>NC_089586.1:38986713-39344264 GCF_019320115.1 Miscanthus floridulus | reverse complement strand
AGTTGCTTCCATCCCGCTGTGGATGAGGAGTAAGCCTCGGGCGGGCATCTTTATTAATCCCTCTATATGCTGTTGTGAACTGTGATCGTATGTTGGCACTGTATTAAACTATGTTGGCAAATGCTACTTTCGAACTTATTTTGCTTCCGCTATTATCTATCAAACTTGGTTTGTAATAACTCTATTTCGTACTCTGATGGATGAAATGTCTGTGAACTTTATGTAATATGTGACATGTATGTTGAATCATATAGGATCTTGGTTGTATGTGGATCATTTATCGATGTATGTTGAATCATATAGGATCTTGGTTGTATGTGGATTAGTACTCGACAGACTACCGGGTTTATATCGGCTTAAGTACGACAGTGCGACCGCTTGCGGGCTGCCATTGTACTTGTGCTCTTATAAATTGGTCGGTTCTGCGACAGAGCGGGTCACGCCGTCGCGCTCCAGTGTGACGGCCGCGTATTTGTGTTTCCCCTTTTGGATAGAACAAATGGTTTTCACTCTTAAAATTGGGACCTAATCTTTAAATAAAGTCAATGGTCATATTTCTTGTGTACTAACAGAAAAACTCAAGACTCATCGACTATACATTAATGTTCAAATAATGATGCCATGTGGTAAATTTGAATTCAAATTCAAATTATAACATTTGAATATTTGAATTTGAATTGTTGTTTAATGTTATACGATGAAATATTTGTGATGGCCGGCAATGTTCACATGAACTAGAGTGTTGTTGTAGACTGAAAGAGAAATGAAAAGACAAAAGGATGCATAGACGGCACAAACAATTGGGTACTATAATTTTACTGTCCCTCTATTTGTTTGCAAATACACAGATGGGGACAACAGATGAGGCAAATGGCTGGAGCTCCTAGGTTATTTGGATCCACTAGCTAATACTCCCTTTGCCCCAAATTATAATTCAGTCTAACTTTTGTAAGAGTCAAAACATATCAAGTTTAACCAAATTTATACAATAAAACAATAATGTTTATAATATTAAGTAAGTACTCATTAGATTCTTCATTAATCATATTTTTATAGTATATCTATTTGATGTCATAAATCTTTGTAATTTTTTCTATAATTTTAGTCAAACCTAAAATGCTTTGACTCTCTAAGAAAGTTGGAATCCCTTATAATTTGGAACGGAGGGAGTAAGTGATTGGAATCTTAGAATTCTTAATGCCCAGTCTTTACTGTGTCCACACATACTGCATCGGAAGGGGAGGTGGGAGCGCTGCTCGGCTGGGAATTTCTTCGTAGAAGCAACAGCCGAACAAACTATTAACTAGGTGTACATTTGTCTTTTGCTATTCTCCTTGTGTCCTAAATTTGTCTGGATGTCGTGAGTTTGCCTCACTGAATGTAAATGCTGCCATTGGATAACAGCTATCTAAATGCGAATCATGCAGTGTGAAAATAGCTCTCTAAATGTGAATGATGCTTTGTGAAAACAGCTCTATGAAATGTGAATAATGCAGTGGTGAAAGTAGCACTCTGAAATGTGAATAATGCAGTGGTGAAAGTAGGTCTGAAATGTGTTCACTTGTGAAAGCTTCTAGTTTGATATACTCCATTTCATATCCTATGAATATTCAAGATAATTAAAATATTTTCATTTACAACGTTAATTTGCCATGTGACAGTTCTAGTATAATACTACAATAATATCAAATGGCTATATAGTTAACATGGCATACTTGATAACTATAGAACTGTAGGAATTAAATGCTGCAGCTAGCCTATGAAACAGTGAGATGAAAGTGTGCATTGAGAGAGCTTGTTTCATACTTAGTTTCCAATAATGTCACGTCTTGAAAATAGTGAGATGAAACCTACCACTGACACTGACCTTATACTTTGACCTCGAATGACAGGATTGACAGCCACGAGACCAAAACTGCGGCCATAGGCAGTTGATAAGAGCAAATCCTGAAAACCACGTGCCCAAACTGCGCGCGCTATGCCAGTCGTATTGGCAGTTTGTAAAGCAATTGTAACCTCAGTGTCGGGCGTTCTGTGTCTATTTCTTGCCGCGCCTACCTACCGTGCACCCATGGTAGCAGGGCAAAGCCTGTCATCCTGGTGCAGGAAGAGACAGCGACGGAATACTCATAATGAGCAGTACAGCCACGATTATGCTCTCCGCCGCGAGTTCGGCCGGCGGCAGCGATGACGACGACGTCGAGTGCCGCGCCTGCTACGGCGTCGTCGTGGCCTGCGTGTCGCTGCTCCTGTTCTGCGTTCTCGCGGCCACCACCGGCGTTGTTAAGGCCTGCGCCGTCACCGGCTTCACCGTGGTGCTCTTTGGCATAGTCGGCTGGTTGATACCCTACGGCGGCGCCACGGCCACCTGGGGAGACGCCATGGGCGCCGCGCGGCGAGCTACTCATAACGACACAGGCGCCAGGGTCATGATGGCGCTTCGGCGGGTCAGCTACTCCTGCCCGCTCGGTGGCGCGGCGGCCAGCTACGACCCGCCAGCCTTTGCGTACGAGTGTCCCGCCGATGCCGACGGCAGCGGCAAGTCTGCGGGCAGCGCGCTGTGCGCGGTGTGCTTGGAGGACGTGCAGCGCGGGGAGACGGTCCGGCGGATGCCCGCGTGTGGGCACCTGTTCCATAAGGACTGCATCGACATGTGGCTGCAATCGCACACGACGTGCCCGCTGTGCAGGTGTGACCTCTCGCCGCGGTGGCGTACCACGAAAACCATCGCGACGACGGTGGCGGCGCAGTCGTCGGCTTACGCGCTGCCGCCGGTTTAGTTTTCAGATTGTTTGCAGCATTTCTTGTCCGGAACATTATAGCGGGCCATAGTCTCTCTGTGATCTGTATATTCCTATGTGGGTTGCACACATTGTTCGTAGGGTAAATTTGGTCCACGGTGAATATTCGGATAGACAGGTTCATCATCAAGCCTACCAAACTATTCGATGATCGATATTCCTATGTGGTGAATGAGCGAACACTGGTAAATATTTAGCAAATTTGAATATAAAAAAAAAACTTGTTGCAGCTAATGAAGCCGCTGACGTATATGTCAAGCTCTAAAGTTTTCCTGTGTAAGAAATACTGAAGGCAGTCTGTCAGTCGTTTTCGATTTTGATATCTGAAGTCTCGATCAGGCTGGGAAAAGGAACATTTCTCACGTCTAATCAACGTGCCCTGACCAAAGTGAAGAGATAAGATCTTTCGCTCAAAAAAATGCGTTTACGATCCGCCAAAAGCGGTCGGTATCAAAACCAAAACTGGAACCAAATCAAACAACCAAAACTGCGGCCACCAGTGGCCAAGCCAATACCTGGGGCCAAACAAACCCGCCGCGGTGCCGCGGTCGCCAACGAGCGATTGGAATTGGAAGCCGAACGCGGCCGGCACGCCGCAGAGTCCAAGCACCAGCCACCTATTTCTTGCGGCCGAGACGCTGCGCCATGGCAACCTCGTGACGTGACGACACCGCACGCGCCGGCGCGAACGCACAACGCTTACCACTTTTTCGCAATCTTAGATTTGTTTTTCTAATGCCCAACCCGCTGCCGAGCGGCGCCCGGCCCAACGACGGCTCCCTCGTCTGCTATGGCATCGTCGTCGCCACCGCGTCGCTACTCCTGCTCGCCATCCTCGCCGCCACGGTGAGTATCGTCAAGGCCTGCGCCCTGGCCGGCGCGGTTGCGGTGGTGTTCATCGCCGCCGGCTGCGTCTCCCGGCGGTGCGCGGCAGACGGAGCCGCTCCTGCGCTGCCCACGACGGTGGCGATGATGCCAGCCGCGCGCGCCCGCGCCGCGTGTGGCCTGGTTGACGCCGCGATCGACGCGCTGCCGGCGTTCGCGTACGCGCGCCATGCTGGCACGTGTGGCGCCGAAGGTAGCAGCAGCAAGTCCGGAAGATGCGCACTCTGCTCGGTATGCCTGGAGGACGTCGAGGCCGGCGAGATGGTCCGGCAGCTGCCGGCGTGCGGCCACCTGTTCCATGTGGGGTGCATCGACATGTGGCTGCACTCGCATGCGACGTGCCCTCTGTGCCGGTGCGACGTCTCGCCGCAGCCAGTAGCTGTGAAGCTGACGGCAGCTGCACATCCACGGGATGGTGCGCTGCCGCCGGTGTGAGCTGCTGAGATCATACTCACGGCCGGGAGTGGGTCCTGTTATGGTGCGACTAAAGGTCGTCGATTTTTGCTAAAGCAGATGTTCTGTTTCGGGAAGAGACAATTATTCTTCAATTCTTGTGACCGATTTGTTTGATTGTTATTATATATACTGGGGCTTGAGAATTCAATAACCACAGCTGATAAATTGAAGAGACTCACTGCAACCATTACATCACATGTTCCTATGTACCATGATCTAAATTTTAGGTCATTTTATAGGTCTTAAAGGTTTCAAACAGGAGGTCTAAAATGTTAACTAAAGTTTAGCCAACTTCATAAAAACTTTAGATCACACACATAAGTTACGGAAGGGCTAGCGTCCGGACGTAGCTCCTGCGCGTTATCTTGCACCGCATCCCACCACCTGAGTCCGCATCCCATCCAGCGCCCACGTCCTCGTGTCTAGAAGTCGCACCGCGCCCCCGCGCCCATTCCTAGGCCCCACGTGAGTCCCGTCACCTGTCCTGCCTGTGGATGCGTGTCCGTGGAGGTATCTGCTGGCCACAGGTTCCCGCACGGTGACTCACGACGACGCCCCCAGCACTAGCAGGCAGCTGTCCATCAGCCACCGCCGTCATTGAAACATGTGCTCTCCTAGTTCCACTTTTGAAACATAGAGATGAAATACTTGCAATATACGTCTGAAATAGATGAAATATTTGAAATATAAGCTTAAAACATGCGTGTATATCCATAGCAACATATGCAACATCAAAACCTACTTTTTCAACATCCAGATAAAACACTTGCAACATGAGTTTGAAACATTCTAAACTACTTGAAACACGCTTGAAACATGCGTATAGAGCCATAGCAAACATATGCAACATCTAGCTAAAACAATGAAAACATATATTTGAAACACTTGAAACATAGGCTTGCAACATACAAATATTGTCGTTGCAACATATGCAGTATCGCAGATCTACTTTTACAACATCCAAATAAAATACTTGAACACAAAATCTGAAACACTTGAAACACAAAACATCGCTGGCGGCCATGGCCTACGTTGTGTAGAACTACGGTAGACAGCAAGTTTGGGTAATGGGTACGTCATGAGCAACGACTAGCGACCTCCTCCTAGTGACGCGGCGCACGTTGTAGCTGCGATAGCCGAGGGGGACAGGGGCACTATAGGGGACGCCCCAAGCAACACGGGATGGAGCCGTGCCGCGGCACGAGATTGGGGCAGCGTGCGGCGTGGGGTGGGGCGCGACAAGGATGGTCGCAACAGAGTGGGGCCGGTGGATGGCGTATTGTTGACGGTAGTTATCATCCATCACAAACCGTCAACATAACTTGTATAAATGCACAAAAATGATCACCAACATATCACAAACCGTCAACATAACTTGTATAAATGCACAAAAATGATCACCAACATAGGTTTATGGGTTTTTACTGACAATTTCCACAAGGTTTGGCGAATCTGTGTTTTCAGCAAGGGTTTATTCAGAAATTCGTCAAGGTGGATCAAATCGTCAAATGAAATCGTAATTATCCACGACAAAAATTGCTCCAGAAGGTTTTAGAGGACACCAGAGGGCACTCCACCGAAGAAGACCGCAAGAGGATGCCAGGTAGGGCCGGTCTAGGGGGCCCACCTGTCACCCCCTCCTTCCTACGTCGGTTCTCCATCAGCTTAGGGATTGCATCTACGTCGTTCTTTCAAGTTGGTTTGATCCTGATGGGTTAGGATTGAAGCTCCTCCCTATATATAGCAGCCCCTGCCACCCCTCAGGCATAACCCTGATCATAAGTCAAGATCATATCAGAAATTAGGGTTTCCAGAGAGAATAGAATAGATCTCTAATTCTTCAAGATCTAGTCAAGATGAGATCATTACCTTACACTTATCATTTATTTATCATTTGGCTTACCCCTATTATAGCATGAGAGTTGAGTTAATGATTTTATCATAAGTATATATATTTGTCAAGTACATCTAGCCACCCCATTGCCTCCTCCCTGTGAAAATATATAAATAACGATACATGGTATACTCTCGGGTGAAATGCTACAATGGTATATTATCTGTGTGGTTACGGATACTTAATATATAAATTTACAAGTGTTCTCAATAAATACCAACAAATATTTCTAGCATCATTGCTAGGGATGACAACCTAGTAAAAGGTGATGTTAAGAAATATCAACAAGCATTTCTGACGCCGTTGCCGGAGTGGGACACAAGGCTAAAAGAGAATTGATCAAATAAATACTTATTGATGAAATCATAACTATATACCTCTGCTTTAGCAGGCTTACGCTTGTTTGTCTTTGTTTATCTCTTATACAGGGTATTGCAGGATTGGTTATGATTCATCAAAAAAATTCATCAATCATAATCAAACCAATCAAGAGGCAGCTCAACACCATTTTCTAAAGCTATGGATGAAAAGACTCTGCGTGAATTCTCGGCTCCAAGCACTGAGAACTTTCGCATTGGACCAACACTCAAAACCAATAACCTTGAGTTTGAGCTCAAGCCAAGCCTCATCAACATGGTGCAAGCTACCCAATTTAGCGGAATGACACATGAAGATGCTAGCGCTCATCTTCAGAATTTCCTAGAGATTAGTAGCACAATCGTCATCAAGGACGTCGCTCAAGATATCATACTACTCCGCTTATTTCCATTCTCATTAGTAGGAAGAGTGAAGCAGTGGTTCTACACCAGCAAAGATAACATCAATACATGGGCAAGATGTTCGACGACCTTTCTAGTTGTGGCAGAACTGCCCAAATTATATGGCCCACATGTGCCCGTCATTGTCTCCCAAACTTCTAACTGTAGCACACATAAGACACACAATCCCGGTAGTCTGTCGGGTGCCTCGGTAAACCCAAATCATCCACTTTTTCTTTCCGAGGAGGATACATCACAGAAGACATTGTAGTATTACAACAGTTTATACAAATATATTACATTGGAATAAACAACGGAAGTCTTACTAACCATAAGTTTATAAATCATTCATTAAGTTATTACAATTCATAAGTTTTAGCCAACTAGGCAGTAGGGTAGCATGACAGGTACCACTAGCAACACATAAGAGAGATTCACCCTGCCCAAGGGTGCACAACAAACTTTTCTACTGTTGGCTCTCCTCCTGCAACAAGGGTTAACAAACCCTGAGTAGAAAGGTACTCAATAAGACTTAACCGACGAAAAGGAAAGACTCCAAGGATATGTAGGCTTGACGGGAATCAAGGTAAGTCTGTAGCAAGAATCAAGATTAACTTTTGCAGAAAAGCTTACTAATGATTGATCCTTACTTTCAATGTTTTAGCTCAAGTTAAGTCATTATTAGTCTCCAGTTTGCACCTGATCTAAAGCAACCACTTCTTTAATCTTCACATGTCATGATCATAAGTATCATTGTTTCATTTGGTTAACTACGATTTAGAGCAAAGAATCGAGTCTTCTTCTCCAAGAAGCAACGGCGATTCGAATCGATTTGGCCTAGCTGGGGTTTTCTTACCACACGACATATGTAGGTCCCGGACCTATGTATATCCACCCTCACTTGGATCTTCTAGAACGTGAACTGGTCTACGCTACCCGAGGATACAAGTACTCCACCTCCCTGCGTCGTCCCAGACAAATTCACAGGATGGGTACACACTACTCTCACCATCTCCCACTCCTAGTGCGTAGTTGTGTTTTCACATAATGGAATAGCCAAGGTATCAGGCTTACCGGAATATGTGGCCAGTACTACAAAATCTTGACTCATAATAGGTCTACAACGAATGGTCCTCAATCCACACAGGCAGAGCACTATGTCAAGACTCAAACTTGACGCAAGCAAAGAGTCCGCCCGGATCTCATTTTAAATTCATGATTATTATCAAATCACAGGGTATTCCCGAGTAAGAACATGTGAAATAAACCTTGTTTCTCAACTCTTAGCTACTAAGCATGACTAAGCATCATAAACTACTATTACTAACAGGGTGATAAGGATGGATATTGAAATATCAAGGTAGGAATGCAGCCGTTGGTAATCAAACAACTCCTATTTTACTTAAATGCATAAAGCATAAGACTTAAATGAATAACATTTATAAAACACAAGGAAATGGTTTATACTCCGAGGCTTGCCTGTGGTGTTGGGGTTGTCGAGCACTTCAGAAAACCCACAGATAAGACAACCAACTCCACTGAACAGAAAACCACTCCTAGGGACTTGCTCAACAACGAGATCCCACTCTCAATCACTAAACATAAGTAAAAATGCATGCTTTAGAGTGATGATGAACTTAACATGGTTTATGATGATCAAACAAAATTAATTAACTTGAGTACAGCTTTCCTTCATGGTAAAATTAAGTTAATTAATCACAAAGCAATATTAGTATTATTATTAATAAGTTGATTATGAACACAACCAATAAGTAATTAATTTGCCAAGGAACATCAGAGGTGCTTGTGTCCCAAGGTCTACAATCAATCCAAAATCAATCTCAACTCATTTTATGATTTATCCTAATTATTTTAGCATTTATTAATTAAGTAAGTAAAGGCATGTAATTAAGTGGATAATTAAAAATTATCAAAACAGCACCAAACTTTTTGTGCATCTAGTTTATTACACATAACATTTACACAAAAAGTTTCATGATTAAAAGAATTTATTTTAGCCTATAAAAATCAAGGAAGATCCATTTATTAAATAAAAGAGGTACTTTTTAAGCATGCAAAAACTATTGATTTTCATCATTTTCTATTTTTCCTAGGTAGAGCATACAAGTATAAGCTTACCCAAAAATTTTCATAATTTTATCACATCCCTATATTTTTCTATGAGTTTAACAAGTACTGTACAATTTAGCATTTTCTGAAAAAAGATAAAAATGAGGAAAAACATTTTTCACTCAACACCCGCCAGCCACAGAGGCTGACAGGCGGGTCCCCTGAGCAAACAGTGTCACTAACTGACTGCGGTGACCGACTGGTTGACCGGCGATTTCTCGCTGACGGCGAGGTCCCCTACGGCGCGGTCTACTCCGACGTGTTCCTCTCCTACCCGCGCATCCTCCGGTGGTACCCATTGATCCCCAGGCGCACCACAGCTACAACGGTGACGGCCATCGCGGATGGCGGCACGCGGAACGTGCCATCGGCAAGGTCTCCGGCCACGGGTAGGTTACCGCATGCTCACGACACGTCTACGCAATCAATTGATCGAAATGGAGCTCCGCTCAAGCTTGCCCACGGCCATGGCGGGCGGCGGGGTGGATCACGCCGGCAAGCCGATGTTCCAGCCGTTAGGACTCGGTAGAGGTAAATTGGAGGGCAAGGTTAGCTTTAGGAGCTCACCACGAGCTTGCTTGGCCTGATGATTGAAGCGGGGACGCGGCGGAGAGAGATGACCAGCGGTGGTGGTGGTTTCGGCGGTGTGAACCGACGGTGAGCACACGTTTTGGCGCAGCCTGAAGGAGAAATGATCAACCATCAAGTCCACGAGCATCACGGTACAAAGGTGAGTAAGGAACATAAGAGAGAAGGAAGATAGGACAGCCGGAGGTGGCTGGCCACGGTAAGGGTGGTTACTGCGGAGCTCTGCTCGGCGGGGAAGAAGAAATCGACGCGTGGTTGATTTCGGTGGGCAGATGTGATTTGAGCGGGTGCAGGCGACGCGCAAAGGCGAAGCAAAACCAGGTGCGCAAGCAATTTGGATAGGAACGTGACGGTGGTGATGAATTTTGATGGCGAGCCGAGGTCACCGACGATAGGGTAGAGACGGGAAATAGTAGGAGCGGTTGGCAGCTCAGGCTATAACGGCGAGGGACGAAGCGATGAGACGCGCCAGCAGCTGCTTGAGCTCGGACACGCCAACAGCTGCGTGTCCACGCACGCAGAGGCGACGCTGGAGGGCGGCGGCTCACCGGCAAGCAGACAGACTGCTTGCTTGTACTGCCGATGAACAATACGTCTGAACCCGATCTTCTCTCCTCTTTTTCTCCTCATTCCAAACATCAACTCAAGATTCTCCAAGAACAAGACTAGTTCATCTTCATGCAGGGATTGCAGGCTCCAACTTTTCTTAAGGAAGCTGGTATAAAAAACTCACTGGTTTTCAAGATCCTGGTTTCCAAACAGGAGCACTTTGAAACTGAAACGGTAATTTCAGTCTAGGGTTTGCAAAATTAGTTTGGTTAAACAACTTTGGTAATTAATTGGTGATTATTTATCAATCAAACATTTTAAGCAACAACACCATTGCATAGCTCAAATTTTGTACCGATAAATGATGATATTGTTTGAACAAGGTTATTTATAAAATCCAATTTAATAAATCCTCCAAAAATGAATTCAAACAATGAATTCCATGACTTAGGCAAAAATGTCTAAATAATGAATTTCAATTCTGATTTCAATTTTGAGGTGCAAATTTTAGTAGTTTGAACTTGATTTCATACCCCACACTTGATCCTAGTGTAAAGTACACTCTTTACGCTACAAAGTTTATTAGGGCATAATTTCAAGTCTTTAAGTGAAATTCAAAAATAGAAGGTCACAAAGTACCTCAAAATGATTTTTGCTTCTTGCTCATTACATCACACCTAATGCATTGCATAACCTACAAAATCATCTTGATTTTAGTAAATGCAAAGCATGGTTAGCTACCATGGATGCTTTCTATGCATGATGATGACATGGCCAAGTTTTAGTGATGTTTAACACCAGGGGTATTACACTAGAAAAGTTTTTCCTTATAGGCAAGATGAAATGCCTTAAGAGGAAAAAATCTCCAATTTCCAACAACACAAAGGAGAAACCATTCCAAAAGTATGGAAACATTTTCAAGAATACATTTCAGATTGTCCTCAGTCATGGGATGGAAGATTGGTTGCTCATGCAAGGTTTCTACCATGGATTAATTCAGAAAGCTCGTGAAGCAACTCGATGCTACTTTTGGAGGAGCATTTATGTCACTCACCCTTAGAAAAGCTGAAACTCTTATGGAAAAGATAACCTCTAATCAAGGTTGGTCTCAGGGAGATATTCAACATTGCAATAAGAGCGAAGAAGCACCAGAAGAGGTGTGTGCACTATCAATCAAGATGGACGTAATGTTGAATTGGCTCGAACAATGAGCCAATTACAAGAAGGATAGTCAGGCCATTCAAGATGCTTATAATGCCTAAAATATATGTGGAGAATATTTGGGGGTTGATTTCCCCGAAAATCAAGAGGATATAAACATTGTCATCAACAACCCCGGTCCACAACAACAAAGACAAGGATGGGGACAACAACAACAACAGGTCGAATTACCAAGGTAAGTACCTAGGTAATTACTATAATTCTTCTAATCCTAAATAGACATCCTTGAGAGATTTGATCTTAGAACAAGCTAAGATTAATGAAAGTATTTCTAAGAAGCTTGTTTCTAATGATAAGGTCATAGAAAACATAAACACTAAAATGAAAAGTTTTTCTTCTGCTATAAAAGATCAACTTAGCTATAATAAAAAGATAGAATCGCAATTAGCCCAGTTGGCCGCTGCTTTACCTTTTGCCACTAACCTTGAAAAGGTCAACACCATAACCACAAGGGGTGGCATGTCCACTCGTGATTCTCCATATCCGACAAGGACAGATAAGACACCAGCAGCAATACGAGAGGAAGAAAAAGAGGAAGCAGAAGAATTTGGACCTAAAGCACAGGAGATGATGCAAGATTTCCATGACACCACCCTCCTTCCATTTCCACATAGAAATTGAAAGGCTAAAATGGATGAGCAGTTTGGTAAGTTTATAGAGGTAAATCAAAAGTTATATATCAATATCCCCCTGCTAGATGCCATACTGGTACCTACCTATGCAAAGTACCTTAGAGACATTCTGAACAACAAAAGACCACTGCCCACCACTGAATTAATCAAGCTAATGGAGGAGTAAAGTGCGGCTATCCTCAACACATCACCGGTAAAGAAGGATCCAGGATGTCCCACTATTGATTGTTCGATCGGAAACCAGAATTTTGAGCATGCGCTATGCAACCTGGGCACCAGCATCAGTGTCATGTCCAAGAAGGTTTTCGACAAGCTCAACTATTAAACACTCACACCAACATCAATGTGCCTGCAACTAGTCGACCAATCGGTCCGCTACCCTACAGGAATCTCTGAAAATATTTCGATAAAAATAAGAAACTTCCTTGTTCCAGTGGATTTTGTAGTACTTGATATGCAGGAAGACATGAAGACACCCCTCATACTTAGGAGACCCTTCCTGAGCACTACAAATGCACACATTGAAGTCGGAGGCGAAGAAATCCGATTCCATATCAATGGGAAGGAAGAGCGATTCACCTTCAAGCCTAAGACTGGAACAATGCTCTAATTTGGAATGGCGCGAGAGGCAAGAGCAACCGTCAAGGTCTCCATCTTAGGGACTAATTGATGCACCCGAGGGATGAATAAAACTAGAGAAGTCTGGTTCGGTGGAATTAAAATTCTGAACCCTCTCCGGGATGTAAAATCGATAGTTATCTATATCTTCCTTTACTTTGCATAAATTTACTTTTACCTCAGCATATTTATTTTTCTACATTTGCACTACATGAGGAAAATAAAATAAAAAATCTTTTCACTACATCATAAAATGTTAAGCCGCATGTAAATAATTCTTACGGAGCATAAAAACCCAAAAGGATATTTACCGTGGAGGCGTAAAAATTTAAAAATACCATCCATTCATCTTCTTATCATAAAATATTTTTGCATTGCATATATATACATGTGTATACGGTAGAAATATATGAAACCAGGACCCACATGAGGCACCTAGGACCCACTTAACCACCACCAAGCACCATGCACCATTCAGGTCGTATCTCCATCGAAAGAGCACCGACGCCCATCGAATTTTGCTTAAGAACGAAGCAAAGGATCATCTGGTGGAGGATGAGGCCAAGTGGGCCCCATGTAGGGCTGGTCGGCCCCACCACTATAAATGGCCACCCTTCTTGGCTGCTCTCGGCCTCAACCACAACTGTAAACAAGCCTCTGAGTTTGAAAATTCAATTCCCAAGTTCATAGTATAAAAATCCATTTAGTAGAAGTGTTGTTGAAACTAGGAAGAGTGAGTAAGATTAAGAATAGAAGTGCTTCCAAAACTAGGAAAAAAACCAAAAAGATTGAGGGTAGAAGTTCTATCAAAATCTTGATTAGAAAAATTCATTAGGCAATCAGAACGACTAACCCTTGGATGACTGACTTCTGGATGGCTAACTGCTGACTTTTATTTCTAACCCGTTCCACAAGTTTTGTTGTCTTTGGATTTTTACAGAACGATGAACAAGCTAGTAGGCAAGCTCACCCATGTGGGATCATCCTGTTCTACGAGAAGCTCTTCTTCCAGGGCGAGCGCCGACATGCAAATCGACGTACCACCCCCTGCAGTCGGAGTGCCACCCCAGTCATCATCAGCTAAAAGGAACATCTTGTTGGAGGAGAAGCACCTCAAGTTACAGAACAAGCGAGAGAAAGATGCCTTCAAGGAGTTAAAGACCACAAGGTTCGTGCAGACATCTGCATATGATCCCACCCTTCTCCAAGCAACAGGTATGGATGTTGAATTTGTTTTCATTTTTAGAACTATTGGTTAGAAAAGCGTTTGGAATATTAATGAGCAAGGTTCTAAACTCTTAACACAGGAATTTCTATGCACTATGCAACTCACTAACATTGAAGTTAATTTTAGACTCTTTGGGAAGGAATTTTCTATCCCCTGGAAGGAGTTTAGTTTGCTTCTAGGATTTAATTCATAGTGCGTAGTTGATGTAGACTCTGCTATGCAAGATTTTGATAAGATGAAATTCTAGAAAGAAATTTCCAAAAAACCTCAGATGTACCATCCCCATACTAGTGATATCCATCACCCTACACTATGGCTTATGCATAAGTGGATAGGATTTTCTCTGTTTCCTAGACCTGACTTTCGCACCGTGTGGGTTGATGATCTTAAGTTACTTTATGCTATAGTGAAGAGAAGGAAAGTCTCACCCGTTAAATTCAAGATGAACCAATGGAAGGACGTTTTTGATCTCATGGGTGATGTTGAGTGTACCTCTTTGGTCACTCGCATTGTCCAAAATTTGGGACTATTGAGTAATGCTTCAATTTCTTACATTGATACGAACCGCTGGTACCTTGATTATGATTACTTTTGTCATGCCCATACGCTGAAAAAGAGAAAAAATGGACAACTCATAATGATGTATCTTGGGTACACAAATGAGATTCCGTTACCTAACTAGGATCTCGGTTTGTATGCTATGAATTCTTTCACTTTTGACATGCAGGTTAAGGAGGCAGCACCTCACAAAACTGCTTCTATAAGGTTGACTCATAATCCGTAGCCTTGATATCGTGGCGATGACCCTATTCCAGAAGGACCGACGTACACTAGCTATGCAGGCTAGGATCAATCAGGATCTTCCCGCATGTACTAGACTGAGCAAGCTAGTTGGCAGCAACCATCCCCACATCACCCTGAAAGCTCCTGGCAACAAGGTTCAAGTGAGCAGTGGTAGCTCAAAAACTTCGACAACTACTAGCAACAATACTATGAAGAAGTTTCAAGTGGCCACCAGGGAGGACGTATGTATTTCTCTACCCATGGCTACAATGATCAGTAGATGGATCATTCCCGCCTCGACACCAGGCTGACCACCATTGAAGAAACGCAACAAGGCATACACAACACCTTGAATCAGCATTCTCAATGGCAGGCAGAAATGGGAGGCGCCATTACCAACATCCAGCAAAACCAGCAGCAACAGAATGAGAACTAGAACTACTTGTTCTAGAATCTCAACATCGACCCGCCGTACTAACCATCTGCAGCAACACCCAGCTTAGGGGAGGAGGATCCCCCATTTATCTAAGGTAAGTTTTTCCTTTTCTAGTACTTTATTTATTTTCCTTTTATTTATTTATTTTTGAGTTTATTAAAAAAAGATGCATAACTAAAAACAAAATAAAAATTTGTCTTTATCCTTTATATATATCAGTAATGTGTGATCTAAAAAATATAAAAACAAAACAAAAAGAGTGTGTATAAAGTTTGCTTTAATTTTTGTTTTTAAGAGCTGAATAAATAAAAAGAACCTGAAGATGATATCTCATAATGGAAATGATGAATAGTCACTTTGTAGTAATTCCTTTCAAGTACCTAGTTTTCAGCCATAAATTCTTCCAAGTTTTGGATATGATTGATTTGACATGAGAATTTGCTTAGAACATGAAACTCGTGGGTAGCATATGCTTGATCTAAGTCTAGGTAATTGATGCATATGATATGAGAAGGTCTTAGCTGCTATTTATGTTGTTCCAAGTGATACTAAAGTTCTGGAGATTTCTTTTGAGAAACACATAAAAATGTCACATGATGAGTTCCTATATGAAAAAGCTTGAATTCCTACCAGAGCCAAACATGTTATTTAGGCTAGGAAAACCTCCACTCATATATGCTGCTTGTGTTGCATTGAGTTTAGTCAAGCTTTGTTGACCCTTATGAGAGATTTGTCATGCTCTTAAAATCAAGATCACGTACACCCACATATGCACTACACCTACACTGGAAGTAGGCGCAAAAACATGCTTTCCATTTAGATCCACCCAAAAATGTTTTACTTCTACACTGGGGTGAACACAAAAAAATATTTGATAGGTTTTTCATCCACCAAATAAATACTCCAAGTTCTTGTTACTATCTCTCAAAAGTTTTGTTATAGAGAAGAGGCATCGGCTATGCAAAAGTTATTCATAAAAAATAAGAGAAAGGAAAAGTATTGAAAAAATGGACAAGCATCCGAGATATTTAAAACAATAGGTACTCAGATGCCCGCCTGAAAAAAAGAGATAAATATGATAGCCCATGTTTTCTTGCAAGGTTATTTCCAAGTTTCAAAAGAGAGATATGTTTTCAAGGAGCGTAGAAGAATTAGATTAGCCACCATATATATCCACCATGTTCCAACACATGCACATCTCAATTTGATTGTATGACTCAACTCTCTTTGGATCCGAGGTTTGACTTTACAATATATGCATTTTAAGTATGCTCTTTCATGCTATTTCCACTCCTATGAGCTGCACATAAGCTTTAGTGATAGGAAGAGAGGCATAATATCATTGTTGCCTTGGTGAGGATCCACAAATACCATATATTTTGGGAGACTTGAGAGTGTCATACAATTGAAAGTCGGATCAGTTTGTTCTACATAGGGGGAGAATTTTTGATTGAACGTATATGTACTTTTGAGGAGTGAAACATTGATGCAACTTCTGATCTATTGCTAAGTTTGGCATTGCTCAGGGATGAGCAAAGGTTAAGCTTGCGAGAGTTTATTGACGGTAGTTATCATCCATCACAAACTGTCAACATAACTTGTATAAATACACAAAAATGATCACCAACATAGGTTTAGGGGTTTTTACTGATAATTTCTATGAGTTTTGGTGAATCTATGTTTTCAGCAGGGTTTATTCAGAAATCCGTCAAGGTGGATCAAATTGTCAAATTAAATCGTAATTATTCACGACGAAAATAGCTCCAAAAGGTTTCCGAGGACACCAGAGGGCACTCCACCAAAGAAGACCGCGAGAGGATGCCAGGTAGGGATGGTCTAGGGGGCCCACCTGTCACCCCACCTTCCTACGTCAGTTCTCCACCGGCTTAGGGATTGCATCTACGTCGTTCTTTCAAGTCGGTTTGATCCGAGGGCTCAGGATTGATGCTCCTCCATATAAATACCAACCCCAGCCACCCCTAGGCATAACCCTAATCATAAGTCAAGATCAGATCAGAAATTAGGGTTTCCAGAGAGAATAGAATAGATCTCCAATTCTTCAAGATCTAGTATAGGCTAGCTAGCAAGATTCAAGTAGAGTTCAGCTATTGCTCAGGATTCTGGATTCACCATCTGGAGGCTGGTAAAGTCATTGTATCTCTCTATATTTTGACTTTGTGCTATTTTAATACTATATTTCTACTTATTATGTTCCTAGTTTTCTCTAGAAGTATGCTTGATATAGTCATAATTGATAAGAATTTATGCATAAGATCGCAAAGCTCTTAGTTTAGTACTCGAGTGAGCTAAGTGGTCGACATTATGTAAGCGTGGTGCTTAAATATTGTTTACCTGTGGATGCACTCTACATTCTAGGCCATGTGGTAGATCACGAGTGTGACACTCTCGTTGAGTCCTTTATAGTCCACTCCCTATTTGTAGAACAAGTAGAACCCAATTGCGAAGGGAATCAAGCTCTGTTCTTGATCTTCCTTAGTAATGTTCCTTATGCATAGATACAGAGTTAGTTATGCTATAGATGAAAGTGTATATACTAGAGTGTACACAAGACTTAGTAAATAAGAAATGACTTAGGAATCTTTTCTCTTAATTAATCTCTTGCCTAGCCATACTACATTTATGAGTATCTATTTCTATCTCTGGATTACTATCATTGCCTTACACTTATCATTTATTTATCATTTGGCTTACCCCCGTTATAGCATGAGAGTTTAGTTAATGATTTTATCATAAGTATACATACTTGTCAATATCTCTAGCCACCCATTGCTCCTCCCTATGGAAAAATATAAATAACGATGCCTGGTATACTCCCGGGTGAAATGCTACAATGGTATATTATCTATGTGCTTGAGGATACTTAATATATAAATTTGTGAGCCTAAGAGAGGGGCCTAGCTAACTTGGCTTGCAAGCTATGCCATCTTGTGGTGCACATCTGGGCGTGGTTGTCGTCATTATCTTGTGCTCACGTCGTGGTAAGGTGTGGCGTGGTGCTACTATGCCATCCGTGGTGGCACTATAGGCATGGTGGTGGTTCGCTAGTCGTCCTGCGTGATGTGGTTTCTGCCGTGGCCTTTGTCATTGAAAGCATCTAGCCCCCTAGTTGGATTTCAGTGATTAATGACAATACAAGATTACTATGACTAACGTGTGTTTTGCAGAGGCAATTAAGTTAGGTCATGGTAATGAAGATTGATTGGGCAATCAAGGTGGTCATGCCCCTACGATGGAAATCGTTTCGGTTTTCAAAGGATGGACGACAAGGTTAAGGATGGACTAGTTCTAAGTGTCGATTGGAGTTGGAGAGACACTTAGAGTAGTTTAGGACTTTGTTTTTCCTTTGGCCGTACTATTAAGGGGGGTATGGATGGGTAGCTTGACCTAGGTGAGTCTAGTGAGTTAGGTGTGGTGCACTCTTGTTAAAACTAGCACTAGGTAGCTCCAAAATAGCCCTTAGATCCAATGGAGCAAACTTCATTCACATATGATCGAAAGTTGGAAGTGAATGGAGGGTCAAATACTAACTGGACACTAGCTCCGGTGTGACCGGACGCTAGCTCAGGGTCCAGTTAGTTCATTTGACCAAGGTGATTGCATCTGGTTTGACCGGACGTTGAGAGGTCAAGTGACCGAACACTGAGAGGCAGCATCCGGTCGACTCCAGTAAGGTTCCAGAGAGGGAAAATCATGACCGGATGTGTCCAATCACACTGTAAACACTGGAGTTCGGGGTGTACTGACCGGAGCATCTGGTCAACATGATCGGAGCGTCCGGTCACCTCGCAGAGGCACATAACGGTTCATTTTTTAGCCCATGTTATAAATAGAAGCTTCACTCGTGTGTGGGGGTACTTTTGCTCATTCTAATAGCTGAGAAACACCTTAGAGAGTGCCAAGAAGAGCAAGGTCCTAGTGAGGTGATTGAGATTTGAGAATCCCAAATAGAGCCCTCATTAGTGAGATCAAGAGTAGCAAAGTGTGCATCCACCCTTCTCATTAGGCTTGCCATGGTCAAGTGAGAGTTCATGCTTGTTACTCTTGGTGATCGCCATCACCTAGACGGCTTGGTGGTGATTGGGAGCTTGGTGATCATCCAGAGAGTTTGTGGATGACCCAACTCAAGTTGTGAGCAGTTGTGGGTGATTTACCGTGATGGAGTGTCGAAGAATCAACCCGTAGAGAGCACTTGATCCTTGCACGGATCAAGGGGGAGCTACACCCTTGCACGGGTGCTCCAACAAGGACTAGTGGGGAGTGGCGACTCTCCGATACCTCGGCAAAATATCGCCGTGTTCCTCCCTCTCTATTTACTTTAAGCATTTACTTTGAGCATTTACTTTGAGCAATTCAATACTTGTCTTTACATTCATAGAATTGCCATGCTAGAGTACGATTGGAACTTAGGTTGAAAGTCTTTTGTGCGGTAGAACACTTAGAAGCACCTTCTAGGCACAAGGGGTTAATTGGGCTAACCGTGGGATTTAATTATCGCAAAGAAATTTAGAATTAGCCTAATTCACCCCCCCTCTTGGGCATCTTGATCCTTTCAATTGGTATCGGAGCCTCGTGCTCACGTTTTTAGGCTTAACCGCCTAGAGCAAGATGTCTCACGGGGATGGACCTCCTCCTATCTTTGAGGGAGATGATTTTCCTTATTGGAAAATTCGTATGGAGGCGTATTTGGAAGCTCTAGATGTTGGTATTCTTAGAGCTGCCTCACAAGGCTTCCCAAAACCTCAGGATGCTACTCACCTATAAGGCGATGAGGTGAATTACGAGAAGTGGAATGCAAAGGCTTGAAACACTATTTTTAGAGGCCTTTGTAAAGATGTGTTTAACCAGGTGAGGAACCACAAAGACGTCCATGCACTATGGTTGGACGTTTGTGCGCTCCATGAGGGAACAAAGAGTGAGCGTGAGGAACGCTATCATCTTGTCATGAAAAAGCTCAACTCTTTTGAAATGCTTCCCAAAGAATGTGCTAATGAGATGTATTCATGTTTGAATGTTCTTGTAGAGGAAGTTAATGGGCTTGGACTCACTCAAATGCAACCATCCAATGTTGTAAGAAAGATATTGAGTGTCCTCCCCATTGACAAATATGGGCATATTATGACCATGCTACATCAAGGTGATCTTTCCACCACTACACCGACACAAATCTTGGGAAATATCAATGCTCATGAGATGTACATGCACATCACACCTCAAGATGGCTCATCCTCTACAAAGAAGAAAGAAAAAGACTTAGCATTCAAAGCTAGCCAAGAGAAGGGCAAAACAAGGCTTGAGTATGAGAGCTCAAGTGATGATGAAGTTAATGATGAAAGCCTTGCTCTCATGGTGAAGAAAACCACCAAGATGCTAAAGAAGCTCAACAAGAGTGGCATCAAGTTTGATGGCAAGAAGAAGAAGTTCTTCATAAGCTCTAGAAGGAAGCCAATCTCCGAGATGGATTGCTACAATTATGGAGAACTTGGTCATCTAGCTCACCAATGCACAAAGCCCAAGAAAGACAAGTTCAAGAACAAGAACAAGGGCAAGAAAGATGACTCAATCAATGAAGATGAAGATGAGAAGAAAAAGAACAAGCCATACAAGAAGAGATATGGCAAGAAGGACTTCTATAAGAAGAAGAAGAGCGGAAAGGCTTACATTGTCGGTGATTGGCTCACGGACATTGATTCATCTAGTGGATCATCCGATGATGATAGTGACGATGAGAAGGTGGCTGCTATTGTTATTGATTCTTCATCATCTTCACCACCACCACCACCATCATTCTCTACACACCTATGCCTTATGGCCAAAGGTGAACGAAAGGTATCACATGATGATGATAGTAGTGGTGATGATCATGCTCATAATGATGATAGTGATAGTAATAGCGATGATGATGAATATGAGTCACCTACTTATGATGATCTTGCTAAATTGCTAAAGAAATACACTAAGATCATTATAAAGACTAGAGCTAAAAATGAAAAGCTTGAGATTAAGAATGATTCTCTTTTAGCTAAATGTGACATAGCCGAAAAGGCTAGTGTTGAGCTTAGAGAAGTAAATGATGCTATGTCATCCAAACTCAAGGAGCTCAAATCTTCTAAGAAAGAGCTTAAAGATAAACATGATAAACTTGACTGGGTGCACAAAGAGCTCATCACTAGCCAAAACAAGCTAAAAGATGAATATACTACTCTCAAGATTAATCATGACAATCTTGTTATTGCTCAAGAATTTTTACCCAATGAGCCACATGATGCTACTAACAATGTTATTAAGATTGATATAGCTACATCATGTGATGATTTAATTTATGAGAGCATTGAGCAAGGATCTAGTGGCAAAGGCAAGCAAGTGGTTGAGTGCAATGACTATAATGAGTATGTCAAGCTCAAGCATGACAATGAAAAGCTCAAAAAAGAGTTTGAAGAGTTCAAAATCCACAACACCATTGTGCTAGAAACCCTTGATCATGATGGTGACTTGATTCTTGAGAATGAGAAGATAAAAGAAGAAAACAAGAAACTCAAGGAAGAGAAAAACAATGTTGCGCTCAAGGAAGATAAAAGTAGTGATGCACTCAAGGAAGAGAACAAGAAGCTCAAGTTGGAAAAAGAGCATCTTAAGATTGGATTGAGCAAGTTCACTAGAGGCAAGTATCTTTAAAGTGAGCTCCTAATGAACACTATCATGAAGATGGATAGAAGTGGCATTGGGTACATGGCAAATCAAGAGAAGAAGAAGGCTCAAGCTTAACAACAACAATCAAAGCCAAAGCCAAAGCCAAAGAGATGCTTTGAGTGTGGACAAGAAGGCCACTTTGCTCATGAGTGCCAAACTCCACCACCACAACCCTTGCCCAAGCATGCTAGACCCTTTGCCTTCAATGCTCACTACATGCTTAGAAAGGATTCTAGTGGAAAGATTGAAGTGATGTTCTTAGGACCTCCCAATAAGAATAGGCCTAAGAAAATTTGGGCTGCAAAGTCACTTGTTGAGAAGGTGAAGGGCCCTCAACAAGTTTAGGTTCCTAAAGCTTGATCTCTTGTGTGTAGGTGAACTATAAGACCGGTGGAAGTCATTGGGTTATTAATAGTGGTTGCACACAACATATGACCGGTGATCCTCGTATGTTCACCTCACTAGATGAAGAAGTAGATAGACAAGAAAGAATCACATTTAGGGATAATTCAAAGGGCAAGGTTAAAGGATTGGGCAAAGTGGCAATATCAAATGATCATTCAATCTCCAATGTGCTATATGTTGCTTCATTGAGCTTCAACTTGCTATCCGTTGGGCAATTATGTGATCTTGGCTTCCAATGCTTGTTTACCGAGAAGGAAGTTGTTGTATCTAAGAAGGATGATGAACAAGTGATATTCAAAGGATTTAGATACAACAACCTATATCTAGTGGACTTCACCTCCGAAGATGCAAACTTCAAGACTTGCCTATTCACCAAAACAACACTTGGGTGGCTATGGCATAGAAGACTTGCTCATGTTGGGATGAGCTCACTCAAGAAGCTAATGAAGAATGATTTGGTGAGAGGGTTGAAGGATGTGAAGTTTGAGAAGGACAAGCTTTGTAGTGCATGTCAGGCCGGCAAGCAAGTTGCAAATACTCATCCAACCAAAGCTTTCATGTCAACCACAAGAGTGCTAGAACTCCTTCACAAGGATTTATTTGGACCAACAACATACAAGAGTTTGGGAGGAAATCTTTATTGTCTTGTGATTGTTGATGACTATTTAGGGTATACATGGGTATTCTTCCTTCATGACAAATTCAAAGTTGCATCATGCTTCAAAAAGTTTGCCAAGAGAGCTCAAAATGAATTTGAAGTGAAGCTCAAAAAGATTAGAAGTGACAATGGGAAAGAATTTGACAACACAAACATAGAAGCCTATTGTGATGAAGTTGGAATCAAACATGAGGTCTCCACAACATATACTCCTCAACAAAATGGTGTAGTTGAGAGAAAGAATCGGACATTGATCACTCTTACAAGAACAATGCTTGACGAGTACAACACCCCAAAGCTCTATGGGCATAAGCAATCAACACCGCATCCTATGCATCCAACCGCCTATTCCTTCAAAAGTTCCTTGGCAAGACATCTTATGAGTTGCTCAATGGGAAGAAGCCGGGCATCTCCTTCTTTAGGGAGTTTGGTTGCAAATGCTACATCTACAAGAAGCGGCAACACCTAGGGAAGTTCCAAAGATGTTGTGATATTGGTTTTCTTGTTGGTTACTCATCAAAGTCCAAAGCATATAGAGTATTTAATCATGCCACCGACTTGGTTGAAGAAACATATGATGTGGAATTTGATGAATCTAACGGCTCCCAAGGAGCACATGAGAATCTTGATGATGTAGGTGATGAACCATTGAGGAAGGCTATGAAGAACATTCTAGTTGGAGACATCAAGCCTAAAGATGATGAAGATGATGTACAAGTGATTGATCCACCCTCTTCATCAAGTATACCACAAGATGGTGAAAAAGATAGGAGAGTAGAAAATGAAGACACTCATGTCTCCCATGAGCAAATGGTGATACAAGCACAAGATGTTGATGCTCCACAACCTCCTCCTCAAGTGGTCAATAGAAGAAATATACCTCTATTACAAGATCATCCACAAGATCTCATCATAGGGAGTCCATCAAAGAGTGTAATGACTCGCTCACAAAAACTTGCTTCATTTATTGCTCATCACTCTTTTGTCTCTTGTTTTGAGCCTACTAAGATTGAAGAAGCTCTTCAAGATCTGGATTGGATAAATGCCATGCATGAAGAGTTGAACAACTTCACTCGCAATGAAGTTTGGACTCTTGAAGAGCGGCCAAAAGGTGCAAGAGTCATTGGAACAAAGTGGGTGTTCTGAAACAAGCAAGATGATCAAGGTGTGTTGTGAGGAACAAGGCAAGACTAGTAGCAAAGGGGTTCTCTCAAGTTGAAGGTTTGGATTTTGGAGAAACCTTTGCACCAGTTGCAAGATTAGAAGCCATTCGTATCCTCCTTGCATATACATCACATCATGAAATGAAATTATATCAAATGGATGTGAAAAGTGCATTTTTAAATGGCTTTATTAATAAACTAGTCTATGTTGATCAACCTCCCAAGTTTGAAGACCCTAGATATCCTAATCATGTTTATAGGTTGTCCAAGGCATTATATGGGCTTAAGCAAGCCCCAAGAGCTTGGTATGAGCACCTTCGGGACTTCCTTATTGAGAAGGGCTTCACCATTGGGAAGGTTGACACCATACTATTCATCAAGAAGCTTGATGGGCATATCTTCATTTGTCAAGTATACGTTGATGATATCATCTTTGGATCATCAAATGAAGATTCTTGCAAAGAATTTGGTGAATTGATGTCGAAGGAGTTCGAGATGTCCATGATTGGTGAGCTTACATTCTTTCTTGGTTTTCAAGTCAAGCAAATGAGAGAAGGGATCTTCATCTCTCAAGAGAAATACACAAAAGATCTTCTCAAGAGATTCAAGATGGATGAATGTAAGCCAATCAAGACACCAATGCCAACTAATGGACATCTTGACCTAGATGAGGGAGGTAACACGGTTGATCAAACTCTCTACCACTCTATCATTGGTAGCTTGTTATATTTAACCGCATCTAGGCCTGACATCATGTTTAGTGTGTGTATGTGTGCTAGATTTTAAGCTAAGCCTAAGGAATCACATTTAATTGCCGTAAAAAGAATCCTTAGGTATCTTAAGCACACACCAAGCATTGGCCTTTGGTATCCCAAAGGAGCTACATTTGAATTAGTTGGCTATTCTGATTCGGATTATGCTAGTTGCAAAGTTAATAGAAAAAGCGCATCCGGAGGGTGCCATTTGCTTGGTAGATCACTTGTGTCTTGGTCCTCCAAGAAAAAAATAGTGTGGCTTTGTCCACCGCTGAAGTAGAATACATTGTCGTGGGTGCTTGTTGTGCACAAATACTTTACATGAAACAAACTTTGCTAGACTATGGTGTAGTTCTACATAAAGTACCTCTTTTGTGCGACAATGAGAGTGCAGTAAAACTTGCAAATAATCCGGTTCAACACTCTCGCACCAAGCACATAGATATCCGCCATCACTTTCTTAGAGATCATGTTGCTAAAAAATGATATATCACTAGAAGGTGTAAGGACCGATGATCAATTGGCGGATATCTTCACTAAACCGCTAGATGAGGCAACTTTTTGTAGATTGCGGAATGAACTCAATGTGATTGATTTTAGCAACTTCACTAAAAATTGAGCTTGTGTTGTCCCTTGCATTGCATTGTAATATACAATATGTTTAATGTTTTGTAATGCATGTAGGGCTTGTCTAACATGGTTAAGATAACCGCTGAAAAGCATGTGAAGAAGCTTAACCTTCGATCAAACTTGACAAGCAACTAGATTTACTTTCAAGTATTGCATTGCATATGCATGATTGTTGTTTGTCGTTTGTCTTCAAATTGCCCTCTTATTGCCTAATTTCTTAAAAAGAATTATAGCCTAAGGAAAAATATTTTGAAAAAACTTGAGGGTTTGAGAGAGGTCACTCACAACAGTCCCAATTGTTGTTTATTTGGATCTTATTTGAGTTGGGACTTGATTGGGAACAGGTAGCACGAACAAATTTGAAGATTCGCTAAAGGAGTGACCGGTCGCTGCACCGAACTCTGATGTCCAGCATCCGGTCAGCTCACAGGAGGTGAACAGCTGTCGAGCAGGAGTGATCGGACGTTGAAACAGTGTTTTTCCAACGTTCGGTCAGAAGGAGCTTGAGCGTCCGGTCGATCATGAAGACATCAAGGCTAAGTGACCGGACTCTGGCTGTGTCTGGTCAGTGTCCACCGGATGCGTCCAATTGCGATTCTAGAGGAATTAGACCTCTCTAGAATCGACCGGACGCTGGGTGGTAGCGTCCGGTCGCTGCCACCGAAGCGTCCGGTCAGTAGATTTCGTGCGGTTTTAGGACTCTTCTCCGTTTCCTTTTCTATTCCATTTGGGGGGCCACCTTATAAGCAAATCACTGCACATGTTAAACTATCCATCATCTTTCCCGCACCACCAAGCTCCTCTCCGCTGCCGCATCCTCCCACGCCGTGCCCCTCACGCCCGAGCGCCGGATCCACCGCACCATGTGTCGCCGCCGCTTCTGCCCACGCTCGCCTCTGCGCATGCCGCCGTGCTGCCTAGCTTTGTTCCCCTGTGCCACCGCAACCGCTCCACATCCTGAGCCACCAGATCCGCCGCGCCACCTGTCCTGCACCGGAGCAGCTCGAGCCACAGCAACTCCTCCATGCCCGCACTAGTGCTGCTCCTCATGCCTCTGCGTCTTGCCTCACCGCCGTGCCTCCACAACCATGGTGCCGCCCACAACTAGCACTGGTAAACCCTAACTCTAGAACCCTAGCTGCCCCATGCTTTAGCACTGCGAACCCTCAGCCATTGATTCACCGCATTGCATTGCCAATCCTTGCCGACTAGCAACCCTAGTTGATTCGGTGTCCCATGATCCTTTCCTCGTCTTGTCGTTTCGTCGGATCGTCAGGTAGCAAGCCTCCATTTCAATCTTGTCTCTAAATTGCTTGCTTCCTAGGGTTTTGCATCTATTAGATATATTGTATTTATTTGTATATCCTTTCTATTCCATCGTGCAGCGAGCTGGTTCTATTGAGGTGTCAGTGGCAGTTGTCAGTTAACTCGGAGCCAAGGTCGCGAGTACGGATTGAGGCCAAGCCTCAAAAGTGTCAGCGGCAGTTGATCTTTGTTAGAGGAAGCAGCTCTTGTCAGATGGCTCGTGTGAAGAATGCCGGAGGGGGTCTAGGTGATGAGGATCCGAGACGTCCGCCTCACTTGCCTGTAGATCCAAAAGGCAAGGTGACGAAGAAGATTACATCAAAGAAGGGCAAATACCCAGATACAGAGACAACGAGAGTAGCCGCAGTTGCTAAGGCCGCACAGCATGCCGAGAGAGGAGGTGCTTGTAGTGCAGTCTGGATCGCAGATCAGCTTTCACCAGATGTGAGGGCTACACTTCAGGAGGTTGAGCGCCTACATGGTGGTCCAGCTAGGACTCTCATGATTGCAGGACGGTGTCATGCTATTGATGAGGGTTAGCCTTAGGGGGAGTCACAGCAGCAGGCACAGCCAGCACAGAAGACCTAGGAGGGTGAGCAGGCCGAGCAGGCCGAGGAGACAGAGCCTGCACCTTAGCCATAGTTATGCCGCTCTGGTCATACCTGTGCTCTAGTCACGCCGAGGGCAGATACATAGCGAAGGGGTTCTTGTCCACTGCCTAGACCATAGGGTCCTCCTCTAGTGACCCATCTTGACCTGAGGGCCACCATGGCCAAGCGGGTGCAGCAGCTAAGATTTGTGGACTTTGAGGTATGGTTTCCACCCAGGAGAGATGAGAGAGCATCTGAGGGTTTCTACATGCCTCTACAGGAAGATTTCTACAATGCTTATCTCAACAGTGGGATAGTTTTCAGATCTCAAAGGTTGTGCCACATTGACTCTATAGTGGCAGCAGCTGGAGAGCACGTTCGCCCCTACCTTGGATATCTGCCGGGGCTAATAGATTTGATTGGACGGACCGGATTATATGTTCCATCTTGGATTCGTCAGTTCTATGCCTCTCTCTTTATTGACCCGCATCATAACTTCATTCACTTTGCATTCAGAGGCAGAGATTACCGGCTGATGAGCACTAGGGTCAGGGAGATACTTAGGCTTCAGGAGCAGCCTATCAGATTGCATGAGGTTTGCTATGGACAGACAGCGCCTCCTAGACGCCCACATGGTGGTATGGTGCCCCCTACGGACTTGGTTCGCCACTGCTTCACTGAGCCCTTTGGCAAAGGATCGAGGAGGAACCCCAGTGATCTTACACCTACTGCTCATGTGCTTGAGGCTATTATGAGGAGGACACTACTTCCCAGGATGGGATACAAAGAGGGGTTGACTCATAACAGCTATGTCTTATCAACTCTCTAATGCAGCAGATAGTCTTTGATATTTGGTATCTTCTTCTATTAGAGATGGAGGACACTATAGGTGAGGGCTTCAGAGGTCACAGGCAGCTACCCTATGCTCACTGGATCACACTCCTTATCCATAGAGTAGTCACAGTGAGGCCACCAGAGATGCTTGCTGAGTACAGTGGTGCCACCACAGATTTCCCTGCTTATAACATGACACAGATGATCAGGCATAGTACACCTACAGCACCTAGTTAGCCTCACTGACGTCCTAAGGTGCTAGAGACTGTAGCCTAGCAGGATGATATTATCAGGGGCATAGCAGCTACTGAAGAGGAGGAGCTTGCTCAGCAGGAGGGAGTGGTCGTGAGCGACCCCAGTGACAGTTTTGATGATGACTACCAGCCTGTCCCTCGGATGCCTCCTCAGCAACATGATCATGAGGCCGGAGCTCCAGTTTAGCGCCACCTTCCCTGCAGACTGACCCTGCTCTCCTTGCCATACTTGAGCGGATGAGGTAGGCCTAGGCACGCTAGGCTCAGGAGACAGCTGCTACATTTGCATAGTTCTAGACTCGGTAGGATGAGTTCTAGTAGCAGTAGCTTGCTATTCAGCAGTAGACACAGGCTCTACAGCAGCAGCAGCAGGCCATGCATCAGCATCAGATACTCATGCAACAGCAGCTTCTTGGATTTATGCAGCATGTAGTGACAGCTATTGGGGCTCCACGGCCACAGCCTACGCCCTAGCTTGGTCAGACTACCACCACTTCCATGACTCCAGCGCTATAGCCTAGTGGGCTTTAGAGTCAGGGACAGCCTCCAGCACAGTTTGCTTCTCCTATAGAGTAGGTGTCCTAGTAGTTTGCTATGTTAGTGCCAGCCCCGCAGTTCACACCATTTCATACGGGCTTCACACCGGCTGAGACATCATCGCTGCTAGAGCCAGAGACCACAGTGTCTAGGAGCCTTGGTGCTTCCTTTAGTGAGTTGATAGGGTAGCCCACTCCTCCATATCTACATGTCTCTATACCTACCACCATTGCTCCAGTGATAGGCAAGATAGAGACGCTCCCTTCCTCAGTGGCATCATCAGAGCCTACTATAGTCATACCAGCTCAGTCTATAGCAGCTCCAGTTCCTAATCTGACTCAGACTGCTTCTGCTTCACTACCAGCTACAGAGGGTCAGACAGCTCAGAGCTCAGGGTCAGATGATGATGGTGACCAGTTCTAGCTTGCTCCTCGTACCTCAGCGCCCGGCTCGTCCGCTGCAGCCCCGCCGACCGACCCTTAGGTTTTGGTGTTTGACGCCAAAGGGGGAGAGGGTTCGAGTATGTTAGCCTTAGGGGGAGCGACTTATCTAGGGGGAGCTTAGTTATTATATTAGCTTATATATTACATTTGGAGTTTTTATGTGTGATACACTATTATGCATTCATCGTGTGTTTACTTTCATGCATTGAAATATATATGTGATAGTGATATCTATGTGATCGTGATATATGACATGTGTGCTCTCTACTTTGAATTATTTATATGCCATATAACCTTTGTTATGCTCATTTGCCTTTGCTTCCGCGTTTTACTCCGATGCAAATGAGCTTTATTACTTGTACTCATGCTTATTTCATATCTTTTGAGTACATCATGTTGGCTTGGTTCATATAAGCTTGCATAACTCGTTTATTCTTATTGACAAAAGCTTATATGATCCAAGCATGTTAAAAACCTTAACACTTTCACATACTCGAGGTAGTATTGTCATCAATCACCAAAAAGGGGGAGATTGAAAGCATCTAGGCCCCTAGTTGAGTTTCAGTGATTAATGACAATACAAGATTACTATGACTAACGTGTGTTTTGCAGAGGCAATTAAGTTAGGTCATGGTAATGGAGATCGATTGGGCAATCAAGGTGGTCATGCCCCTACGATGGAAATCGTTTCGGTTTTCAAAGGATGGACGACAAGGTTAAGGATGGACTAGTTCTAAGTGTCGATTGGAGTTGGAGAGACACTTAGAGTAGTTTAGGACTTTGTTTTTCCTTTGGCCATACTATTAAGGGGGGTATGGACGGGTAGCTTGACCTAGGTGAGTCTAGTGAGTTAGGTGTGGCGCACTCTTGCTAAAACTAGCACTAGGTAGCTCCAAAATAGCCCTTAGATCCAATGGAGCAAACTTCATTCACATATGATCGAAAGTTGGAAGTGAATGGAGGGTCAAATACTAACCAGACGCTGGCTCCGGTGTGACTGGACACTGGCTCAGGGTCCAGTCAGTTCATTTGACCAAGGTGATTGCATCTGGTTTAACCGGACGCTGAGAGATCAAGTGACCGGACGTTGAGAGGCAGCGTCCGGTCGACTCTAGTAAGGTTCCAGAGAGGGAAAATCATGATCGAACACGTCCGGTCACACTGTAAACACTGGAGTTTGGGGTGTACTGACCGGAGCGTCCGGTCAACATGATCGGAGCGTCCGATCACCCCGTAGAGGCACATAACGGTTTGTTTTTCAGCCCATGTTATAAATAGAAGCTCCACTTGTGTGTGGGGGTACTTTTGCTCATTCCAATAGCTGAGAAACACCTTAGAGAGTGCCAAGAAGAGCAAGGTCCTAGTGAGGTAATTGAGATTTGAGAATCCCAAATAGAGCCCTCATTAGTGAGATCAAGAGTAGCAAAGTGTGCATCCACCCTTCTCATTAGGCTTGTCGTGGTCAAGTGTGAGTTCGTGCTTGTTACTCTTGGTGATCGCCATCACCTAGATGGCTTGGTGGTGATTGGGAGCTTGGTGATCATCTGGAGAGTTTGTGGATGACCCAACTCAAGTTGTGAGCGGTTGTGGGTGATTCCCTGCGATGGAGTGTCGAAGAATCAACCCGTAGAGAGCACTTGATCCTTGCACGGATCAAGGGAGAGCTACACCCTTGTGCGGGTGCTCCAACGAGGACTAGTGGGGAGTGGCGACTCTCCGATACCTCAGCAAAACATTGCCGCGCTCTTCCCTCTCTATTTACTTTGAGCATTTACTTTGAGCAATCCAATACTTGTCTTTACATTCATAGAATTGCCATGCTAGAGTAGGATTGGAACTTAGGTTGAAAGTCTTTTGTGCGGTAGAACACTTAGAAGCACCTTCTAGGCACAAGGGGTTAATTGGGCTAACCGTAGGATTTAATTATCACAAAGAAATTTAGAATTAGCCCAATTCACCCCTCTCTTGGGCATCTTGATCCTTTTAGTCATCACCTCCTAGTCTCCTGGGGGCATCATACAGGAGTTGGTAGCCGTCCTCGGACATCGATCATCGGGTTTACTTATGGAGTTGGTGGCCACGATCCCAGGCTCTGGGGTCATGGTTCTCGATGGTTTGGATGGCCTCCAAGTCGAGGCCTCCATCATGGATCCCATCCTATCATGGGTAGCATCATACATGTGTCCTGTTGATCCATATTTGTATGGTGGATCGCCATAATGATAGTCACCACTGTGCGGTGTTGTCTTGTCCGTCCTACGTGGCGCAGGGATGGCGTTTGATCGGACCGAGGTGGTCGTTGTCCCCTTGGTCCTTGCGGTGTTAGTGTGGTGTGCTTACTCTTATCAGTGCAGGCATGCCTAGCTATACTCAACCTCTCCCCAGTGCTCCTAGGGGTTAGGACAGTCAAGAGGTCATGGCTGATCCTGGCCTTAGCCCTTGGCCTGGTTTTCTTGGATCAGCTGGACCTCGGTTGTTTGGGCTCTTGCTAGCTGATATATCATGGGCTGCTCGGGCTGCTAACTAATCATTGTCTGAAGACACCCAGGGATCATAACCCCGATAGTAGCCCTGAACGTTTTTGTGATCACGAAGTGATCGTGAAAGCGCTATGATGCATGCGTGTTTGAGTGCGGGTTCAAAGTCGTGGCTCGCTCGAGCATTGTCGCTCGACCCCTCGTGGTCTGGTGCATTCAATGTAGTAGCAGGTCCTTCATTAGGATGCCCAGATGATGTGACATGCTATTGCTGAGCCCTACCATGTTAGTGTGTTGCGTATTGGGGTTTGTGACCTAGGCAGGGCCGAGTGGTCTCGTCGACGTTGTATCGGCCCTACCTTTGGGAGGGTCTCAATTTCCCCGACCTCATGTGGGCACCTATCATTGGTTGTGGCTTCTCGTGGTGTGGCATGTGGCGTGGGAGCCTAAGGCTACTCAGCCCATCTTTGGGCCTATAAATAGGGGCCTTTCTACTATTTGAGGCACTCATTACCATGACTACAAATTGTTCTTTGCCTCTCTCAGTGGTTAGGTGCTGAGAGGATGAGGAAATGATAGAGGAGAGTTTGATGGGAACCACACAGTTCCCATTACGTGTCCCACTGGGGGGCGTCGGTAGTGCCTAAAAGCTGGTGGTGCCCCTTCAACAACTGGTGCTAGAAGGGCTCTTGCGAGCGATGGAGGATTTGCTCGTGGTGCACCCACACTATTGGGATCTGGCCATCCCATCTTGGGTGAGATGGGTTTTGCCTGATCTCCAAGGCTCCCTGCCTATGCCCTGCTGGTACTCGTGAGAGCCCATGGGTGACCATTTAGGTGTCCTTGAGCTGGTGCGACCTCCGTGCCTCCCCTATGCTCCTATGCCCTAGGGGTCGTGTTGCTATAGGAAGGATGGCATGACATTCTTTTTTGCCTTGTCCTTCCATGGAAGTAGCAAGGTCTCCTAGGGCTTACTGGAGATGTCACCAATAAGGTGATTCTAGATTTGTATTTTTGCTCGCGGCTTGGCTGCGCCTATTTCTAAAGTTAGAGGAGAGACCCTTTTTCTGTGTGTTTCTTTGGGGTCTCTCAGTGGTGGCTGAGTCATGGTCTCTTTCCCTAGTTGACGCATGATTCAAGATGCCCTCGTAAATCATGGATTACCACATGGGTTTTGAAGCATCCCTTGTCATGCGTGACTGGGGCATAGTTCACATAAATATAGGTACCTCCCTTATGGGGTGCCTTTGTGGTTCTTTTAGCCACGGGTCCGATCTCCGTAGTGGGGCTATTGGCCTCCACTGATTCGCGAGATCCTAGGATGGCGATGGGTTAGTGACCCGAGATGTGGGGGAGGAGGTGGTTGTGGCTTGGCCACAACCCTTATTGGGGCTGCATGGGCCCCGCTCCTTTTTCCTTGGCGTCCTTTTCGACCCTAAGAGCTCATGATGCCTGGTTATAGGTGCATTTGGTTTCGCCCCATGTGGGGAGAGGCTCATCCACCATAACCACATAGTCAAAGCGGTGTGCCTCATCGAGGTTAATGGGTAATTCGAGTGGGACCTGATATCCTCCCCAATCAATGTGGAGTTTGGCTATGCCTCATCGAGAGACGTCCCATAAATCATTGGTAGGCAAGCCTGTTGGTCCCCAACCACCTCCGTAGTGGCCAAAGGGCAAGATGCCTTCCTCCAGAGGGGGTCAACCCGGGTGAGTTCGAAGCGAACGACTCAAACACAAGAGGAGATGGTTGCGAGGTTCTGAACCACCGATAAGAGCCGTAGGGGCCCATCTCGTCCTACCCCTATCTCTTTGGTGGCCTCGAACCCGTCTAAGGGCCAACCCAAGAGTGGGTTTCCTAAGCATAACGTGGGGTCGTGGTTGTGGTGGGCTGCTCTACCCATGGACCTAGGGACTCGTTGCCTCCTCGGTCATGATGATACTTAATGGCGCTCATCTGTGTGTGAACGCGTGATGCACCGTGCCATGCGGTTGTTGCGGTGTGGTGGCTAACTTGCCAAGGGTCCTTGGGACTTGTCCTAGGGTGGATTCCACTAGGGCGTGGTTTGCACTCCTGGTCGCCACCACATATATGACCCCTTCGGCTTGAGTTCCCTTACCTTGTTTTTGCCTAGGAGGTGCACAGTCACTAGTGATTGCTTGGCGCCATCTCCTCCCGCCACTACTTCTGCTTTCGACCTCGCCTTGCACGTTGCCTGCGTTAGGGATGAGTGAGTGGGTACCTTCGACAATGATAGAGGTGAGGCTACTGTGGCTCATTGACGATGGCCTCCTTCCACCGAAGGAAGTTGCTGGGAGGTGGGCCACCACCGACGAGGTGCTCCCTAGCCCATGGCCTAGGGAAACAGTGTCCTTCATCAATTTCCACGAGCGTGGGTTTGGGATTCTAGCGTCAGATTTTCATTGGGAATTTTTCTAGGAGCATGGAGTCCAGATGTAGCTTCTTGCCCCCAACGATGTGCTATAGCTAGCGAGCTTCGTGGTCGTCTGCAAGGCCTTCCTTAGGATAGAACCCAACAAAGACTTATTCCTATGGCTCTTCGAAGTCAAGAGTCAGCGGCTGCTAGGGTCCGCTAGTGGAGCGTTGGCCCCTGTGGGTGGGATGAACATCTAGATGCGTTCTGGGGTGTCTCATCTCTACCTATGCCTATCGTTGAAGAGTTCAAACTCTAGCTGGCATAGAAATTAGTTCTACATTCTTGACGATGCCTCTGCCACCTTGCTTCCTTTCTCGGTCGCTCCTCCAATGAGGTCGTACTCCTAGGGTCGCGTGTGTGATGGGAAACAACTAGCGGAGGTGGCGGAGATCTTGGACATCCTCAAGGGCTAAGTGTCGGCCGGTTTGGATAGTGTTGTAGTCCTCTGGGTCATGGTCGAGCTTTGGGTCCTTCCATTGAAGCGGTGGGCTCGTCTATTATGCGACTATGTCAAGGCTAAAGACCTGACCTGTGAGGCTATGGAGGAGTTGAGGATGATGCAATCGTGCAGTAGATGGCCAGGTTGGTCGGTGCTAGGGTCATGGTCGTAACCGAATGCGCCATCATATTAATTTCGGTGAACTATCATCCTGACCTGTTGAGTCACCCTTTCCTATGTTTCTCCTTTTGTCCGCGGTCCACACCAATCAGGTGATCACTAACATGGCTTATTTTTGGCAGCTTATCCAGTCATTCTGCTCTTGCTTTCACATCCCCCGTTCAGACGGTGCCGATCGCTTTGCCTAGGAGCAGGCGGTTGCTGGCGTGCAGAGGCGGCCTCAGGTGGAGAAGTTGCTCAAGAGGGTAGAGCGACAAAGGCATGGGGCTCTACTGTTGGATGAAGATAGTGCTGATGGTGGCAGAAATTTGGAGAGTGGCTCTGACATGGAGTCAGAGGTCCTTAAGCGTGTCCTCACCAAATCTAGGAGATCCGGAGACAGTGTAGGGTCGTGCAGTGGTAGTTGTGCGGTGCGTGCCGTGAATGAGGATGGGGTCGCGCAAAAGCGCTCGGCTTCGTTGCCATCGTGACCCGGGTTGCCTCGTTAGCTTTTGGTCCCGTGGCATCAAATGTCATGACCCCTATTGCGGTTTCGCTCCTGGGGAGAGGCATGACGAGTCTCGTCGTCCCCCCTTCGGTGAGTCGCTCCAAAAGGTACATTACCCCCTAGCCCTTTTCTTTTAGCGGTAGAGCCTATGTTGTCTTTTTTCCCTTGTCTTCTGGAAGTTCTGTTGTAGGGAGATTCTTCCCAGGTTCATGATCACCAAGCCATTGGGCTTCGTGGATGCACCCATATGGTTGGGCCTTCCATTGGATCACAGCAAGGGTGTGGTGACTGTAGCCCGGTGGCTGTAACACCTCGGGTGTTAGCCTTGCATAACTTGACTTGCATAACATGAGCATGATCATCATGCATTCATAAACAAGCATTTACAATTGAAACATTTGATTGAAACATTTGCAACATTTACTTGTTATCGCATGTTTCATTATCATATGCAACCTTTCTCGTTATTTCGTGTCTCCATGTGTATCTGCAAATGATCATGAATGAAAACATGTACTTGGTAGAAGTGAGTCACAAAAACGTGTAACCACACTTGGGTTAGCAATTAGAACATTGTTCATGAAAGTCACTTTCCTTAATCAAGCCTTTAAGGCATGTTTCATGTGTTTGCCCTAACTAACTCTATGAGTGACTACTACATAAAATGTTTGAGTGACCTTGCAAATTGCTTAAACATGCTTAGGATATCATTATGAACAACTTTGGTATTTAGGGTTAGGGCTAAATTGGTCATTTAGTCATGGTTTGAGTATGTATCATGATTTCAAAGTGACATGTTTGACTAAAGTTGAACTAGGTGCTAGAGACCTTGCATGGAGGAGCTCACTAAAGCAATGTTGTAGTGTTTGACATAAGGAACAACTTTGATTTTTGGGTCTTTGACTGATTCAGCTCCTAACATGTGTGAATTTGGATTTCAAAAATCAGAGAAATCAACCATTTCAGCACTTAGCAAATTTTGCTAAGTCATGAACCCTGACAGCCTGACAGGCCAACCTTGAGCATGATTTTTCTCTGTTTCTGTTACGAATTAGAACAAGTGCCTTGAACAAGTTTTGTAGCTAGTACATAGGTCTACAATTTCGGTTTAGGAAGTTTTTGCTAGAAATCCACGGATTCAGAGTTTTCATCATTGCAAAACCCGTCGTCAGGCTCGGCAGGTCGCGTCTGAACGAACTGAATCAAGCCATCAGTGGCCGACCGGCTCAGAGCCTATGCGCCGTGTGGTGGCTAGCCATGGCCGCGCGTCGCCGGCGCCCTGCCCAGCGCGGTAGAGCCAGGCCAGTGCGCGCCTTAACCTTCCCAGTGCCCGCCCGCACTCAGCCGCGCACCCCATTTGCTTCGCCTCGGTTTCCTTCTCGCCCGCAGCAGCAGCCGTCCCAGCGCAGAGAGTCCGCCGTCGCCCTTGCCGATGATAGCTCGCCTTCACCACTTCTCCATCACCACCGTAGCTCCACCACCACCCCAGCAACCCACCGCATCCTCCAGTGTCCGCTAACCGAGCTCGGTAAGCGCCAACGCCATGCTAGTGCTCGTCGGAGCTTCCCCGCCGCGCCCGTCACCATGGCTGGGGCGTGTCCCTCCACCATAGACCATGTAGTCATGTGCATTAGGTTCGCCTGAGCCTAGGGATACTCGTCCGCGCCCTTTTTCGCTTCACCATGGCCTCCACCGGCGTACCGCCGTGGTCCAGCCCCGCCGCTCCGCCATTGCCGCCGCCGTCATCTCTAGAGTCGGCAATAGGTCCGGCCATATGGCTCATTAGATGCGCTAGGTCGAGTAGAAGGTCTGGTGAAGATGTCACCACCGGTGAACTCACCGCCGTCGAGTTCTAGCCGCGTCAGTCGAGCAGCGCCGCCGTGCTCTGCTGTGTCTCGCTGACCAGTGGGTCCCGCATGTCAGCGACTCCATGTTTCAAATCCAGTTCAGTTTGAATGCAGATTGACATGTGTTTTGTTATTTTTGTATCCTCAGTTTGGTAGCTCATAAAATTGTGAAATAAATTTTGTAGTGTTCCTTAGAAGTGTAGTAATTAGGAAAAATATGTTTTTAACATTTACAGTAGAAAGTTTTGGAGATTTAAATAGGGATTTGAAATGTGCTTTTGAATGCATTCAAATTTGTTTATTTTATATCTAGAGTTCCTGTGCTCCAAAAATTATGAAAGTTTTGTGGTAAGCTAGTCTTAGCATATATGAGCTCTGGAAAAAATTTGAGGACCAGTGCATGGGTAGATTTATAGTTATAGATTTTTCTTTTATGGATAGTCAATCATTGCATGAATTTTCATAAATTAAATATGAGTCCAAAATTCATGAAATTTGTTGGAAGTAATCCTAGTACCATATGGATGCTAAGAAAAATAGGAAATCTGTTGCTTGACACTTTTCAATAGGGTTTTCCATTTATGCTATTTCAAGCCTTGCTACCTTATCATTTTTGTATAGGATGTTCTACTTGGTAAAATGACATGAAATTTTTATAGTAGTCCTTTGATAGCATTAGTAAGGCACTGTAAATTTTTGAGAATTTATTAAGTACATCTGATATATGTTTATTATTTATCCTAGATGTCTAAATAAAATAATAAAGGCAATTAAATAAATAGCTTGGGCTTCACCATTATATTACCTTAAATGTATTTGGTATGCTTAAACTGTTGGTAGATTCTATGTTGTCAAATTTTGAACGATTACATGAAGTAGAAGTATTATTACTTTATGTTGCATATTAAATAGTTTCCGGACTGATTCTAGAGTTTGATGAGTTGCATGTTGAAACTGATGTGTACTGTAAAAATGGTTAATAACAAAGTTGTAGAGAATTTGATAAGCTTTCCAGAAAGTCCAGGATCACTGTTTTTGGATTAATAGAACTCTAGTTATGAGTGAAACAAGTAGCTACTGTTTGTGGCATAGTCGATGCATTGTAGAAGTAGTTAAGTAATAATCGAGAAGAGATATGCACCTACTCAATAAACATGATGCACTTGTTAACATATATGCATTCATAATACTTATGCCATACTCATGCATCTAGGATCGGAGGAAGAGATCACGTTGCTGGAATTCGAAGAAGCAGAGGAAGGGAACCAGCAGGAGGATCCGCAAGCCACAGCTCCCGAAGGCGTGGAGCAGAACCCTGAAGAGCTTCCGGAGTGTCCTGACCACCGCCCTACTTCCTTTCTACGAGGCAAGCCCCAGAGCATTATAAGTCTCCTAGTAATTTACAAATGTTTACTTACGTATTTATGGTTGATGCATTAGGTTATAAGAGTTGAATGAAACCACTTGATGCATGTACATTCCTTGTCCAGATATTACACCTTTAACCGGTATAGGTCCAGGATCGAATAAATGCTTAGCCATGCTTAGATCGGTAGAAGTCAGGTGATATCCTATCACCTGCGAGATATAGGTGGATACCGGAGCACGGTTGGCTATATCTGCCATCGTGGAACAGAACCACGAGGTAAAAGTAAATCGAGACCGGACGGGAGGTCGATAGAGAAGCAACAAGACATGGAGGTCTTGGGTGTGGATCTATCCCCGTCTATGTCGATCAAGGACCGTACCGTTGTTGGAACTTCTAACAAGATTGAACGCATGCCTCTCACTTAGATGGCCGGATAACTCATTCCGACCGCGAAGCCGAGTAATTCAACTCAGGCCAGGAATTGTTCTGTTGTGCGCTCCTTCCGGGGAACGATCAGACTGAGCCCAAGGGCAGGCTTGGCCTGAGCATCCTGGCATCTGGTGTTCTAGATTGTGCGGCGCAGTACGGACCCACGAAATGTGTACCAAAGTTGTACCAAAGGTGACCTAAGGCTATCATGGTTGGTAGACCTGGGTTTGTGTTAGGAATAAATTCCCAGCTGGTTGAAATCGATTCGAATCGCCGTCTCTCCCGGATAGTGAGAAACTTGACTAGCTCCAACATCATAGTAACTGTGTTATGGAACATGATGGTTTGGATGAAAATGGAATTACAATACCTGCTATGGTTACTATTGTATGCTTCTAAATGATATACCACATGTTTGGCACAGGATAGTTGCTAATCTAGAAATGGATAGTTATAATTAACTTGATAAAGGAATCATAATTGTACAACGGATCAATTGCCTTTTACGCAAAATGTTGTCAAGTTACGTCCACTTATACAGCCTTGCATAATCCTTGGAGTCATTTTATTTCTGGTTCATGACGGGTAAGTCTAGCTGAGTACCTTCTCGTACTCAGGGTTTATTTTCCCATTGTTGCAGATGGCACTGTGTATCATGGGTATTGCAAAAGTTGCTTCTATCCCGCCGTGGATGAGGAGTAAGCCTTGGGCAGGCTTCTTTAGTAATTCCTATCTTTGCTTTTGTGGACCGTGATCTGGCTTGGCACTGTATCAAACTATGTCAGAAACTTTATCTTCGAACTTATTTGCTTCCGCTTTATTTATCAAACTCGGTTTGTAATAACTTTTATTCGTACTCTGATGATGAAAAGTATCTATGAACTTTATGTAATATGTGGCATGTATGTTGAATCCTGTACGATCTTGGTTGTTGTAAATCGTTTATCGAGACCCGTCGCGGTACTCGACGGACTATCGGGTTTATATGGGTTCAAGTATGACAGTGCGACCACTTGCGGATTGCCATTGTACTTATATTCTTATAAATTGGTCGGTTCTGCGACAGCTGGTATCAGAGCAAGATTCAACGTTAATTGTCACAAGTGTATTTAAAACAAAAGTTTTTGTTTTCCAAAAACCCTTCTCTAGCAACTATTAGTTATATAATAGGTATTTAAAATCTAAAGTGTGCCAATGATCACTTTCCTTATGCCCAAATTAAGGATTATTAGGTGGCTATTTAAGTACTAACATGGGTGTTTTTACTTCGTCGTCCATACGGCGTGCTATTGTATGGATGCCATTCACTTGAGTGGTAATGTATGGATCAAATGCCTCTACACCAAGGTAAGAAGAGTGTATGACCGCAAGATGGGAGCGTGCGGTCGGGAAGAGTTAGCCTTGGTACGGCTATGTATGCATGCTTGCATGTGTATATGGTACGTATTTAATTGTGGGTTTAAATTATTGTCGGGTAGATTGATACGGAAGTATATGTATGGGTATACATATATGGAAGTATTTACAATTACATTCTGCATATTTCATTATGGGTTTAGGGCTGAAATGAAATTTTATGCAGGTACACTAACAACGAAACGTGTAGCTCGATTAGTTACGCTATTTAGGAGAGAACGAATGTATGCCACCGTGTCTACCGTTAGAAACAAATTTTTACTAAGTTTGTGAGGACGTACGGCACGAACATGCATCATGTTAAATTACCATTCACATAATTACATTGTTCCTCCCCTTATAAAATTCTTACTCGGTTATGTAACTCTTATCCATTATGGCATTGTCTCACCAAGGGGTACATGTTAATGGTGCAGATGGCACACACCAAGCAGACTGCTCGCAAGTCCACCGGAGGCAGAGCTCCTAGCCGTCAGCTTGCTCCACGTACCCGTCAACGTCACACGTTCCTTGGAGAGTTTGGGATGCCTACACTCTTGTGGAGAGTGCTCAGCTATGTAGGCTATCCTGATGGAATGGAACCCCGCTACTTCTGGGCGAATGAGCGGTTGGGAGAAGGTCTCTTAGTCACGGTGGAGGCCGTTGTTCGTCCCTGAGGTGACGATTCTGAGTGGACAGGCTAGTGTTATGAGTCAACTGGCAGGACTACTGAAGAAGCAGCTGCCAGGGCAGCCTTTGGGGTCCTGAGAGATATCATGGATCGTTTTCCTCAGGAGCTGGTAGCCGCTTTGGTTGGAGTTTTTCCGAGGGGCAACCCCTCCACTGACTCATGGCAGTAGGCAAGAGGAAGACCCTTGGAGATTGGTGCAGCAGAAGGGTAGAACAGTGACAACCCTGCCATGAGTGCCATGTTCGCAATGATGAGAGTGTTAGATGGAGTTGAAGGTAGCCTCAGACGTGTGTCTGGTGCTCTTGGTCATGCCCATGAGGATCGACGTCAGCTTCAGAGGGAGCACGATGCCGAGATTGAGAGGCTCACTAAAGAGATGACTCGGTTAACTCACCAGCGAAATGCAGCTTGGTCCAGGGAAGATGTCCTGAGAGCTCGACAGTTTGAGCTGGGACAGCAGCTGGCCAATGCGGAAGAATACAACGATAATCTGCATGAAGAGGTTCATCTACTGAACAATCAGCTCCACCCTTATGTCCCACCTGGAGCCGCAGAAATGGATCTAGAAGGGTACGAGGAAGGAGAAGAAGAAGTAGAGCCTGAAGAAGAAGTAGAACCTGAGGAAGGAGATGATCCTACGTCTGACCTCGATAGTGATCATGAAGAGGATTAGATCGCTTAGCACTTAGTGGAAGGACTAATGTATCACCTTTATTCATGTAATGGACCTATAGTTCGAATTTGGCATTAGTAACCAGACTATCATGTAATGTAATCGCACGTTTGGATGAACATCAATGCAATTCCAGTCCTTTGTCGATAATCATGATTTAAATTTGCATGCGTTATGAGCGCGATAAGTGGTCAAATTGGTGATGTCATGTTGCGAGAATGAATTGTTATGCCTCTGTTTTTATTATGCTTTTGAGAATTTTCTCCAGTAATTTCAGTTTGGCATGAGTACCTAATTCATCTGCAATCTCTTGACATCAACCAATAATCGCTTATTGTTGCAAATTCGCAGATGACGCGCACCCGTGCTGGAGCTGGTGGCAGCCAGGATGGCAACCATGATGACTTGCCACCCCCACCGCCGCCATCTGCTCAGGAATTCTTTACCTAGTTCGTGGGGAGCCAGAGGACAATGGAAGAAGCTTTGCGCCTTATCGCGCAAAACACTGCTCGTGGCCACCCACATCAACCAGGGGCCGAGCCAAATCAGCACAGTACATTCAAGGAGTTTCTGGACACGAAGCCTCCGATCTTTAAGGTGGCTGAGGAACCACTGCAGGCCGATGAGTGGCTGAATACCATTGAGCAGAAATTTCGTCTACTAAGGGTCACAGAGCACTTGAAAGCAGAGTATGCTTCTCATCAATTGCAAGGACCCGTAGGGATCTGGTGGACACATTTCCTGTCATCCCTGCCTGCTAATGCGCGAGTGACCTGGGAACAGTTTAAGCTAGCTTTTAGGGGACACCATATTCCCCCGGGCCTGATGCGCATGAAAGCGGCCGAATTTATGAGGCTCACTCAGGGAACAAAGTCACTCATAGAATATATGCACGCATTCAACAACTTGTCAAGATATGCTCCCAGTTTCGTGGATACCGAGGAGAAAAAGATAGATAGTTTCAAGCGAGCTTTGGGTACCAAACTGATGAAGACTATGGCTAATTCTCGATGTGCCACGTACAATGAGATTATTAGTGATGCCTTGACCCAAGAAAACCACAACAACATGCATGCAGTTGCTAAGGGTCGAAAAAGGACATATGAGGCTGGTGCATCCGGATCTTTCCAGTCGAAAGCACCTATCATAGCTAGGCCACAATTCCGTCCACCTGCACCCAAGTTTAGGCCTCCACCACCGAAAGCTCAGAATAATAGGCCACAGAAACCATTCCGTAAGGCGTTCACTATTGCCTTACCAAAAGGAAATGGCAATCAGGACAGCTCCACCGGATTCAGAAGTAATCAACCATGTTTCAACTGCAACCAACTGGGTCATTGGTCCAAGGAATGCCCCCACCCCAAGAGGAATGGCAACCCAAATCAGAACAATCAGAGGCAGGTGAATGCCAGGGCACGTCAGGGACAAGTGCATTATACCGTTGTGGAGGAAGAGCCCGCCGGAGAAGTTGTCACGGCTGGTATGTTTCTCGTCAACAAGCATCCCGCTGTTATTTTATTTGATTCAGGAGCTTCTCATTCATTTATGAGTCAAGCATTTGCATCTAGACATGATCAAGAAATAATTAAAGTAAGCAAAGGGGGTTTTAACATAAGTTCAGCAGGGGGAACTGTTACTACCAAAAAGATAGTCAAAAATGTACTCATCTCGATACAAGGGAGGGAGTACACAACAGATTTGATAATATTGCCGGGGTTGTCGATAAGTGTAATCTTAGGCATGAATTGGATGAAGTATCATGGTGCTCTTATTGACACTAGCACCCGTACTATCATGTTGAGAGAACCCATGGGAGGGAATGCTTTTCTAGTACCACTCTCCCGTGATTTTGAACCCCAACATTTAGCCTATGCTATCCAAACCACCACAATATGTGATATCCTAGTGGTTTGTGAGTTTCCGGATGTATTCCCAGAAGAATTACCAGATCTACCACTGGATAGGGACGTGGAATTTAAGATTGAATTAGTGCCAGGTACCGCACCCATATCCAGAAGGCCCTATAGGATGCCACCCAATGAGTTAGCGGAACTTAAGGTTCAATTGCAAGATCTATTGGACAAAGGTCTTATCCAACCTAGCTCATCTCTGTGGGGATGTCCAGCCTTGTTTGTGAAAAAGAAGGATAAGTCACTGAGAATGTGTGTAGATTACAGACCACTTAATGCGGTGACCATCAAGAACAAATATCCGTTGCCCCGCATAGACATCTTGTTCGATCAGCTAGCGAAGGCAAAGGTATTCTCCAAAATTGACTTGAGATCAGGTTACCATCAGATAAAGATCAGACCGGAGGATATACCTAAAACTGCTTTCTCTACTAGGTACAGATTATACGAGTATTTGGTTATGTCTTTTGGACTAACAAATGCTCCAGCCTATTTCATGTACCTGATGAACTCGATATTCATGCCTGAACTTGATAAGTTCATGGTCGTGTTTATCGACGACATATTGATTTATTCAGAAAATGGGTCAGATCATGAGGAGCATATGAGGATTGTCCTATCCAGACTGAGGGAGCATAAGCTATATGCCAAGTTTAGCAAATGTGAATTTTGGATGAGCAAAGTACCTTTCTTAGGTCACATTTTATCAAGAGATGGAATCTCAGTAGACCCATCCAAAGTACAAGAGGTCATGGATTGGAAAGCCCCAACTTCGGTTCATGAAGTTCGGAGTTTTCTAGGGTTAGCAGGATACTATCGCCGGTTTATTCCAGACTTCTCAAAGATAGCTAAGCCTATGACCAGGCTACTTCAGAAAGATGAGAAGTACAAATGGACACAAGAATGTGAAATAGCTTTTCACACCCTCAGAACTTTGCTGACTACAGCACCTGTGTTAGCACAACCAGACATTGAAAAGTCATTTGATGAATTTTGTGATGCATCAGGAATAGGTTTGGGATGTGTACTTATGCAAGAAGGGAGAGTAATTGCATATGCCTCTCGACAATTGAGAAAACATGAAGTCAACTACCCTACACATGATTTGGAACTTGTAGCCGTTGTTCATGCATTAAAGATATGGAGACATTACTTGTTGGGCAATGTATGTCATATCTATACTGACCACAAAAGTTTCAAGTATATCTTTACCCAGCCAGAACTGAACATGAGACAACGAAGATGGTTAGAATTGATTAAGGACTATAATTTAGAAGTGTATTACCATCCGGGTAAAGCAAATGTAGTAGCCGATGCACTTAGTCGGAAGTCCCATTGCAACACTGTGGAAGCTTTGTTGGAAGATGGATTCAACTTGTTACATCCTGCTGTACTACACAATATCACAATCAGTTGTTCACTAGAGAGCAAAATCATAGAGCTACAGCAGACAGATGTAGGAATAAGTCACATCAAGAGAAAAATGCAAGAGCAAGAAACCAAACATTTTAGATTGGACGAAAGAGGTATTATGGTTTGAGGACCGACTAGTGGTACCAAAAGACCGTGAGCTAAGGAATCAAATTTTAGAAGAAGCTCACTCATCCAAATTGTCTATCCATCCGGGTAGTAGTAAAATGTATCAAGATTTAAGAACCCATTTTTGGTGGACTAAGATGAAGAAAGAGATCGCAGCCTATGTTGCTAGGTGTGATAACTGCAGTAGAGTGAAAGTCGTCCATATAAAAACTGCTGGATTACTTCAGCCATTGCCTATTCTAGGATGGAAATGGGAGGAAATCAGCATGGACTTTATCACAGGCCTTCCAACGACGCCACAAGGTCACGATTCAATATGGGTTATTGTTGATCGTCTCACCAAGTCAGCTCATTTTGTACCAGTTCACACAACATATCACGTGGGGAAATACTCTGAGTTATATGTTTCCCAGATCATGAGACTACATGGAGTACCTAGGACCATAATCTCAGATCGAGGACCACAGTTCATAGCTCGTTTCTGGGAGCACTTACACCAGGCTTTGGGAACCAAGCTAATCAGAAGTTTAGCTTATCATCCGCAAACTTCAGGACAGACAGAGCGAGTGAACCAAATCCTAGAAGATTTACTTAGAGCTTGTGTTATATCTTCAAAAGGTTCATGGGAGAAATGGTTACCTTTAGCTGAATTCTCCTATAACAATAGTTGTCAAGCAAGTATCAAAATGGCTCCATTTGAAGCCTTGTATGGCAGAAAATGCAGAACTCCTTTGAATTGGATTGAGCCTGGTGAAAGGAGATACTTTGGTATTGATTTTGTCAATGAAGCCGAAGAGCAAGTACGTATCATCCAACAACACATGAAGGTAGCCCAATCCAGACAGAAAAGTTACGCCGATAAAAGAAGAAGACCACTGACTTTTGAAGTGGGTGACTATGTATACTTGAGAGTATCACCCATGAAAGGTGTGAAAAGATTTGGGATGAAAAAGAAGCTTTCACCAAGATATGTAGGGCCATACAAAATTTTGTAACGAAAAGGGAAGGTTGCGTATAAGTTATAACTTCCACCAGAGATGAGTGCAATCTTTGATGTGTTCCATGTTTCTCAGTTAAAGAAATGTCTTCGAGTACCGGAAGAAGCTATTGCACCCACCAACGTGCAGCTTCAATCGGATTTGACCTACGAAGAAAAGCCAATTCGAGTATTAGAAGAGATGGAGAGAGTGACAAGGAGTAAGATTATTAAGTTCTATAAGGTGGTGTGGAACAATCATAGTGAACAAGATGCTATGTGGGAAAGAGAAGATTATCTACGAAAAGTTTATCCTGCCTTTTTCCAAGAATGGTAGGTCTTGCAAATCTTGGGACGAGATTTTTATAAGGGGGAGGGGCTGTAACACCTCAGGTGTTAGCCTTGCATAACTTGACTTGCATAACATGAGCATGATCATCACGCATTCATAAACAAGCATTTACAATTGAAACATTTGATTGAAACATTTGCAACATTTACTTGTTATCGCATGTTTCATTATCATATGCAACCTTTCTCGTTATTTCGTGTCTCCATGTGTATCTGCAAATGATCATGAATGAAAACATGTACTTGGTAGAAGTGAGTCACAAAAACGTGTAACCACACTTGGGTTAGCAATTAGAACATTGTTCATGAAAGTCACTTTCCTTAATCAAGCCTTTAAGGCATGTTTCATGTGTTTGCCCTAACTAGCTCTATGAGTGACTACTACATAAAATGTTTGAGTGACCTTGCAAATTGCTTAAACATGCTTAGGATATCATTATGAACAACTTTGGTATTTAGGGCTAGGGCTAAATTGGTCATTTAGTCATGGTTTGAGTATGTATCATGATTTCAAAGTGACATGTTTGACTAAAGTTGAACTAGGTGCTAGAGACCTTGCATGGAGGAGCTCACTAAAGCAATGTTGTAGTGTTTGACATAAGGAACAACTTTGATTTTTGGGTCTTTGACTGATTCAGCTCCTAACATGTGTGAATTTGGATTTCAAAAATCAGAGAAATCAACCATTTCAGCACTTAGCAAATTTTGCTAAGTCATGAACCCTGATAGCCTGACAGGCCAACCTTGAGCACGATTTTTCTCTATTTCTGTTGCGAATTAGAACAAGTGCCCTGAATAAGTTTTGTAGCTGGTACATAGGTCTACAATTTCAGTTTAGGAAGTTTTTGCTAGAAATCCACGGATTCAGATTTTCATCGTTGCAAAACCCGTCGTCAGGCTCGGCAGGTCGCGTCTGAACGAACTGAATCAAGCCATCAGTGGCCGACCGGCTCAGAGCCTATGCGCCGCGTGGTGGCTAGCCATGGCCGCGCGTCGCCGGCGCCCTGCCTAGCGCGGCAGAGCCAGGCCAGTGCACGCCTTAACCTTCCCAGCGCCCGCCCGCACTCAGCCGTGCACCCTATTTGCTTCGCCTCGGTTTCCTTCTCGCCCGCAGTAGCAGTCGTCCCAGCGCAGAGAGTCCGCCGTCGCCCTTGCCGACGATAGCTCGCCTTCGCCACTTCTCCATCACCACCATAGCTCCACCGCCACCCCAGCAACCCACCGCGTCCTCCAGTGTCCGCTAACCGAGCTCGGTAAGCGCCAACACCATGCTAGTGCTCGCCGGAGCTTCCCCGCCACGCCCGTCACCATGGCTGGGGCGTGTCCCTCCACCATAGACCGCGTAGTCATGCGCATTAGGTTCGCCTGAGCCCAGGGATACTCGTCCGTGCCCTTTTTCGCTTCGCCGTGGCCTCCACCGGCGTACCGCCGTGGTCCAGCCCCGCCGCTCCGCCATTGCCGCCGCCGTCATCTCTAGAGTCGGCAATAGGTCCGGCCATCTGGCTCATTAGATGCGCTAGGTCGAGTAGAAGGTCTGGTGAAGATGTCTCCACCGGCGAACTCGCCGCCGTCGAGTTCTAGCCACATCAGTCGAGCAGCGACGCCGTGCTCTGCTGTGTCTCGCTGACCAGTGGGTCCCGCGTGTCAGCGACTCCATGTTTCAAATCCAGTTCAGTTTGAATGCAGATTCACATGTGTTTTGTTATTTTTGTATCCTCAGTTTGGTAGCTCCTAAAATTGTGAAATAAATTTTGTAGTGTTCCTTAGGAAGTGTAGTAATTAGGAAAAATATGTTTTTAACATTTACAGTAGAAAGTTTTGGAGATTTAAATAGGGATTTGAAATGTGCTTTCGAATGCATTCAAATTTATTTATTTTATATCTAGAGTTCCTGTGCTCCAAAAATTATGAAATTTTTGTGGTAAGCTAGTCTTAGCATATATGAGCTCGGGTAAAAATTTGAGGACCAGTGCATAGGTAGATTTATAGTTATAGATTTTTCTTTTATGGATAGTCAATCCTTGCATGAATTTTCATAAATTAATTATGAGTCCAAAATTCATGAAATTTGTTGGAAGTAATCCTAGTATCATATGGATGCCAAGAAAAATAGGAAATCTGTTGCTTGACACTTTTCAATAGGGTTTTCCATTTATGTTATTTCAAGCCTTGCTACTTTATCATTTTTGTATAGGATGTTCTACTTGGTAAAATGACATGAAATTTTTATAGTAGTCCTTTGATAGCATTAGTAAGGAACTGTAAATTTTTAAGAATTTATTAAGTACATCTGATATATGTTTATTATTTAACCTAGATGTCTAAATAAAATAATAAAGGCAATTAAATAAATAGCTTGGGCTTCACCATTATATTACCTTAAATGTATTTGGTATGCTTAAACTGTTGGTAGATTCTATGTTGTCAAATTTTGAACGATTACATGAAGTAGAAGTATTATTACTTTATGTTGCATATTAAATAGTTTCCGGACTGATTCTAGAGTTTGATGAGTTGCATGTTGAAACTGATGTGTACTATAAAAATGGTTAATAACAAAGTTGTAGATAATTTGATAAGTTTTCCAGAAAGTCTAGGATCACTGTTTTTGGATTAATAGAACTCTAGTTATGAGTGAAACAAGTAGCTACTGTTTGTGGCATAGTCGATGCATTGTAGAAGTAGTTAAGTAATAATCGAGAAGAGATATGCACCTACTCAATAAACATGATGCACTTGTTAACATATATGCATTCGTAATACTTATGCCATACTCATGCATCTAAGATCGGAGGAAGAGATCACGTTGCTAGAATTCGAAGAAGCAGAGGAAGGGAACCAGCAGGAGGATCCGCAAGCCACAGCTCCCGAAGGCGTGGAGCAGAACCCTGAAGAGCTTCCGGAGTGTCCTGACCACCGCCCTACTTCCTTTCTGCGAGGCAAGCCCTGGAGCATTATAAGTCTCCCAGTAATTTACAAATGTTTACTTACGTATTTATGGTTGATGCATTAGGTTATAAGAGTTGAATGAAACCACTTGATGCATGTACATTCCTTGTCCAGATATTACACCTTTAACCGGTATAGGTCCAGGATTGAATAAATGCTTAGCCATGCTTAGACCGGTAGAAGTCGGGTGATATCCTGTCACCTGCGAGATATAGGTGGATACCGGAGCACGGTTGGCTATATCTGCCATCGTGGAACAGAACCACGAGGTAAAAGTAAATCGAGACCGGACGGGAGGTCGATAGAGAAGCAACAAGACATGGAGGTCTTGGGTGTGGATCTATCCCCGTCTGTGTCGATCAAGGACCGTACCATTGTTGGAACTTCTGACAAGATTGAACGCATGCCTCTCACTTAGCTGGCCGGATAACTCGTTCCGACCGCGAAGCCGAGTAATTCAACTCAGGCCGAGAATTGTTCTGTTGTGCGCTCCTTCCGGGAAACGATTAGACTGAGCCCAAGGGCAGGCTTGGCCTAAGCATCCTGGCATCTGGTGTTCTAGATTGTGCGGCGCAGTACGGACCCGCGAAATGTGTACCGAAGTTGTACCAAAGGTGACCTAAGGCTATCATGGCTGGTAGACCTGGGTTTGTGTTAGGAATAAATTCCCAGCTGGTTGAAATCGATTCGAATCGCCGTCTCTCCCGGATAGTGAGAAACTTGACTAGCTCCAACATCGTAGTAACTGTGTTATGGAACATGATGGTTCGGATGAAAACGGAATTACAATACCTGCTATGGTTACTATTGTATGCTTCTAAATGATATACCACATGTTTGGCACAGGATAGTTGCTAATCTAGAAATGGATAGTTATAATTAACTTGATAAAGGAATCATAATTGTACAACGGATCAATTGCCTTTTACGCAAAATGTTGTCAAGTTACGTCCACTTATATAGCCTTGCATAATCCTTGGAGTCATTTTATTTCTGGTTCATGATGGGTAAGTCTAGCTGAGTACCTTCTCGTACTCAGGGTTTATTTTCCCATTGTTGCAGATGGCACTGTGTATCATGGGTATTGCAAAAGTTGCTTCTATCCCGCCGTGGATGAGGAGTAAGCCTTGGGCAGGCTTCTTTAGTAATTCTTATCTTTGCTTTTGTGGACCATGATCTGACTTGGCACTGTATCAAACTATGTTGGAAACTTTATCTTCGAACTTATTTGCTTCCGCTTTATTTATCAAACTTGGTTTGTAATAACTTTTATTCGTACTCTGATGATGAAAAGTATCTGTGAACTTTATGTAATATGTGGCATGTATGTTGAATCCTGTATGATCTTGGTTGTTGTAAATCGTTTATCGAGACCCGTCGCGGTACTCGACGGACTACCGGGTTTATGTGGGTTCAAGTATGATAGTGCGACCGCTTGCGGATTGCCATTGTACTTGTATTCTTATAAATTGGTCGGTTCTACGATAGCGGCTTCCCCTTGCGACCTTGTGCCCGTCGACAGCAGGTGACGACTGCTCCAACGTTAGAGCGGCAGCCGGCATGGTCGAGGGGGAGGCCTCGGATGCTGGTGAGGATGGGGCGACTATTGTCTTGGAGGAGGGAGCAGACTCACCATCCATCATCTACCCATCGCTCATGAGGACGATAGCCGGTGATGCTAGTGGGCCAGCCCTGGTTCCTCACGATGAGGAGGTTAGACCTAGAAAACATCCTCTCGTCTGGCCACACCACGTGGATCCCCACAAGGCTCTGTCCATGGGGAATGACATGGTTGAGTAGGCCATGTGGGCTGGCGCCTCGCAGAGCCATGGGGGGTCTAGGCGACCCTATCGAAGCTGGTCAACGCAGCCACCATAGTCACCGGGTTGGGCGTAGAGGCCTAACGGCTGATGATAGAGTACATCGCGCCCTACGAACAAGTGAGGCTTTGCTGCTCTGCTTCATCTTTTGAGCTCGCTATGTGAGTTGTTCCTTTAGCTAGATGGTACGGTTAATTCTTTCTTCTCTTGTAGGAATTGATGAGGACTTCAATGGAGAAGTCCTAGTTTCAGTGCCTGGCCTTTCAGGTGTAGTCGAGGAACGCTGTGAATCGCGATCGCCTGGCCGAGGCATAGGTAGAAGTGTGGTGCTTGTGGGAGGAACTGGAGGCCTCCCAAAAAGCATAGGTGCAGCTCTACGAGGGCCTAGTCAATGCTATTGGAGGAGTTGACTTGGCACAGGAGCGGCTCATGGAACAAGGGCCGTGAGATCAATCTCAGATTGGTTTGCTGACGACCCAGGTGGCCGACCTCAAGGCGGCAATGGCCATTCAGGAGGTGGAATGCACTACGGCGGATGTTGCTCGGGATGAGGCGGAGTAGGGTCGTTGGCACCTCGAAGCTGAGTGTGAAGACCTTCATTCCACTTGCACTAGTGAGTTCTTCTTTGTCCACGTAGTGTCTTAGCTTGATGGTCGTGCTTTATTGCGGATCGATCGCTTGTTTAGGTTTGTGCTCGAGGGCGCTCTTGGATCTAGAGGTGAGGACAGCCATGGAGCAGAGGGCGTAGGAGGCAACCATGGAGCTGATGGCATTGACCAATTTTGGGTAGGCCATGTGCGATGTCAAGCTTGGTGCCGGCCAGGGAAGTACCTAGCTAGCGCTTCACCTCGACGAATCTCGTCACTAGGTCGACCCCCTTGTCTCTGTAGGGGTTCACAGTGGTGTGCTTGCGGCCTTGACGTCGGTCGGCTCCCACTACGAGGGCATAGACTACGATGCCGTGGGGCAAGGATACTAGTTGAGGAAGTCCGACGTCGAGATCCTTGCCATCGGCAATTCCGTCGCTCGTGGTGCAGAGGTCCTCGTGAGCAAGGTGCCGACTGCCACTGTTCATCTCCAGTTTTAGGCTTCTGATGTATAGGGGTTTCTAGTGTAACCGGCCAGGACTTCGTGTGTATGTCCTTTCTATGCTGAATATGTTTGGGTTTAGTGTGTATGATGGCACGTGATTGCACATCCGTTTGTCATTTTGCTGCCTTTTTGCTTTTCTTTTCATTCAAATTGAAATGTGCTTCATCCCCCTAGCCCTAAGCTCGTGAGTGCGCGCTTTAACCTGGGGGGTAGCCCACGAGGATAAAAGGTGCACGATGCATTGGAGCAATGAGGCATCAAGGGTGGGTTCCAGATCCGACACGATGTGAGAAGAAAGCGATCGAGCGGTGAAAGATTCCTTTCCTTTTGCTCCTTTTTCCCTGAGTGAGCGAGTTCCCCATCCTCTCAGACCCATGCGAACGATAAACCAAGGTGCAGGTCATCGGTTCATCACGATGAGAGGCGCGATTGGAAGGGAAGGAGTTTGAAGTGGATCGGTCGTGGGAACGATGACAAATTGTGCTGCATCACAGGTCGTGTGTATGCGCCTATGTGTGCAACCCCCGCAAGTGAGTCATGTCCGGTTTGTGAGCGTGAGCCGGATTGAGTCACTCAAGAGTTCAGCAATACTAGGATGAGGTGTATGGGCATCATGTTGTTCGCTCTATGGGTCGACTCTAAGTTTCTTGGAATCGCGGGTAAGCCTACATGTGTATGTGGATGTGCTTGGGTAGAGAGGCTAGGGTCAAAGTGGATGTGACTGACCGATGTACCGAAAGCTGTTGTGAGACTGGTTGCCATTGCTCGGGGTGCGGCGAGCCCCCGAGCGTCTGCTCATGATGAAGTCATTGCGGTGTCCGGGCCACGAGCAGATGAGGGCATTTCTTCAGAGCTTAGAACGGTGGCAGTTGGTGTGGATCAACCTCTCGAGCTACCTTGGTCGGCCCTTGCTAGCTCGACATCCTCGGCATGCTCTTGAGCCCTCGGGGATGACTTCTTCATGTTCAACCTATTGTAGTCTCTAGCCGAGAAGGCTAATGCATTCTGGTGCTTAAGCCTTTGTGACACGACGATGTCATGCTCGTCGCGTTCCCGCCTCTGGGTGCGGTTGCCGCTCTCAATGAAGAGCTAGCGTGATCTGTCACTATGGAAGTGGGTTCTGAGTGCAATGCGGTTTGGTCCGCTCAACGTAGCATGCGGTGCACTCAGGGAGCCTGCTTCCTCAGATGCACGCGCCTCCGAGCGACAGCTGATAATCCACTGAGATGTGCTAGGCAGTTTGTCTACCATGCGAGACTGAACCCTGGTTCTGGGCTTGACTACGCGAGGTGTGGCGCCGGGTAGCCACCTGATCACTTGCAACGATGTCACGTGGTGGCAGGTGATTTCGTCGCTCGTGCGTATCCCTGACACGCTACGCTTTGCTAGTTGCGGAGACGCTGCTCGGGGCATGGTTCTACCGCTAGTCCTAGGCTTCCCACGTGGTTGGCCTGGATGGGGTAGAAGCTGGTGATGGGCGATGTCCCATTAGTGTGGATAACCTTGTGGTTTCCCAAAAGAATGTGGTCGATTGAGGCCATTCCCCGGGTGAATTCGCCACAAGCCATGGGCCTTTGGCTTCCTGGGTGGAAGACCTGGCCATGGCTAGCGATGAGAGAGGGTGTTGGGCCCCCTATGTAGGTGAACTCTAGGGTGCTACCAAGGAGAGTAGCTCTGAGAGTGTGTCCACCAAAGGCCATGGGGTCTAGATCTCCGGAGCGGAGGTCCAGGCCATGACCGAAGGCGGATGCGGGTGCTGGCCCTTTGATGCCGGTGAGCTCATAGTTTTTGTGACAGATGTGACCGCTGTGGGCCATTCCGTGAGCGAGTCCACTGATGGTGCGAGGAGCCATCGCTTCCTTGTCAACAATCGAGAGTGTGCGACTGTCCGCTACCTAGCGCGCCAACTGTCGGTGTTTTGTAAACTAGACTAGTAAATTTATACGAATGCCGCATTGCTCTAGGAAGATGATGGTAGCATCCAAAATACACAAAGATTTATACTAGTTCAGGCCGAATCCCTACGTCTAGTCTCAAAGATGATCGAGTGCGTGTTCCTCGCTTGAATGCTCTGAAGTTTTTACAATGGGGGTGCAAGAATGGTGGAAGAGGTAGGAGAGTTAAAGCTAGAAGATAGACTGCCTAAAGGGAAGCCCTAGGAGCCCAGCTACAGTGTGAATGAGAGAATGTCCAAAGATCTCTAGAGATGGTGACCTGGCTGCCCTTATATAGAGTTCGGAGCCAAGGAAGATACAAAGAAAAAGGTTCTCCCGACCAAGGGGTCATGAGCCTGAGGGAGGGGCCTAGCTAACTTGGCTTGCAAGCTATGCCATCTTGTGGTACATGTCTGGGTGTGGTTGTCGTCATGGTCTTGTGCCCACATCGCGGTAAGGTATGGCGTGGTGCTACTATGCCGTCCGTGACGGCACTGTACACACGGTGGTGGTTCTTCAGCCATCTTGCATGACGTGGTTTCTGCCGTGGTCTTTGTCATCACCTCCTGGTCTCCTAGGGGCGTCGTATAGGAGTTGGTGGCTGCCCCTGGGCTGTCGATCGCCGGGTTTGCTTGTGGAGTTGGTGGTCACGATCCCGAGCTCTAGGGTTGTGGTTCCCGCCGGTTTGGATGGCCTCCAAGTCCAGGCCTCCATCATGGATCCCATCTCGTGGTGGGTAGGATCGTACATGCGTCGTGTTGATCCGTATTTGGATGGTGGGTCACCGTACTAACAGTCACCGTCGTGCGGTGTTGTCTTGTCCGTGCTACGTGGTGCAGGGATGGTGTCTGACTGGACCGAGGTGAGTCCTTGTGAGGTTAGTGTTACGTGCTTACTCTTGTCAGAGCAGGCATGCTTAGCTGTGCTCGACCTCTCCCCGTTCCTCCTAGGGATCAGGACGGTCGAGAGGTCGTGAGTCTTCTGTACGTCTCGTGGCCTAGTCTGATGAAGGGGTCATGGCCGACCCCAGCCTTAGCGCTTGGCCTGGTTTTCTTGGATCAGCTAGGCCTCGGTTGTTTGGGCTCTTGCTGGCTGATGTATCATGAGTCGCTAGGCCTGCTAACTAATCATTGTCTTAAGACACTCGGGGATCATAGCCCCGACACTTACCATGCAAATGCATACCACGAATGGCACGAATGTCCAGATACAATTATTATAGGACTCTAACCGATGACCCACGTCAATGTTGGGCTTCCTTGCTTCCTTTGTATATAGAAACAAAAATAGAAAAAAACAATTCAAAGCTACAGGATAACGACTTTTTCAGACGTATTCTAGTGAACTTGGAGAAAACACACGGTTCCTGATCTCGGATACCTTCGGCATTATTAATTACATATATTTCAAAAAAAAATCCCTAGCACAGACGATGCAATCGAGGACCTTCAGAGTTTCCGTAGTCTTTAGCCTTTTTCGCTAGTGAACATTGAACCAGAACAACCCTATTCGCTTGAACTTATCAGTTATAGTACAGTGTTTTTCTCTCGCAACAAATTAGCGAACAATGCTTTTCAACCGGCTTTTCAGCGAAACGAACGGGGCATGAATTCTCATGTCCCAGCATATTGTATATTACAAATAAACAATTCGGTCACAAGAACTGAAGAAACATTATCTCTTCCTGAGACATGACTTTACTTTTTATGGATTACACCATAATATGCACAAACTTCTACTTTAGCACAAGTCGATGACCTTTAGAGCAATTACAGCAGGCTACCTAAACCCACTACCTATCCTAGTTTGGGTAGTGGATGTCAAAAAACCGCAATCCAGCAGGTTACCTATCAGTTTACCTATTTTTGTTGGCCCAACAAATTCTCCCTCTGACCTACTTCTGTTAGGCCAACAAATCAGACTACCTAAACTTTTCATGATAGTTTCCTCTACCCTGTGTGCGGTGCCTCCCTCTCGACGTTGGCTGCATCTCCACGCGCGGCGTCTCCAAGTCCCGACGCCAGCTGCATCTCCCACCCGGCCAGGCGCGGCTCCTCCCTGCCGGCGTCGCCGCTAAACGCCGGCCAAGCGCGCCTCCTTCTCCACGGCGGCCGAGCTGCCTCGTCCACACCGGCCGGTCACGCCTCCTCCCCGCACTACTAGACAAATGATTTTAGGAGGCAGTACCCAAACATTAACCGAGGTGGTCACAAATCTAACCACCTTGTAAAATTTCTAGTGATTAACGGAGGTGGTCATTTTCATTTACCGAGGCAGACACATTTGCCCGCCTCACAAAATCGATTTACAGAGGCGGCCAAAAACTAACGCCTCCTAAAATCGATTTATAGCCTCCGAAAATGGATCCATTTTCAGAGGCGTTGTTCATAATCCGAGCTCGCAGCCAAACGATGCTTGGCCTAGTTTAACCCGACAGTGCCGTTGAAGTATATATACACCACAGTTAGGGTTTCTCACCTCTCTCTCTCAGGCTCACTCTCTCTCGGCAGGCAGCGCTTCTCTCTTAGCTATCTCCCCCCCCCCCCCTATGTTCCTCCCTTCCCCACTCGTCAGCACCCCTCTCCTCTCCCTCACGCGGTGGCACATGGTGACCGCACCCCTTTCCTCTCCCCCATGCCACCTTGCCCCGACCCTCTCCCCCAATGTGGCGGCACACGGAGACCGCGCCCCTTCCTCTCATAGCGGAGTATGCATCTAGTGGCATAGAGGGCGGATCCCGGCGGCGGGAAGCCACATCTAGCCACAAGGAAGGTGGCTCCAGTCAGCGCGCATGGAGGCGGCTCTAGGCAAGGGCCACCTCACTTGCCGGTGGCTCTCGGCAGGGGCCACCTCCCTCGGCGGTGGCTATAGGCAGGGGCGGCATGGATCCAATGAGCGACGGTGCAGATCCGCTCTCCCATGCCCTCGCTCCCTCCCTTCTCCGGTGGATCCCGGCGAGCGACGGTGCAGATCCACTGTCTCGCGCCCTCCCTCCCTCACTTCTCCAGTGGATCCAGTGAGCCGACCTGCGGATCCGATGAGAGGCGGTGCAGGTCCGGCGAGCAGAGCAGCGGCGCGTGGATGGGCTCAGCGAGACCATGGATGGGCTCACTAGGCTTGTCCATGGGTTTTCTTTTTCGTTTTTTTATTTGATTTACCAAGGTGGGCATTTGAAATGCCTCAGGAAAGATCGATTTACCGAGACTTTTGGACCAAGGCGGTTGTGATGGCCGCCTCGAATAACCTATTTCGCCAGCCTCAAAAACCATTTCTATAGTAGTGCCGCCGGTTTTCTCCCCGGCGCGGGTGCTCTCCGATGTGACGTGTCTCCCGGTGCGGGCGCCTCCTTGCCCGCCTCCAAGTCGCAACAGCGGGCCACACTAGCCGGATCCACAACGGAGTCCCTCCTCGGTGACTCCTCTTGCCGTGGAACCTTCTCCGACGACTTCCCCAGCAGCGGCCCGCTCCTAATTCTTCTATGGTGACTCCCCATGTGGCGGCCCACTCCCAATTCACTGTCCCGATGGCCGAGTTTATCGATGGTGACAAGGAAGAGGATGACATGTGGGTTCCACATGTCATGAACTGCTAGAATGAATTTGGGAGCCATGGTTTACATAGTGCTGCTAGAGTTAGAAGTACAAAAATAGATAGTATTAAAACAGGTGGCTACCTAAACAATAAAATAGGTAGCCTATTTTAGGTAGTACTGCTAGAGATGCTCTTAGTCACACCATAACAGGAGTACATGACCGACTCCCATGAGTATGATCTCAACAGCTCACACCGGCGGCAGCACACCATCTAGTGGAACGAGTTGAACGTGGTTGAACAAGTTGCCCTGGGTTCTCGGTTGCATGTTAAGTTGGCACAGGGAAAACCCTCGGCGTGGTGTGTACACCAATCAAGGATTACAACAGATAAACTTCAACAAGATCTATCCAAACAATCTTGGACTACAAACTAGGAACAACCTAGCCGAACTATACATACGTCATATCTTAACACAATTTAGCTATTAGTTGCCGCTATAGCACGCTATTTGTTGTTTCTCTCATCTCTATCTCCACGTAGTAGTGATGGCTGCGCTACCTTGGCCATGCATGCCCGAGTGCCGCCTTGGCCATCATCTGCGCCCCCTGGGTCGGGTCATGGGGAGATTGATGCCGAGGTACACGAAGGAACCTCCTCTTCCTCCAGTTTCCATGGCTCGATGCATCGTGTGACAAGTCTCTGACCACCTTCCTCCACTATGCCAGAACAAACAATCACTATCAGACCTAAACCTTTCGTCACCTGCGGGAATAGAGTTTGGCAGAGGGCATCAATAGTAATGGGGGTGACCTATCACGCTACCGGGTATTGAGCCAACAGTGGAATACGTTATCACTGTTGGGTGAAAGCATCATCCAGTACTAATATAACAAGCGATAATGATTCCACATGGGTGTCTGTGCAGATGGACACGTCTCTCCCACTCGCTATTACGTCTTTGCTCTCTCTCGTCCGTACCCTGCCGAAAAAAATAAAATTCTCCACTGTGCCCTCTCTCACTCCTGTCCGCCTCCACCGCGCTGCCCGGTCGCGCACAGCCACCTCCACCACGCTGCTAGCTTGCGTGCGGCCGTGCTCGCCATGGCGTGCTCCACCGCACTACCTACTCACCGTGGCTAGGCCGCTCGCTGCGGCGGCCTCCACCGATCTGGCGAGCTGCGGCCGCCTCCACTTAGCCGGCGAGCCTCCATGATGGATCCTCTAGAAAGCAGGCGAGGGGGTGAGCTTCATGTGAAGTCGTCCCGTCGGCGAGTTGCCCGCGCCGCTGCCGCACGATGAGCTCCATGCGCCGCTGTCGACCTCCGCGCCGGCATCGAGCACCACAACGACAAGCCTCCATTCGTCCAAGCAACAAGATGATATTGCGTTGAAAGTCCATGTTGCAAGCATATGTTTTAAGTATTTTAGATGTTTCATCTGGGTATTGCAAGTGTTTCATCTTGATGTTATAAAAGTTGATCGGGATATTGCACATGTTGTAATGGCTATACACGTTTGTTTCAAATGTATGTTCCGAATGTTTCATCTGTTTTTTCTAGACGTATGTTCCAAGTGTTTCAGCTGTTTTCGTACATATGTTGCAAGCGTTTTATCTGAATGTTTCAAAAGTAGATCTGGTGTTGCAGCAAGTGTTTCATATACATGTTTCAAGTGTTTCATCTGTCTTCAGATGTATGTTACAAGTGTTGCATCTGGATATTTCAAAAGTAAATCGGATGTTTCATCTTCGTCCTCGCTTTTTTCTGCTACCTAGCATTAGTGTCTCTTCCTCCTTTGACGTCGGCTGGGCATCCGCCTCCCCTCCCCTCTTTCTCGATGCTGATGATGCTCGGGCCGACGCGGGCCCCGTGTGGGCCCGTGGAATGACGTGGGAAACAACTTGCAGGCGCGGGCGTCCAGACGTCTGGGCGCTGGTCGTTCCATGTAACAAGTGTCTATCGTGTTGTGCATGGCCCAGTAATGATACGGCGGTATAAAAAGGATAGTGGTCCATGGTTTTGGGCTGGTGTCTATTTTCTCAGCCGCGTCACAAAAAGAGAATAGGGTAATAGATATGGTCACACCGTTTGCCCCGACAGCGGCGCGAACATGACGCACCTGCACACCGGGCACGTCGAGTTGTTGCTCAGCCATTTGTCGACGCACTGCTGGTGGAACATGTGGAGGCACACCGGCAGCCGCTTCACCATCTTACCAAGACACACCGCGCAATCAGACGCGCCATCTGGCTGCCCCTGCCCGGCGTCACGCTGCTCGTACGCCGGGATGTCAGCCGCTGAGGCTACGTACGCGTGCCCCGCCGGCACGCGCCGTGGGCTCCCCCGGAAACTCGTTCATGACATGACTTCGACTCTGCACCACATACTCCGGCAAGGCGCTGCTTCCGCCGCTACTGCGGCCGCCCCGATAGGGAAGGCAGAGCAGCCATCTGGTGCAACGCACGCAGCAGAGGAGCACGTTCTCAAGCGCAGCCCACGGGAACAAGATGACACAGGTGGTGAAGTAGATGACGGCGCCGATGCTCACCTAGAAGACGATGAAGATGGAGGCCACGAGCCTACGACGATGCCGGCCGTGTTGCGGGAGTGTAGCAGAGGCACGAAGAAAAACAACATGACGCCCAGGACCAGTGAGTTGGCGATGGCGAAGTAGCAGAGGCCCCAGTCCATGGCTGGGGTGCAGCGGTGGTGCTTCACCTCGATCTGGTTGTCAGGCCTAGCTTGGCTAGCTGGACACTTTTTCACGGACGCCCGTGGCGCGCTCCTCTTGTCCGGTGAATCGGTGATGCCGGCAGGGTTGCTAGTCTTTCTAGAGACTCACTGGAACCATCATGTTGAAAGTGAATGAAAAATGAACAAAATTTTAGAACAACCACTTTTCATTGATCTGTAAAATGGATTAATATACATTTGAGGGGGTGTCTCCAAGAGACAACCGTTCACCAAAGGACAGGCCCCTTGATGATGGGATTAACTGCTAATCTACTACTAATCCTAACTGTCCATAGATGAGATCACCAGTGGAGAGGTGTCTGTTGGCGAGCAGGTGCATGCTCACCCGGAGACACCGTTTCACAACACTCCCTCTTGATCGAATCTTCTTTGAGATCAATGCAGCCGTAAGCTTGGATTCCTCGAAAAACCCAGTGGAAAAAATCTGAGGAATATGTATGTATAGATATGCTATAAAAACTCCTTTAAACCTTATAGGAAAATAAGAAGAAAATAGCATATATGAGTGTGATTTAAATAAATCACTATGTCATTGGTATCCCATTAAAAATCCCAGTGGGGAAAAATATTGGAGATACAATATATAGATTACTTCCCCAAAAACCATTTCAAGAAAAATATGAAAAACAATATAAAGTGATATGTCGCTAAAACTCCTGTAAAAACCCAGTGGGAAAATTAGGAAAAAATATGACGACATATTATTGGTATTGCCTCTTGGATAACTCACATGAAAAACCTTTTCAGGGAAAAACCATGTATGAGTTGTGAGGGCAATATGTGTATTTGATATTTCCCACAAAAACCCCGGTGGGGAAAATAGGAAATATGACACATGCTTATGTCAATATTACCTCATTAAAAACTTTAACAAGAAACCTTATAAGTAAAACTTATGAAAGAAAAGAGTATAATATGATGCTGGTACAGGTCAACATTTAGGAGATGTCTCCCCCTAATTCTGACAAATCTCGAAGTCGCCGCATACCAATTCCATGTACCAATTTTTGAAACACAGAAGTTGGTAAGGACTTAGTAAATAGGTCAGCGAGATTATCACATGACTTGATTTGCAAGATGTTATTTTCCCGTTTTCTTGTAATTCATGGGGATAAAATAGTTTAGAAACAATATGCTTAGTGATATTGCTCTTTATGTAACCTGATTGCATCTGTGTAACACAAGCGGAATTATCTTCATTAATAATTGTAGGTGATTCAATTGAACCAATACCACATGACTGTTGTATGTGGTTAATCATTGTGCGAAGCCATACACATTCTCGTGATGCCTCGTATAGAGCAATAATTTCAGAATGATTAGTAGAGGTTGTTGTCAAAGTCTGCTTAGAAGACTTCCATGAAATAACTGTACCTCCATGTAGAAATACAAATCCTGTTTGGGATTTTTCGTTATGAGGATCAGATAAGTAACCAGCATCAGTGTAACCAATTATACTAGGATCATGATTTTTCTTAAAGAATAAACCAAGATCCTTTGTGCCATTAAGGTATCTGAGGATACACTTCGCTCCCGTCCAATGACGGCGAGTTGGGTCCGCACTATGCCTAGCTAGTAAGTTCACTGCAAATACGATATCAGGCCTGGTGTAATTTGCAAGATACATAAGTGCGCCAATGATACTGAGATATGGGATCTCTGGTCCCAACATCTTTTTCCCAATATCCCATGGTCTAAATGGATCTTTCCCTATTTCTAAGGAACGAACAACCATCGGAGTTTTATTAGGGTATGATTTATCCATATTGAATTTCTCCAATATTTTCTGGATATAGGCTGATTGATGCACTAAAATCCCTGAAGGACGGTGCTCAAGTTGTAAGCCTAGGCAATACTTGGTCTTGCCCAAATCCTTCATCTTGAATTCCCTCTTTAGATGTTTGTGTGCTTTATCTATATCCTTTGGGCTGCCAATGATATTTAAATCATCAACATACACGGATATAATACAAAATCCCGTTCGAGATTTCGTAATGAAAACACATGGGCAATCATCATTGTTAGAGTATCCTTTCTTTAGAAGAATTCCCTCAGTTGGTTGTACCACATTCATCCCGACTGCTTCAAGTCATATAATGACTTTTGTAGTTTTACACAATACATGTTGCAATTTGCGTTTGGGTTCGAAATTTGGATTTCATCGGGAACTTTCATGTATATGTCCAAATCAAGTGACCCGTATAGATATGTTGTCACCACATCCATCAACTACATAGATAGATGATTTTGAACTACCAATGTATTAAGTATCGGAAAGTAATTCCACTCATTACTGGAGAATAGGTTTCATTGTAATCAATGCCAGGTCTCTGCGTGAACCCTTGTGCTACTAGCCTCGCTTTATATCTCACCACCTCATTGTTCTCATTCCGTTTCCAGACAAAAACCCATTTAAAGCCAACAGGAAAGACTTTGGAAGGTGTAGGTATTGCAGATGTGAATACCCCTCTTCTAGTGAGCGAAGCTATCTCAGCTTGAATTGCTTCTTTCCATTGAGCCCAGTCCGAGCGTTTTTTGCACTCTGCCATGATCTTGGGATCTAGATCATTGAGAAAGATTTCTGCAATTATTGCAGAGAAGTACATGTTGACAATAGTAGTCTTATGATCGTATGATTCTCTAGAATCTATGTAATTGATGGAAATTTCTTTCACCCCATTATTTGACTCAACATTTCCCAAAACTATGGAGTCAGGGTGTTTCGATATCCCAGGATCAGAATTTGGATGCACCGTTGATCCGGGTTGTGGATTTGGTCCTGATGTTGGATTCTTATTCACTATTGGTGTCTACCAACTTGAGGTTGGCTTGGATTTACTGATTTGGAGGATTTAGCCCTCGATATCCTCGGACGCTTACTTGTAGCATTATCCTTAGGAGCGGCCGTACTTCTCCCCCTCTTCTTCGAAAGTGGGGGTTGAATGGTTTTTATTGGTACCTCCACTCTTTCGGGCACATTGCGAGCAGGATAAGAGGATTTAGTGACACCCTTATAATTAGTAAATGCTTCTGGCAGGTTATTTGCAATATGTTGCAAGTTTATGATTTTCTGAACTTGTTGTTCAGTCTCTAGAGTACGTGGATCTGAGGGGGGAATGCCTTGGGCATTCCAGATGATTTCCTAGCATTTGTTTTGGTACTTGAAGTCTCCCCCTAATGCTAGGAAATGGTCCTCATTAAATATGCAGTCAGGGTATCGGGACGTGAATAAGTCCCCTGTAAGAGGCTTGAGGTATTTGATAATTGATGGAGATTTATATCCCACATAGATACCAAGTTTTCTATGTGGGCCCATAGAAGTACGCTTAGGCAGTGAGATTGGTACGTATACAGCGCAACCGAATTTTTGCATATGGGAAATATTTGGCATATTCCCACATACTAATTGCAATGGGGAGACAACGTGATATGCAGTTGGTTGCAATTGAATTAAGTCAGCGGCGTGTAAGACTGCATGACCCCAACATGAAGTTGGTAGGTTGCAATTTTGTAATAACAGTCTTGCAATGAGTTTAATTCTCTTAATAAGAGATTCTGCTAAACCATTTTATGTATGGACATATGGGACAGAGTGCTGAACTTGAATTCCCAAAGCCATATAATAATCGTTAAAAGCCTTTGAGGAAAATTCAGCAGCATTGTCCATTCAAATTGATTGAATTTGATGTTCAGGATGATGTGCTCTAAGTCTAATAACTTGAGCAATAATTTTTACAAAAACATGGTTACGTGTGGACAAAAGACACACATGAGACCATCGAGTAGATGCATCTATTAGAACCATGAAGTACCTGAACGGTCTAGACGTTGGTTGTATGGGGCCACAAATATCTCCTTGAATGCGTTCAAGAAATTTTAGTGGCTCATTTTGGATCTTAACGGGCGATGGTCGTACGATCAATTTCCCTGTAGTGCATGAAGTGCATATAAAATCTGAAGATTTTGGGAATTTAGCAGTATTTAACTCATGACCTTTAGAATTGCTGATAATTTTTCGCATCATCCCTATACCAGGATGGCCAAGGCGTTCATGCCAAATTTTGAATGCGTCAACATTCTGAAAAATTACCTTATACGCAACATGTGGTACGGGTTTGATTATGTGTAGTACAATTTGGACGAAAAAGAGGGAATTTTCTCAACAATTCGTTTGCCATATCCGCTATTTTTAGTAACGAGGAGAATTTCCTCATTATTGTCATCACGGGTTTCTACAAGGAAATGTTTTGACGGATATCTCTATAACTTAACAAGGTACGCTTTGAATCGGGATACAATAATGCATCCTCAATTGTAATTTGGGTACCCATGGGGAGTACAATAGTGTCACGACCAGGGCCAACTATCGTAGCATCGCACCCGGCGATTGTCAAAACATTTCCTTGTCTTTTTGTAATATGGTCGGCAGTCCACCAAGGAGGGTGCCCGTGGTGGTAGATTATCAGTAGACGGTGCATGTAATCAGGAACCAGATGGTGACACAAGGCGCAGAGACAGCGATTTAGACAGGTTCGGGTCGTCTAGTCGACGTAATACCCTACGTCCTGTGTCTTTGGTGTATTGTATTGAGATGTATCTAGATTAACCTGTCCTCTAGGGGACCCTTGTCTCTCCTTATATACTCCGAGGAGACAAGGTTACAAGTAAAGTATCCAATTTGGTACTATTACAATATCTAGTACAACTTGTAATCTTGATGTGCACGCCTTGATCTTATGGGCTGGGCCACCTCGGATGGTGCGGCCCATGTACCATCTTATGGTACCCGGGGGTATATCCCCCACAGCTAGTCCCCGAGCGCCATGTATTTTGATGCGACACGCCGTTTCAACCTTCTCCGAACAGTGAGGCTTGAGTTCTTAACATCTCCGACCACCGTTGTCACTGGAGAAGTAGGTTGTCCGAAGAATGTATGGTGCTCTTAAGAAGAAAGAAAAAGATTTCTGTCCTAGGAAGTGTGCCCACTTGTATTTTTAAAAAGAAATGTAAGTGCGTCTTAAAGCGTAGCGTCCTTGATCATCAGAGGCGTAGGGGTCAAAAAACAAACACATTCACCGCAAGGTGAAGTATGCCCACTTAGTCCCCGAGCCTGGTAGTAGGTGACGTAGGCACGTGGTGCCAGGGTCTAAAAGGAATTCCCAGTTAAGTTGAGAACCCAATCGTCGTACAGGCGATACGAGATGCACCGGCAGGTGCATCGTACCGATGTAGTCCCTGAGCTTGCTGGAAGGCGAGGTATGAGCCTTGTAGCAAGGTCTAAGTGAGAAAAAATATCCCAACTGTATGCGAGTTGCCAGTCGCATGTAGTCGAGACGCAAAGTCCCCGAGCCATGGTCGGAGAGTGGTCGAGGCAGTCCCCGAGCACAGGTCGAGGAGCGAGCAACGAAGTCCCCGAGCCGTGGTCGGAGAGTGGTCAAGCCAGTCCCCGAGCACAGGTCGAGGAGCGAGCGACGAAGTCCCCGAGCCGTGGTCGGAGAGTGATCGAGGCAGTCCTCGAGCACAGGTCGAGGAGCGAGCGACGAAGTCCTCGAGCCGTGGTCGGAGAGTGATCGAGGCAGTCTCCGAGCACAGGTCGAGGAGCGAGCGACGAAGTCCCCGAGCATAGCTCGAAATTACTGCAATATAAATATGTAGAATGGTAGTACATGATGTACAAAATAATAAATTATGGAGAAAAATCAGCGGTGAAGAAATAGTGTATGACGCTCAGCAGTCATTTACAAATGAGCATGATGTGATAAAGCAGTTGGTGCTTTGTAAACATCAGTGTTAATATGAAGTTTGTGTTTATACTTAATATAAATTGTCCGACCAGTTAGTATGTAGCTGAGTCTCCAGCCCTAGCTAGCCCGTGTACCATAACGCGGGACGCGGAGCCCGTGCACGTGTAGGAAGAACAAAGCGTCGCTAAGGAGCCGCTGCCGACCACCCATAACGCAGAGGGCAGACGCTCGTGCACGTGTAGGGAGGAGCCGGAGACAGGGCCGTCTCTAGAGGCATCGAGCGTCAACATGACTGGTCGAGGATTTGCATTGAGTATAGACGTATGTTATATTTAAGATTGTATACATGGACAAACGCTATTTGAAGAATAATCATGACCAGGACGTTGTGGAGAAACGTCATAATGAAAATTATATTAAATATAAATATTAGAAGTGTACTTATCTTTGGATAGAAATCTGGTCGATGGCGATGAAGTCGTCCGGTCCTCGAGCTTTCCGACCTGACGTCATGACAGTGGTCGCGGTTGTCGTAGCACGGTTCTGCGCGGCGATCATTATTGCGACGTGGTCTAGTGATCGATGTGGTTGGAGCTCGGTGGAGCCGCTCAGGACGTGGTTGGCGTGGTCTTTGGTTGACGTGGTCAGAGCTCGGCGGAGTTGCTCGGGACGTGGTCGACGTGGTCTCGGACGGATTGCTCAATCGGCCTGCTTTGCTCAACGTGGCTCGCTAGACGGCTCGATGCATGCGTTGTCTTCGTAGTCGTCATTGGCTTGTGTGGTGATCTAACTTGGACTTGTATGAAGTATCAGTTGCTATGCAAGAAACGGTGACATATACATGTATACGCACTCCATTGATGCATGGCCCTGTATACCACATATATGCTTCCTTGGTTGCATGGTTGCATGGTTCTGTAACATAGCACGGTGGCTTGATGCAGTCGGATAGCTTGTTCGATGCCTCAGAAGATCATCTCGGCGGTCATGTCGACGTTGGAGAGCTTGTCATAAGATGGTATGAATAGACAGTGCTCGGCTTGATTGCGGCCACATGATCCACACGTACGTATACACGTGCACATGCATGTGCCCCTGTAGATCTGTGGTTGCATATTTGCATGCATGCAGATCCGTTTATACTCTGAGTAGCAGATCCGTACAAGCACGAGGAGTCCGATCTGAGCGGGAGTCGAGAAGCCACCGCGATTGACGCTGCTCATTGCTTGTACGACTGTTCGTGGTCCAGGATCACCACGCGCGATAGCATGCCGGCGCAAATCATCGCGTGATGCCGAGGCGATCTTGCCATCTAGCAGGCCATCGGTCGTCGATAAGTCGCTGCCAGGATAGCAGTGCTTCGACTTGGCGACGCGTGCTGCTCGGAGATGCGCCGTGATCATTGAAGGATGTCGACGCGATCAGCCGAGTTGTCGCGAAGGATGTTGATCTTGAGTTATGCCATCTGATTCGCCAGGGATCAGCGCGCACGACCCCTAAAAGGGGACCCCTACCTGGCACACCACTGTTGACGAAATATGGTCGGCAGTCCACCGAGGGGGGTGCTCGTGGTGGTAGATTATCGGTAGACGATGCGTGTAATCAGGAACCAGATGGTGACACAAGGCGTAGAGACAGTGATTTAGACAGGTTCGGGCCGTCTGGTCAATGTAATACCCTACGTCCTGTATCTTTGGTGTATTGTATTGAGATGTATCCAGATTAACATGTCCTCTAGGGGACCCTTGTCTCTCCTTATATACTCCGAGGAGACAAGGTTACAAGTAAAGTATCTAATTTGATACTATTACAATATCTAGTACAACTTGTAATCTTGATGTGCACGCCTTGATCTTACGGGCCGGGCCACCTCGGATGGTGCGGCCCATGTACCATCTTGTGGTACCTAGGGGTATATCCCCCACAGTTTGGAAATACTTTGTTTCTCTAAGTATAGAATTAGTGGTACCACTGTTCACTAGGCATAATTCCTCCTCCATCAGATTGACCCCCGTAGAAACTATATATAAATAAAGAATTTGATACGAAACTCTTTGATGATATATAGAATACATACTTTATTTATTGAATATCAAATGTTTACATTACATTTATTGGATATTCAAACCAAATAGTGATGACATTATTAAATATTTACAATACATAGGACATAAATTATTTTAACTATTATAATCACTAGGACATAAAGACATTAGAATCTAAGGGATTGGAAGCCTATTCAAAGTCTCCAAATATGTCGTTGGATGCATATTCCACGATCATATTCCCCGTATCAGCAAGATCCTCGCCTCCTCGTATGTTGTTGCTACTTGGTTCCATTGGAACTTGTTGCGAACAACCAGCCTCATTTCTGGTGGTGTCAGGTCGAATGTTGAAGTGGGCTTCATACTTCTGTCCTGGTGCAGCACGTCCGCGACCCACATACTTTAAGTAGAGATCAACAAGATGACTTGGGGTATGACATTTCTTTGTAGTATGGCTATAACAACCACACTTCTGACACACAGGTTTGTTATTTCTGTGTTTGGAAATGTTCTTACCATTGTTGAAAACACGAGTTTGGGATTTCTTATTGCGTTTGTGTTGTTTTTTACCTTTCTTGGAATTTCCCTGAGGATGGGTCTTAGAAAGTCCACCATCAAATTTGGGTTTATTCTGAGTGTAAGCATGTACTTCAGGCAATGGAGCAGACCCTACGGGGCGCTGCTGATTATTCCAAACCATAAGTTCAGAATGTTTTTTGGCCTCAAGTAAAGTTTGTATAAGCTCAGAATAAACCTAGAAACGACTTTCACGGTATTGCTGTTGAAGAATCCTTTCAAAGGGAAGCATAGTAGACAGAGTCTTTTCTATTTTATCCTCATCTGTAGGTTCTTTCTCGTAGAATTGCAACTTTGAGCAAATTCTATGAACAGCATGGTTGTAATCACTCACAGTTTTAAAATCATGTAAGTGAAGTTGCGTCCACTCATAGTTGGCCACAGGCAGGACAAGTGCCTTTTGTTGTTCATAGCGTTGCTTAAGAGAATTCCATAGATTTCGTGGGTTCTCTTCCAACAAGTATTTAGCCTTAAAGTCAGGATGAATATGGCTCCTGATGAGATATAGGGCCGTGTATACATGTTGATCTTCAAGTTGTGCAACACCCTCTTCGGGTGGTAACACAGCTCGATAAAGCCCACGGGACGCAAGACTAACCTTTACGTCCACAGCCCATGTTGGATAATTGTGGCCGTCTAGAGCAAACAAATCAAACTCTTTGACGGTCATTGATCCTACACGAGGCAAACCATCAAAACATTTTAAGTTATTAAATATTGTGGTGTGTTGTAATTATGGGATGCAAGATAGATACAAGATAAATCTTGTATTATTAATGGTGTAAAGATCTCATGTGCATAATAAAATAATGGAGGTAGTCACCATAAAAGTGTAGACCTTAAATTAGGCATAACCTGTATTAACAGTAGATGCCAAGTAATTGTGCAAGTTGTATAAACACGTCTTAAGGTAGTCATCAAGAATGATGTAGACCTTAGTCAATTCGCAAATGAATTGGGTACGCACGTTGAGGATAGTCACTAAGTTGTGGACTTAGTGTAGATCCTACAGTAGCAACTATTGTGCTACCTTGTGTATGGCCAATAGGAATGCGAATTAATGGTAGTCATCTTTGTGAAAAGATATAGACCAAATGTTCTCATTTGTGATGTTGGGTACGCACGTTGAGGATAGTCACTAAGTGTTTACTTAGTGTAGATCCCGCAGTAGCAACAATGGTGCTACCTTGTGTATGGCCAACAAATAAATAGGGAACATGCGCGTTATACAATTGATGAGAAAATATACATAAAATATCGCATCCATTATTTAAGCGCGTTGTGCTTTAAAGTCAAAAAGCATAAAAGGGGCTTAAATAAAAATGATCGATTGCAAAAATGATTAATGAATAAATAATTTGCAAGATCATGGTCGTAATAACAAGGATATTATTTATTGGATTTGCCATACATACAGGAACAAATACTTTGAATAATATCATAAATGGATATTTTACAATGATAAAATATCATAAGTACAACTATAGTTAAAGTCAGCGACTAAACATAAGAGTACTTAATTTTATAGCACATAATTGTAAGAAACTAACATAGTCTTTGACGAATTAATGCTAAAATTAAATAAATAAAACAGAAGGAGTCGGTCGGGCCAAAAAGGATCAGGAACAATCCATTTTCGTTTGGGCCCAGCCTGGCCCAGTCGGGTGCACAGTAGACAACACGGAGGGAGGGCAGGGCGCAGGCCATTTGGGCCAGCCCATTTGCGCGCGCGCAGCAGCCCATAAAAGAGGGGGGCATCGGTGGCAGTTAGGGTTGAAACCCTAACCGCTCGTCGCCGCTGCCAATTTCAGATGTCGTCGTCGCTGCCGCAAAACCACCTCGCCGCTCCTGTCCACTGCGCCGTCCGTGCTCGCCATCTTCAGATCGAGGAGGACTCCCCCTCGTCGGGGGAGTAGAAGCCGTTGCCGCCGCTAGCCATGTTGAGCACCTCCGCCGACGGGAGGCCGAGCACGGCCGGGTTCCAAGTCCCCCGACGGATCCCCGGGCGCCTGTCCACGGCGGCCACCCTGCGGTCAAGGAGGCGGCGAATCGTGTGGGGCGTGGTGGCACTGCCCTCAGCATAAGATGGAGGAGCCGCCGGGAGAGCCTGCTCCTTCATGCGGGCCGCAGCCTCCGTCCGGGTCGCGGGTGGAGGAGGAGCAGCCGTCGGTGCTAGAGTCGCCACCATGTCCGTGCGAGCGCCGAGGATGTTCCGGGGAAGGGGCAGCGCCTCCGACGAAGGAGGAGCCGTTGGCGGGGTCACCGCCGGAGGAGGAGCCGAGGGTCCAGCCCTGTCGAGGAAGAAGTACGGCAAGACGCCAGACCTCGCCGCGCTATTGAAGATGTTGCCGATGCCGAGGCCGGTCACCACATCCTCCTCTTCCTCAATCTTCACGGCGTCAAGCGCGGGAGCAGCCCGCGTGTTCAGAAACCACGGATCGAGCGGGGGGATGTCGTTGCCTATCGCCACTAGAGTCGGAGTGGCTGGTGTGGGCGTCGACAACGAGTATGAGTACTCAAGCGTGTGTGGGGTCAAGGTGAACTCCTTGCGGAAGTCACACCAGAAGCGAGGCGGTGACGGTGCCGGCGACATTGGCTCTTTGGGTATGTACACGGGGACAGCGACGGGCTCGGCAACCACTTCATCAACGGACGGCGCCGGAGCTTCAACGACTGGTGGCGCCAGGGGTTCCTGGACTGGTGGCGCCAGGGCTTCCTGGACTGGTGGCGCAGCGTTGCTGGGGCTGGCACCGTCCAAGCCAAGGCGAGGAGATGGTGGCTGGCTCTGCAGACGAAGATCGCGCGGAGAAGCATGGCGGCCACGAACAGGAATCCATCGGCGGCGAGGAACCGTATTGGAACGGAAGCCACGAACAGTGGAGTCGAAGAGGTGGCCGAAAGGACCATGGCCATGACCATGGGCACTGTCGCGGCGAACACGAGGCCCAAGGCGCTCGAAGACGCTGCGGCGTTGTCCATGGTGGCCGTGGTGGCAGATCGGGCCATGACAAACTCCACCGACGCGGCGAAGGGCGAAGAACAGTTGACGAACAACATGCGACGGTAAGTCAATCCTTGCCATGCTTACCGATGGGGGTTCAGAGGCATGTGCCTCTGTTGTCGTCGTTCTCTTGTCCAGTAGAGCAGTGCTGATGACGTGTTGAAAGTGAATGAAAAATGAACAAGATTTTAGAACAACTACTTTTTATTGATCTGTAAAATGGATTATATACATTTGAGGGGGTGTCTAAGAGACAACTGTTCACCGAAGGACAAGCCCCTTGGTGACAGGATTAACTGCTAATCTACTACCAATCTAACTGTCCGTAGATGAGATCACCAGTGGAGAGGTGTCTGTTGGCGAGCAGGTGCCTGCTTGTCCGGACACACCATTTCACAACACATTACATCACGTGTCCTATAAACTTATGATCTAAATTTTAGATTACCTCTTAAGATTCCAAATGGTGGAATTAAAGTGTTACTTAAAGTTTAGTCTAACCATACAAAAACTTTAGACTATATAAATAAGTTAAAATGATCTAAAAATTTATTCGCCAGCTTTAGCCAACTAAACTTTGAACCGCACTACTACATAAACCTTTTGTAGGGGCGGCTCCTCGTGATTTATAGGGACGGTTTGGCTAGCCGCTCCTCACCCTGTTCGCTTGTTGGTTTCAGCCAGCCCAAACCAGCCAGCCAATAGTGTTTTCCTCTCACAACAAACCAACACCAGCCAGCCCAAACCAGCCCAGAAACTAACCAGCGAACAGGCCGCCTATCAAACCGTCTCTACAAATTATGCATTTATAGGGACGGTTTCCAAACCGCCCTTACAAATTGATTTGTAGAGGCGGTTCAGTTTAGAACCGCCACAACAATATATTTTTCCACCAAAAAAATCAAATTTACAATTCAAATTCGACCACACACACACACACACACATATATATATATATATATATATATATATATATATATATATATATATATATATATATATATATATATATATATGACCAGAACATATATAACTCAAATCTGACCACAAGCATAAGAGCGCAAGGTATTGGTCCAGAGGATTTCTACCTAGGTGAACCTTACAAGTATGTATACAAACATATAAGCTAATGAGGATTGTCGTCGTCTTGAGAATCGATATGAAGTAACTGGGCTCATGCAGTCTGGACAGCTCATGCACACCTGCAAAAATATAATTAACTGATTAACTTTACTTGTTAGTAAGCACACCTCGAAAGTAACTGCGCTCGTAACTTTTCTCGTTTGCGGGACAGTTATGGCATTGTTGCCGAAAACACAAAATGTCCATGAGCTATAGAAGCAAAAGGCATCAAAGCCCCTACATCATTTTAACTAATCCATCTTAGCACTTAAGTTTACACTACTCCCTAACCAATATGTAAAACAACAGGAAAGATAATAAACAAAGGATAGAATGGAACAATATGAATCCTTGACAAAAAAATATCATTACTTTCCAAGCACTAATTTTATAATATATCATCACAATTTAATTATCAATAGTTGACCTCTGAGGAGTGAGGCATTCGCATTTCCAAGATACAAAAGGGTATGGTGCTGAGTTCCTTACCAGCTTAGCCAGCAACAGGGAGATGGCATGCACTGGCTGAGCACCAGCGCGGAGGCCTCCAGCTTCCTGAGAACATCCCAAATCGTTGTTCTTATGGTCCAATATGAAGTTCCAATCTGGTCCAATATTGACCTTATAATCATAATTCATGAAAGGATGTACTCACACAATTGTAATCTTCCTATCTGTAGACACAATGAAGTAAACAAAAGAAAGTAAACAGACAAATGGAACTGCGGATCAATGTACCGAACTGCACATATGAACACACGTTGATGCTCAAATCCACAGAAGAAGTCAGACAATGTGACACACAATACCGCCAATCATTTCAATTAAATAGTGGCAAAGGCAAGTGTGCAATCCATAGCAGCTACCTATGTTTGGTACATGCCAATTACCAAAGCAAAAAACATTCGGTAAACAAAGAAAGTGGTAGATAAGAACACCAGGGTGCCTATGTTTGTTGAGTACCAATTACCAGAGGACCAGTTTTTATCCAAGCAAAAGGAGTCCGTACCATCTATTCTGCTTTGCTTTTGCGACACTGTAACCTATTAAATGTGCTTGCAAAAGACAACATGAGAGAATCTAGTAACCTTGATTAGTTCATGGATTCTTTGTGCGTCTCCACTTTGCTTTTGCGACACTGTAACCTATTCCACTTCCAGTGTAGACAATCTTGTTTTTTTTTGTCCCTATGCACACGTGTTTACCACGAGACGCAAGGCATTCCTGCAAAAAAGGAAAGAAAACAACAAGCATTGGTAAATCGAAGCACGGATCTGCACCTGAGTAAGCAAGAGTAAGATGGCATTAGTAAATCGAATCACGAATGTGCAGCTGACGAAGCAAGACTAAATGAAAACAGCAGGCAGTATCTGATTACTAAGTAGGGGCTATCTGAACGGAATGGCAAAGTTAGTAGATTTAACTGGAAATTGCAAGAAAGTGGAGAGCAATGGATAGGAATAAACACATCATTGGCAATGGGGTGTGCTCAGTAATAAAGCAACAAAGGAATTATGTGAATTAAAGACATCATCGACAATGAACTCGTGGTCAGTAACGAATGCACAAAAAATGTAGCCACCAACGCAAACAGAACAACACATGCGAAAGAGAATTGCTAAGATATAATGGCATTGTCATCACAAAACTAACGCAGATAGGAAGAACAACGGAATGGTGAAATATTCACAGCCATGGTTTGTATCCACCAAAAATATTCGTGCAACAGGTAAGGGGCAGTTTTCAGTATGCACTAAATAAGTTGTTGCAACAAACATTTGGGAACTGGGACCTATGAATGCAATGTATTAGATTAGATATGAGAAAACAGAACTGCACTGGCAGACAAGGGAGAACTGGGCGAAGAGGGATAAAATGCATCTCCCAAAGATAAACTTGAGAAGGTGCTATAGCTACGACACCACCCAAGGTAACTAAGCTGTAATCTGTCACTGACTAATGATGGCTGACTATGCAGGCAGCGGATATGCTCATCTTGGGCAATCGCCATAGGACCTGCAATATCTTGCATCGTAGTTCATTGACTGCCAATTCAACAACACCAGCACAGACACACATATGATTGGTGCCAATGGCAACCTACACCTAGGTAGGACAAACCATCAAGAAATTCTAGAATGTTATCAGGAGTGATTTAAACACGGTCGCGAGAACCAGCATCCACTCAATTGTTTGGTCCAGCCGTACCAAAGTTCAATAAATCATTACCTGTGTCATGTCCTTACAGGGCAATGAAAGCATAGGTTATTAGCCTCTCAGGTTCCATATATATAGATTCTAGCCAGCACATGGCCCTGCACACCAATCTGAAATAATCAAAATCTATTATAATGAGAGGCAGATGGACCTTAAAGCGCTGTAGTCCGAAAAACATAGCAACTAAACAGGTAGCAGCAAAATATGTAGGCATGCCTATTCTCAGCAGAAATTCTCGGAGCGAGCCATGTCTCCCCAAATTGCCTCCTCGCGGGCAGCGACTACGCACGTCGCCCATAAAAACAGCGGGCACACAAAAAATAGAAACTGAACAGGTAGCAGGCTATCTGCAAAATATGTAGGCATGCCGATTGTCCTCCTGGTTGCTGTAGTGATAGGGCAGGCGGTAGATCAGATCCATGAGAACAGAATAGATCCACAGATGCATAAATTCAACAGCAATTTGATGAACTGGGCAATTAGATGAACTGGAGCCCACATGCTCAAGGGAAACCCTCGACAGCAAGCGATGAAGGAAGTAGACCTAACCCTAGGCTAAGGCGACGACATGACTGCTGGGAAATCGAAGTTCAACCGAAGGCTCCAAATCGAAGTGGGGAAAAAAACGTACCTTCGAAAAAAAGACGAGGCGGTGGAGGCGATGGGGGCCGGCCGGTGCGCCGCTAGTTCGGGAGAGAGGGAGCCGTCGCCGGGGGCGCCGTCGCAGCCAGGCGCGCGTGGGACGGGACCGCCGGTAAAAACCGGCCACAGGTGCGCCGCTGCGCCGCGAGCGCGCGGCACAGGGAGCGGCGGCGTAGGATGAGGAGCGAGGGAGAGAGAAGGGAAGGGGAGAGACCGAGAGAGAGGCGGCGCTGCCGGAGTAGGGGAGAGACCGAGTGAGTCCATGGACGGGGATATTTACCGCAACAGTGAAAAAGGAGAAGGGAAGAGACCGAGCGAGTCCGTGGTATGCAGAGCCGCCTCTCCATACTGGCCGCCCCTGCAAATCGACGTACCGGCCGCCCTACAAGTCGACGCATTACCGATCGGTCCTACTATATCATTTGTAGAGGTGGTTACTGTATTGGAGCCCGAACATGCTACGGTAAAGACTGCTTTAATGCCGACCGCTCTTAAAAAAAAATAGTCTGTTGCTATAAACGGTTTTAACGTGGTGCCGGAAAATCAAATGCATACAGGAATGGTCGGATGCAATTATTTTAGGACTTGAACCGATGACCCACGTCACTGTTAGGCTTCCTGATCGTTGCTTTCTCTGTAGAAACAAATTAAAATAGAAAAAAAAAACAATTCTCGAACCCACACGACGACGACTTTTCAGACGCGTTCTAGTGAACATGGAAAAATCGTACGGTTCCTGATGTTGGGTACCGGCGGTGCAAGCGAGGACCTTCGGAGTTTCCGTACTCTTTAGCCTTCTCCGCTAGTGAATACGTACAAGAAAGACGAGGTCCAGCAACCCCGCCGGCATCGCCAGACAAGACGAGCCACCGTCGCCACGCACGGGCGGGCCTTGAAGAAGCATCCAGCTAGCCAGCTAGGCGGCCTAGGCCTGACAACCAGGTCGAGGCGTGAGGCGAAGCACCACCGCTGCTGGTGCGACTGCTGCGTCCGCGTGTTCATGTTGGCCTTCCTCAACTCGTTCGTCCTGGGCAGCACGGGGACTATCTTCTACGTGCTGGCGCGAGATCACTCCCGCAGCACGACGAGAAAATTGCAATTACAGGACACCAAACGATGCGTTTCTTAATTATAGGACTTCAATCATCGACTTCGTTAAAATGACTCTTGAAACGTTGGCTTTTTATTTTAGATGACATTTGACGTATTTCTTCACTTTGTTAATCAAAATACATGTATTTTGGTCCTCTTGTGACCTTTCTGTCCTACTCGAATACTCCTCACTCACTTCCTCAGCTCCATCCCTCGCCGCACCGGCGCTTTACTACCGTCGTCTGCTCCTTTCATGGAGCCAGCTGCTGCGGCCGACCTCGCGACATTCTGCACGACGCGCCGGAAGTAAGCGTCCCAAGAAACACAAATCAGACCAAAATCCCATCTTAATGGACGCAATAGAGAAATCAATCCGAATCCAATGCCGTGGGAGCACTGTAGCTTCCGCGAACCTCAGTCTCGACGAGGAGGGCGAGCTGGGCGTACACCTCGTCCATAGACGCGTCCGCCTGCAACGAGCGCAAGAGGTGGACAAGTCAATGGAAGCCGCACCGGCACGGGCAACCCACGCACGCAGGCACACACATTGAGGAGCTCACGGAGGCAGGAACCGGCACACGCACATGGAGAGTGACGTCGACGACGCAGCAGAAGACGTGGGGCGGCAGGGCGGCGGGTGCCGACGCGCCACCGCCGGCGGCGTCGCCGAGGTGCTCAAGGTGTCCCTACAGAAGCTACACCACGACGCTCCCTTTCCGCGGCAGCGGCGCGACGGGGCCCGCGCAGGCGTGCCACAGCTCGAGGCACACCACGGCGCCCGGCCTCAGCTGAGGCGGCGGGGGCGTGGCCGCGGAGCTGGTCCAGCTCTGCTAGGAGCACGCGTGACATAGCTCCAAGCACACGGCGCCACTGGCCCTGGCGGCCATAGGCGGCCACAGGCGGCGCCTCATCCTCCACCTCCACGGTGTTGAGGTCAATGTCCGCCATGGCCCCGGTCGCCCGCAGCAGCTGGCTCCACGGAAAGGAGCAGACGACGGCAGCAAAGCGCCGGTGCGGCGAGGGATGAAGCTGAGGAAGTGAGTGAGGAGTATCCGAGTAGGGCAGAAAGGTCACAAGAGGGCCAAAATACATGTATTTTGATTAACAAAGTGAAAAAAATACGTCAAATGTCATCTAAAATAAAAAGCCAACGTTTCAAAGATCATTTTAACGAAATCGACGATTAAAATCCTATAATTACGAAGCGCATTGTTTGGTGTGTGTAATTGCAATTTTGTCCGGCACGACCGGCACCGTCGTGGTCTCCGTCTTCCTCGTCTTCTGGGTGAGCATCGGCGCCTTGTGCTGCTGCGTCTCCTGTGGCGCCTTCGTCCCGTGGGCTGCGCTTGGCAACGCGCTCCTCTGCTGCGTCCGTCGCATCGGCTGGCTGTGGCGCCCCAGCGGCGGCGGAGGCGGCAGCACCTTGCCCGCAGCGACGGCGGACATCCCGGCGTACGAGCAGCGGGACGCCGGGCAGGCAGATGGCGCGTCTGATTGCGCGGTGTGTCTTGGCGAGATGGAGGCGGGCGACATGGTGAAGCGGCTGCCGGTGTGCCTCCACATGTTCCACCAGCAATGCGTCGACAAATGGCTGAGCAACAACTCGACGTGCCCGGTGTGCAGGTGCGACGTTTTCGCGCCGCTGCCGGCGCAAATGGTGTGACCTTTAGCTTAATCTGTTTCCCATTTCTCTTTTAATGATGCGGCTGAGAACACATGTACAGCTGTAAATTGGTGACTTGTGTGAATCTCAGCCTTTGCCTAGTGCCCTCGTTTCGCGACTCGGCTGAGAAAACGGAAAACTAAGATGTTCAGTCCGTTTGGTTCGTATCGTTGCTGGTTCGTTTATGTGAGAGAAAAATACTTAGTCTGTTCGTTTGGCTGTGGCTTGTCGTAAACGATCATAAATTTCTAGCCGAAACAGTATTTTTCTCTCACATAAACCAACCAACAGTACTTCTTTACGAATCAGTAACGATACGAACCAGCCAACCGAACAAGCTGATTGTTGACTGATTCATGTGAACAGTGTTTCTATGAGAGGGCTGGCCAGCCCAGCCAGCCAACCGCTCCCAGCCAAACGGGGCGCTTAACATGTAACTGTAAGTATGTGAATGTCGGCATTTGATGATCAAATTCACAAGCCTGTATATATTGGCCAGTCTGACTGGCTCAGTAGGATTTTATAAAAGTTTATTATGTATTAAATAAGCTACCAACTTACACCCCCATTCCCAATTATAAGATATTTTAGTTTTTCTAGGTACATAACTATTACGATGTACTCTCTCTTTATTTCTAATTATAAGACACTTTGACTTTTTTAAGATACACTAGTAAATGTTTTTTTTGAAGGGGTATACACTAATAAATGTGCCCATGCGTTACAATAGAATTTAGGGGCTCTTGTGTTCTTGCCCTAACTTTGATGTGAAATTATGATTTTGTCCTCATTTTTCTAACTTTGTGATTTTGCCCTTAACTGTTCACAAGTCAACGCGATTTTGCCCTTGGTCAATGGTAAAAACAGGGGCAAATTCGCGTTGACCAGGGGCAAATTCGCGTTGACTTGTGAACAGTTAAGGGCAAAATCATAAAGTCAGAAAAAAGAGGACAAAATCACAATTGCACATCTGTGTAAGGGGCAAGAACACCATTTTCCTTAGAATTTAATATATAGATGTGAGTTAGATGTTATGAGTTCGGGTCATATATATGAGACGCCGAAGGTGTTATGGTAGTTTGAGAAGTTAAAACCCTAGTTGGCTACTTGGCTCCCACAACCCTTGGACACTTGCGTCGCTCTCGTTCATATATGTTGAGAATCATTATTAATGATAAATTAAAAAATCATTTGTGTCTTTTCACTCTCTCTTTGAGATTGCCTATCTGGGCTCCTGTATATATAGACAATCACTATTCAATAGCTAGAAACACAAAGAATGATTTGCATCATATGTTAGCAACCCTACTGGATTGACTCACGGTTAATTTGATTCAGGGCAAGCATAGTATAGGACCTCAGGGAAAGGGAGGTCGAAGCAGAGAAGAAAGGGGAACCAGGTACAGAGATGGACTTGAGGAGGAAGGAGAACAGTAGCCTTAGGAAGGAGAAGTATTCCTGCTGCAGCCTCAATGTAGATGTTGTCTAGCGGTCCAGCAGGAATCTGCTTGACCAGGCCAAGGCCCATGCCCCATATGAAGGCCCAACCATGGTGTAGATGAGTTGGGTGCCCACATTGGTCCTCTTCCTCTCCTTAGCTTGTACTTGAAGAAGTGATGTCCTCGTCAAAACCTTTCCTCAGACCCAAAAATTCTAACTCACGGAATTTAATACTAAGTCATACACATTCTCTTTATCTTATCCTCTTGTCCTCCTGAGTTCCCTCACCCAGTCTCCCTCCCAAATACCCTCTCTCCCTCACCCACGGCACGAGGCGACGAGTGATGCAACGCCCCCTTGGCTCGGCAAGGCTAGCCGAATCTGCATGGTGGAGGAGGATCCCGTGCTTTTCTCTTGGGCGTCAGTGTCGAGGCCCCGTACCCTCTCCCGGTGCGGCACTGGTGATGAGATATATGTATTGTTGTAAACCACCGAGCAAAATCTGCAGTGATGGGGTTTTGAGGTCCAGTGGTGATACGATATACTCCTCTGTTCCAAATTATAAGTCGCTTTGACTTTTTTATTCATTCATCTTGCTATATATCTAGACATATTATTATACTCCCTCCGCCTCTGAAAAGATCAATTTCTAGCCCAAATATTTGACCCCAAAAGAATCGATTTCTAGAGGTGAATGGTCCACAGATCCACATTAATCTCTCTCGTAGTCCTGATCGCATCAACACAACCTCTCTCTCCTGCACTGCTATTAGATACTCCAAACGACACTATTTAATTAGGCTTCTCGGTAAATAGAAAGGTATTAAGGTTCAGCAGTTTAATGAGGGGCAGCATGATATTTTATCTTCATTGCTAATCTGTCCTAAAGTTGCTAGGAATTTATTCTTTCAGAGACAGAGAGAGTATCTAGATACATATCAAAATAGATGTACCAAAAAAGTCAAAGTGATTTATAATTTGGAATGGAGGAAGCATGTACGTATTATTGTTGCAAGACTATATTTGGTTTGAGAAACCATCCATCCTAAATTAGATAGTGTGCATCATAAATTCAGCCAATAAAATTTGATGAATGTCTTAATTCAAAACGACTATACTAATTATTAGCTTGTAAAGGACAATGCGGTAACAATCAACATATTTCAATCTACAAACAAAAATGTAAAAAAACGACATGTATATAGATATGTTAGCTTAATCTTTTGGCTGTACTTATAGGATAGGGTTTACATGTGTGCATTTATAGGGACAAGTGAATACGTGTGCATTTGTGGATGTCTGTGTGTATTTAAAGAAATCCAAACAAAAAATAAAAAGCGAGAAAACGTCCAGTTTCTCAGATCAAACACAGCAATCATATAATGATTCTATTCTTGCCCGACGACTTTCGACGTGTGAGTTGTGAGCTGTGACCTGTGAAGCCCAGAAGTACCACGCAGCTTCGACTTCGATCGTCTCTCCGTGTTGCCATTCCGCGGGCACGAACTAGCAATGACCTCGTAAATTCCCGATGAACTTCTGTGCTGTTTACTAATCCAGTCATCTTATCATACCATGCCCTCCGGTGCATCGGTGAATTGAAGCTGGCTGCCGCGCGCGCAAGCTGTGAATCATCTAGCTCGATCGGCCAGAGGCAAGTCGATCGATCTCGCGGGCGCCATGGATTGCTGCCTCCGCGTGTACGGGCTGGCCATCGCCAACATGGTGTGCGTCGGCGGCACGGGCTTCCTCGTCTACGCGCTCGTGAAGCTCGCGCGGACGCCGCACAGCACAGGCGGCATCGTGGTGGTGTCCATCTTCCTCGTCTTCTGGCTGGGCGTCAACGCCAGCATCTACCCGGCCTTCTGCGGCTCGCTCTTCCCGTGGTCCGCGCTGGGGCGGTGCCTGGAGCCGCCGCTCAGCGCGGTCCTCTGGCTGCTCTGCTTGCCCTGCAGGTGCGCGCGCGGCGCGCGGCGTCGCCTGATGAGCGGTGGCGGCAACGACGAGGGCGGTGCCTTGACGCCGCAGTTTATTGTGCAGAGTCATCACCAAGGCTACAGCATCGGCGGCGTGCTTCCCCGGGAGCCACCGGCTGCTGGTAGCAGAGCACGGGTGGCTGCCGACATCCCGGCGTACGAGCAGCCGGACGGCGAGCTGCCTGACGGCTCGCCGGACTGCGCGGTGTGCCTTGGCGCCGTGGAGAAAGGGGAGATGGTCAAGCGGCTGCCGGTGTGCCTGCACAAGTTCCACCAGGAGTGCATTGACCTGTGGCTACGCAACCACTCCACATGTCCAGTCTGCCGGTGCGACGTATTCGCACCGCTGCCAGACCAACTAGTGTGAACTATGTGAAGTTGTTCTTCAGCTAGTAGCCATTTTTCCTCGTTTCTTGAAGGCGATACTGCTTTGGACGTACGACAGAACTGAAAGCTGGACTGCTGGTGTATATAAATAAATAAAATTGGTAGTGTAAACTATGGTGATCTGCGATTGCTGACTGCTCGAGTTGTTTTGTTGAATCACGAAATGCACAGTGAATTATTGTTGAAGTATTTTGTTCTGTATAGTATAGGCACCGCATATGTAAAGAAAAGGTATATATAAAGGAAGAATTGACTATACATTTCTTTCCAAGACCGCATAGGATCCTCAGTGTTGCTCTGTTATGTATTGAACTCCCCTTTTGTGTTTTCATCGATTTGTACCCGTCGACGTGTTAGTATTTTAGATGGTTCTCTGATGTAGATGGAAATAAAATTTTGTCCCCAAGGTTAGCCTCCCCTCAATTTGGCACGGGTCGCGTAACTTGAAAATAAATCTTTGATTAAAAAGACTATCATATTTGACTTTGCTCACTGTTCGATTTATATATTTGACCATTATTTTCTTTCAAAACAAGTCCTTTTGAATTTATAAGATTTTCCATTTTAATATTTTTGAATCCAAATCATCACATATAATTTACAAGTTCGAAAATTAAATAATTTTGAAGTCACTGATATACGCGTCATTTAACATTTGATCACTATTATGAAAAAAACTTGTGTGCGAACATAATGTTTTATTGTGTCTATTATTATAACTATATAGAGACTATATAGTATCTATTATTATACCTATGTCTTATTGTGTTTGAAAATGAACCGAAAGAAAATATGTACAATTCATTTAAGTATATTTTTATTAGCCAGAAGTATCAAAGAACACTTAATGTCTATGTCTCATAAAATTCTAGCTTGAGTGAGAACACAGAACTGGTGTAATAGAAAAGAAAAACAATAATACTCCCCAAGTAAATAAAAATATTTATTATATTTGATTTTTGCTCACTCCTGGAATCGATTGTTTCAGTTACTTTCTTGTGGAATGTGTAACTTAATATCCTTTAAAAATTTGATATTTTGCATGTATTTTGAATACAATTCTACACACATAACTTATATTTTTTAAATATTGATGCTTGTAGTTTTACAAGTTTGATCGCTGAGTGTTGTCATAAACGACATGTTTTAATGATACGAGGGAATAATTCCTACAATAACAGCATTTGAGATTTTTTTTTTTGCAAAATACAGTATAGACGCAAACATTCATGCACACTCAACGTGCACATACCCTATACGACCTGCCTCTGAAATACAAGTCACAACATGAAACCCTTATAAGCATTTTCAAAATATTTAGTCATCACAAGCGCCACAGTGTGCAGTAGTAGTCAAGATGAACCAATAGTTATTCAGTCCCAGCCCCCGCGTTGCCCCCTCCGGGCGACACGGGTGGCGACAACGCCAGCTCTAGCTCCTCCTCCCTCCCTCCTCATGCCTCCTCGCTGCCACGCGGAGCGTGCTGCCGGAGACCACGCAGCCGCGAGGATGGTGGTGGCGGGGCACTTCTTCCATCCCTCCCTCCTCCTTTCCTCCGATGGCGGCTCTCCTGATGGTGCCTCTCTCTGGCGGTGATGGTGCCTACTCCGGCGGTCGGATCCGGCGGCTCCGGTTCTCCTGCAGCCAGATCCGACGCCCCCTCTTGGATATGGCCGAGGAGACGCAATGCTCAGGCCCGTGGCTAGATTCGGCGAAGGTGGGGGCATCGGGGCTCCTGCCCGAGCCTAGGGCGGCGGCGGCGGGGCGGGCCGGCTCGTGCATCAGGCGGCGGCCTGGGGCCTATGCCCGAGCGGCGGCCAGCCTGCGGCCTCCTACTAATGTTGTCTGTGCAAGTGTGCAACAACGCGGTGCTAGCTCTCTGTGAGCTCGACAGCGGCGGCAGCGGCCGTGGTTGGAAGGATGGGCGAGTGGTGGTGGTGGTGCTCTGGCGGTAGCGGCCCGGCCGCCCGGGCCAAAGGCAGAGGTGGTGCAACTCTGCGAGGGGCTGCTCCTCAAGGGTACCTCATTCCATCCTGGAGCATCCCGTGGTGGCGGGCGTTAGTCATGGTGACAACAGTTCTCGACCGGCGCTGCAACATCTTTGGTACAGTAGCGGCAACTGACCTGTGGTGGCTCACCGCGGCTGTGGCCACAGCAACTGGTCTCGCTTTGCAACGGTCAGTTTCGTCGGGGTTGCAGTGGCTCCTATGCTTGGTGAGGTATAATGGTTACGTTGGTGGCAATATTGCGCAACTACTACAATCGATGGAGTATAGTGGAAGGGTTCGGTTGCGACGCTTGGCACAAGTGGATACTGGTGCGGCGTGCTTCTTTCAGGAGCAATCTTCAGTGGGTTGGTTTCTATTAGTTGGCAGCGGTCTGTTGACCGACGCGGTTGCGACCGGCCACACTTGCTAGTGGCCAGCTCGCCGCCGCTACGACAACTAGCAGATGGCAGCTTATTGATGATGGCGGCTCTTGCGGGGATGCTCGTTGTTTTCTATACATGCTTGTGGCGCGTCTTTGTGCAATGGTGTTGGCGGCACTCTTTCCATGCTGCAGGAACAAGATGTGGCTTTCCACGGTGGTCAGTGTCATGTAGGATGGCGGCGGCGACAGGTCATGCATGCCTGTGACCTCGTCGGAGCCACAACAATCACCTGCTGGCGGCTGTTGGCTGTGGTCATCCACGATGTGGCTGGTTTGTGTTTGGGTGTCGGGGTTGTCGGGCGAAGGCCTTGCTAGGCCCTTGGCTTTGGCCGACAATGGTGACGCCTTTGGTGGCACGTCCCTTGTTGGAGGCATTGTCATGAGGCCCCCGCCTACCCTCTAGGAGTAAGGTTGAAAAACCTTGGTTCCCCATTCGGCGTTGACGACATCTTTGGATGTCGTTCTCTCCCTTGGAGGCATCGCCGTGGAAACCTACTCCCTCTTCTAGCTTACATCGCTTGTCTCCTTGGCGTGCAGAGTGACATTTGACAGCTAATGCTTGTGAGGATCGTTGGTTTTGTGTCTCTTGCAGCGGTAGTTTTTGCTGTTGCCTCATTCATGAGGTTTTGCTTTGTCATTTTATTAATTTTTGTAAAACTTCTCTATTAATACATACCCAGCATGCTCTTGCTACTTGTTCTTCGAAAAAAAAAAGCGCCTAAGTGTCGATAGTCACGACTATAGTGGCCACGAATCGAGCCGCCTTTATAATTGCATTTGTAAAGGCGGTTTCCGGCCACCTCTAAATTTCCAGCCGCCTTTAAAAATAGGAGCTGCACAATAAATTTGAATTTTTCCAATGATCTCAGATGGAGATACAACCAAAACGAAAGTTCAAAATCTCAAAAAGTTATGCAACTTTGTAGTTGACAACACTAAAAAGTTATGCAACTTTGTAGATCCCAGTGGTGCCTACTATGGTCTCAAGAGGTTAAAAAAATTGCTATTTTTTTTTTTTGCTTTTTCCCTGTTTTTTTGTCTAAATTTGTAATGATTTCTGGACAAAGATGTGTAGAGACGGCTCAAAATCCAAATGCTTCTACAAATCGATATCTAGAGGTGACTCCTATTTCCAGCAGCCTCTAAAAATCCAATATTTAGAGGCGACTGGAGAACCGCCTCTACAAATTGCTGATTTGTAGAAGCAAAATAGAAAAAACCAACCGCCTTTGAAAAGCCCAGCTGTAGTAGTGGTCATCTATCACTAAAAGAATAGCATCATTAAAACCATAAATTTTAAAATAAATTTAACGTGAGATTGACAAAGTGCGCACAGCACTAAAAGAATAACACCAGTAAATCTATAATAAATCCAGAACAATATGATCACCCAAATCAAGTTCAAGATTTGAACCAGGATTAACAAACCACAACCGAACAAGGTGAGCTACACTATTATTAGTGAGAATTTTTATTATTGGCAAAAGTACAAAAAGCTTTGGACTAGGACCTCTCGTACCATTTCGCGGGCGAAGACAACCATGAAATTCTATCATCTTTAATCCAGTCACTCCAGCACTCGCTGTGTGTATCAAGGGGGAGCAGGTAATTGATAAGCATTCTGGGCACCAAGGTCAGCCGCTGCAAGATGAGCCACACACCGCGTGCCGCAGAGACATGCCGTGCTTCGGCTGCTCCTGCCGCTTAGTGATACTGGTTTTCATCAACACGGTGGGCATCGGCGGCACTGCCTTCGTCGTCTACACGCTCGTCTGGGGCATGAAGGCACCTCACGTCATCATCATGCTACTTGTCTGCATCAACGCCAGCATCTACCCCGTCTTCTGCGTCACGTTCTTCCCGTGGTCCAGTCTAGGGCGCTGCCTGCGTGGCGTGGGTGTCCTGTTCTGCCTGCCGTGCGGGCGCATACGCCGGGCCTGGAGCGCCGCTGGCGACGACGGCGATAGTGGCTTCGATTTGCCGGAGATTGTGGTGCAGAGACAGGGCCAGGTCAGGAACGTGTTTCCTAGGGAGGCGCCGCCGCTTCCTGGCGGACCTGGTAGAGTTGTTGCTGCCGGCAACATACCTGCTGCGTACGCGTACGAGCAGCAGGCCGGCGCGGTGCCGGACGGCACGTCGGCAGAGTGCCCGGTGTGCCTAGGAGGGATCGAGAAGGGGGAGATGGTGAAGAGGCTGCCGGTGTGCTTGCACGTGTTCCACCAGCAGTGCATCGACCAGTGGCTGCACCACCACCCGACGTGTCCGGTCTGCCGGTGTAACGTCTTCACTTCACTGCCACTGCCGGGCTAAGTAGTATTAGTATAGCACTAGTCCATTACGCGCGCCATCGCGCGCGCCGGCAAATTATCTGGTTAAGGCGTAGGTAAAAAACATATTTAATGTCTGCATGGAAATATCCCAATGGGATTGAATCGGTACATAGTTTTCATCATCCTGAGTAGCCATCTCTCCCAAGCACAGAACTGAGAAGTAAAAATATCATGTATTGTTTCATGTTGTTACCTCCGCTGATAATTTGATTTAGTATAGCACTACAAAAGCTAATGTAAAATCTTAACGTTGAAGTACACAAACCAGCTAATTTGATGACAGAGACCGCCTACCAAATTTTCATTCATTGAACAATCGCATACTGCATTTCACTACTATCAATAGGTTTAAAATGACTCATGGGTTGTCAGCAAATCGCACCTGATGCAGTCTGTCCAACAGTTAAAGGGGTGTTGGGCATTACTCTAATAATTTGCCGTCGAACAGAAATGGAATCTACTGTCCAAATGTTCCTCTTGCCTATCCGTGATGAGCAATCCCACGTAACAAGACTCTGACAATATGTTGAGTGTACCATCTCAACAGAGACTAAAAGACTGATTCCATGTCTAGTGAAAGAATGGCTAGCACCACGCATGCCAATCAGGACCATTTCACCAGTAGTGACTAGAATAGGTGAGTTCAATGCAGCAAGATGTTGAAAAAGAGTAAAACGCTGTACTGATTCTATAAGGCTAAGGAAACAAGCAAGCTCGCAAGCACAGGGAGAGAATAAATGGAAGACAATAATGTTTGGCTGAAAAGTGAAAACTGTTTACAGCAGTGGTAATTTCTGGCATAATGGCTGGATTCAGGATTACTGGGAAACATCAAATGGACAGGAAATGTGATAGGATAATCAACGTCATCATTTATGTGCTAGGGGTAATGCAAGTGATGCCTATCATAAAAGCTTCATCTGGTTACCTGAAAACATCTGGTCGCTGATCATATTCAACGTGATGGCCTGTTGCACTATCCTTCCACTTCGTAGCTGCCATCAGAAGATCCAAGAATACAAAATTATTCACACGCGTAATCTGTTGTCTACATACAGAACAGACAAATTCAAATAATCATAGATGCTGCCGGTTGAGCGATAAAAAAGTAAATTAACTTACGTAAACCAAGATCAGTGTTGGGCTGTTGCACTATCCTTCCACTTCGTAGCTGCCATCAGAAGATCCAAGAATACAAAATTATTTACACGCCTAATCTGTTGTCTACATACAGAACAGACAAATTCAAATAATCGTAGATGCTGCCGGTTGAGCGATAAAAAAGTAAATTAACTTACCTAAACCAAGATCAACAAGGAAGAGTTTCTTTTGTTGAGGTGTCCCAGGAGTCCCTAGCAAGAAATTCTCTGGTTTGACATCGCCATGAACATACCTGAAATCCCAAATTTAAAAAAAAAAATTGGCAGCGGATGAAAGAAATACGTAGAGAATAGGAGTTACAAGGAAAGAATAATCAGTGGTGTTAACTGACCCTTTTGAATGCATTTTCTCAAGTATGAAGATTGATTCAATAGCAATACAAGCAATCATCTCAGGTGACATTCTGCTAGCAAAGGAATGACGTTAATGGTAAACTAAAAGTCAATATCAAGTGTCGACTCAAAACAATGGCTCACCTGTGAGAGTTATTATTCCAGAATCCCAAAGATTGGGTCCGAGCATATCCATAACCTGAATTTTTAAGACCAAGTTTTGTACGGCCACTGCATCCAAGGCGGACCGCGGGAGGAACGCGCCGGTGAGCAGTACGGCGAGGCAGTCTCATCACGCCGGGAAAGCGGCAGTTGGGGCCTGGCCAGGCCGCCGTGGCGTGAGGGGCATCCGTGGCAGGGCTGCCGCTTCCGGAGCGGCGCCTACGCCGGGACTGCCGCGGCCGAGGGCCGCCGCGCCAGGGAGGCAGCGCAAGCTGCAGTGCCGGCCAATCACCTGTGCAAAGGGGAGACGGATGGAGAGAGGACTTGGTGAGGATCGATGAGACGGATTAGGAGGAGGAGGAGGAGAGGGTGAGGTACCAGGAGGTATGGCCGACGAGCTGAGGTGCGTGCGAAACCCTAGGTTGGCGTCACCGTCGCGGCGGTGGCTGGCCGGCCAGGCCAACGTGCCGATCCGGTGGCGGAGAGGCGGACGCGGCATCCGTTGGTGGCGGATGTGTCGGTCGGCGGGTTGGGGACGCTGCGGGCGAGGAGAAGCGTCGGGAGGCCGCCCGCTGCCGCATCGGGAGGGAAGAGGAGAGAGAGGAAGGGGAGGTAGAAACGGAGGGAGAGGCAGGCGAGGGAGGGAGGGAGGGAGGAGGTGGAGCGCGGCCGCCGCGGCTGGCGCCGTCGCCGCTGTCCGCGTCGGGAGTGCGAAGAAAGAGAGAGAGGAGGGGGCGAGAAGACGAATCGGGAAGCAGCGGGGGATCTACTGTAGCGATCGGCGGAGTCATTTCTGAGCGTCGATCGCGAATCGGACGGCGGGCGGAATTTCGGGCGACATGGCCACCCTGGTTGGCGGCCAAAGCTCGCCGGCTTAATGATAGTAAATGACATTTTTCTCGTCCTTTTCTCAAGGGGAAAGACTGAAAACTTGAATTGCAGGGCGCGAGTGTGGGCCGCCAGCGCCAGGGCATAACTGCCTTGGTTCATGGGCGACAGGAGGGCCCGCTGGGGCTCCTGGTGCACGGTCGTCGGGTGCGTGCGCAAGAACATCGAGAAGAAGAATAGCTTCGGAAAGAAAAAGAAGCATGGGGATGGACATGAGGAATGAAATAGATGATAATAAGAATAGCAAAAGGTATTATAGTTATTTTATTCTTTTTGTCTATAATGTGAAGCTATTTTGCTAAACGAATCTATAAAATAGCTTTAGTTTAACCAATAGAGCTACTCATTGAGTTGGATAAAAAAATAGCTTTGCTAAAGAAACCGAGCTGTATCAAATGGGGCCAGTACATGGATTTTGCTAGAACCAAGGAATGTGTAGTCAGTCTGCTAGACTGCGCTATTTATGGCTGCAATTGCGACTGTCATAAATCAGTGCTACACTAAATTAGTGGGTGTTTGGTTCTTTAGTCGCTTCTAAAATTCATGTCAACGAATGTTTAGATATTAATAAAGAGTATTAAATATAGATTAATTACAAAACCAATTACATGGATGAGGCTAATTTGCGAAACGATTTTTTAGGCCTAATTAATCTATCATTAGCACATGTTTACTGTAGCACCACGTTGTCAAATCATGGACTAATTAGGCTTAAAAGATTCATCTCGCAAATTAGTCGCAAGTTGTGTAATTAGTTTCATAATTAGTCTATATTTAATACTCCATGCATGTATGTAAACATTCCATGTGATAGGAATTTTAGGAGCGCCTGTAGAAACCAAACAGGGCCTTAGACTAGCGGTTGTTGTAGCTTCAGCCGCAAGTAGTTCAGCCGAGCATAACCAGCAGCTGCAAACTATAAGCATCGCTTAGCTGGATGGGTTTGTTGTGGTGGAACCTTTTCATCCAGACTCTGTCCTTGACTTTAACACGAGTATTCGTATTTTTTTGGATTTATCTTGATTTATAAGTCTAACTCAGTTCTTCGAAGGTGCTCATAGGAAAGAATCTATAGGTTCATAGATATGAGTGTGTGCTCATGTATATAAGCATCTGTTCTGTACAGGGTTTCACAAGAAACAACTGTAGTAGCTGAATATTGTTTTCCTCTGTACATATAGCCAGCACATTAAAAGGTCTGATATTACTAGTCCATCAAAATATGTTCATGCATGAGCTAGTAACTTTAAGAGACAATGAGTAAGAAATTCATGCCTAAATGTGAGGGACGCCAGAATAGCTTATCCTTGTAATTCTCATCTTTGTGAGCGCACTCTCTCCTCTGTTTAGATTCTAAACTAAATACATAGGCCTTGATTGGGACTATCAGAATGGATTTTAATCTAATCATGATTTTTTTATAAACTGCGCTCTAACAAATCTCTTGTGTAGAGAATCAGAGATATTTAGCAATCCTAATTATATGGCAATCGGGAGTGTAAAAGGACACACGTGCCCTTTCCCCCTTAGTCCACCCTCCGTTGCCATTGACTTTCCTCGTCCATCTTCTACCACTCGAGATATTCCATCCTAACTCCCATGCCTTTCTCTCAGTGTTGTTCAGTCAAGCGAAGGGAGCGGAGAGAAGAGCAGTTCTAACCGAGTCTAGAGCGGAGCAGCGGGGAATACGGGGATCACGCTGCCTCTGACCGAGCCTGAGCGAGGGAGCGGGGAGCTGGGCAGCTCCAACTGAGCCCAGTGCAGGGCGGCAGGTAAAGATGGCAACGGGCGTGGTGCCCGCGGATAGTGCCTTCTTACACCCGCGCTCGCCAGCTAAATCTCTCGCCCGCGCCCGCGCTCGCGACCCGCCATGGGCAACAAACCACGCCCATGCCCTCCATCCGCGGGCATGAAATGCCCGCGGGCATGCCTGTGCGCCCGCCAGGTTAAACATATACATAAATCATAGTGCATTACAAAAGATACGAAGATACATATTCACAACAAATCGTGTATATATACATATATTTGCTTGTAGGTCCCACATGTCAGACCTGTGGAGCGGGTCTGGCGGATAAGCGGGCGAGGATAGCAAATTTCTTTGCCCGCAAAGAACTATCCTCTGGGTTCAGGATGGTACCCGCGCCCGTGCCCGCGGGCAAGAAGTAGTGCCCGTATCCTTGCCCATCGGGTTCCATGCCCGCGGGCATGCGGGCATTCTGTGCCCGTTGCCATCTTTAGCGGCAGGGAAGCGGACGCCGGATGGGGATCGCGTCGCCTCTAAGTGAGCCTGCCGGGGCGACAGGGGGGCAACCGAGACGAGTACGCACGGGGCCAGCGGGAAAGCGGACAAGAGGAGCGGTCTAGCGCAGCGACGGCGGTGAATCAGTAATGCTTGGTCGAAGACGTGCGTCCGGACCCGACCCGCACGGTGTGATAAACAAGAAAAAAAAGAGGCGAGCGTGGTTGCAGTCAGGGACCACACTCGGCCTTTTCCTTGGGTCAGCTCTTGGGATCCGAGCACGTGTGGCCACTCGCTCAGAGTGGGATGCATACGGCGCGGTGTGACTAGAGAGTGCATGGTGACCAGAGAGAGAGAGTGAATAGCCTGAGAGTTCATGAGAGGAGTATGGATCCACATCTGTATGCGCCATTTACTGCTCCCGTGACTGGTGACCGTGGGCATCGAGCTCCGCGTCAGCGTATGTGTTTCAGGTATATGTTTCATTTTGGATGTTGCATATGTATTTATCTGAATGTTGCATATGTTGCAATGGCTATAGATATATGTTTCAAGTGTGTTTTCCAAATGTTTTAGCTGTTTTATCTGGATGTTGCATATGTTGCAGTGGCTATACACGTATATTGTAAGTGTACATTTCAAATGTTTTACCAATTTCAGATGTACGTTGTAAGAGTTGTTATGTGGATGTTGCATATGTTGCAGTGGTTATATATATGTTGTAAATGTATGTTTCAATTGCTTCATCTTATTTCAATATGTTACAATAGGTGCTGCTCTCCACGTGCTCTGACTCGCGGGCAAGCACACATTGCACCTGGCGCGCTTGCACCACTAGGCGTGGCCTCCCACGGTGGAGCATGCAACCGACTCAACACATGTGCATGCGTGTTGTGCTCCCTCCCTCTCTCCTGCATTGAGGCACGTGCGCTGCTCTTTCTCTCTTGCGTTGAGGTACGCGTGTTGTGATCCTTATCTCTCTAGCATGCAACTGATCTCTCTCCAATTGGGGCATGCACGCTACTCTCTCTCTCTCTCTCATAGGGGTACACGCGCTATGTTCCCTCTATCTCGTATGCAGCTAGGCGGGTCCATGCACATGCTCTCCCAGGCAGAAGAGGAGGAGGCATGGGACGCAGCAACAGCTAGAGGACGCGCGCGGCGCAGCAGCACGCGGGTAGGCGCAGCAGCACGCATGGACGTCCGGATGCGCGTATCCATCCGACGTACTATGGGAAAACGCGAGTGGAAGGCTGCGGTACGGAAAACGCGGCTCCCAACTCAATTATGATTGTTTTGACCGCTCCATTTCTAGACAATCTAAAACAATAAAGGACGTTTAAATGGGATTCTCAGTTGTCTTCGCCTACGATCCGATTGTAACCGGTCCAAACACACCCACACACCCATAGTACTGCACGAAGGACTCTCTCTCTCTCTCTCATCTGTTTAGATTCTTCCTAAGGCCTCGTTCGTTTGCTTGGGTTCCGTTCCTGTCTCTGAAACTTTTCAGGCCCGGATACAGTGGATCCAGGTGTGTCACTCGTTCCAGGCCCAGATACACAACCAGGAATTAATTGTCACAGAGCTGGTGCAACTGCCGTTCGTTTCAGCCAGGAATGATTACATGGTTCTGTTCCTGTTTAGCTGCCCTTTACAGCCACTGCTACTGCAGGTTGTGGCTGGTTTTCTCTAAGCATTCCCTATAGATTAAAAGCAACATTGTGGTTGTAAAGAGGAACTCAATAGACACAATAATTACAACTTGACGTAAACACTTGTTTGACAGCAAATCAAGGTCACTTGTTTGACAGCAACTTGACAGTATACATTAGCAACTTGTTTGACAGCAACTTGATAGATAAGCATTTATCTACATACATGAAAAGCAAGGGACTGAAATGATGGAGAAGTAGCACAAGTAGCAAACAAAAATAGTCTCGATCTAGCTTTCAGTCTTTCAGTCTAGATCAAGACAAACAGAGTTTGAACGGGCAGAAGCAAAAATCTCTTATAGAAGTTACAAGCACTCTATGTGAACACCACAGACCTTAGACCTCCTGTATACTCAAGCCTGGTAGACAAAAAGTTAAACATCAGTTCTAGGAACAGTGACAAATCTGAAAAATGATACTATGCAAGGAAATAGAAATATGATACTATGCAATGATACTACTAGACAGTAAGGAAACAATAAGAATGCCTAGGTTAATATATCTTTAGTTCTTTACCATCAGTTATGCATTGCTAGATGCAGAATAATGAGCAGCGTATGAAACCAAAAACCAAGTTCTCAGTCTCAGTTGCTAGAATGCACATGGCCATCTATTGCCAAGAAATTTGAACCCACACTGTGTGCTAATAAGTAGCACGGCATGGATTAACAATGAACATGAAGCATGGATTAACCCACACTGTGTGCTAATAAAACATTCAATAGAAGGACAAGGAACATTCCATTGTTTCATATTTGAGGCACCAGGAACTAGGGTATGGAACGTTACCAGTAGTAACATAAGGACAACCGAAGTAGTTGCATTTTTTATACTAAAAAACAAAATAATGCATTAGTACTCCCTCCATACTAAAAAAAATAAAGTCGTTTTGGACAGTGACACGGTCTCCAAAGCATAACTTTGATTACTTATTTTTATAAATATATTTATCAAAAAGTGATATATGTAATTTTTTGTGAAAGTATTTTTCAAGACAAATCTATACATATGGTTTTCACATTTCCAAACTCAACAACTTAAAAGTTATTCATGATTTATATTCCCAATGTTTGACCCAAGCCTTGTTTAAAACGACTTTATTTTTTAGCATGGAGGGAGTATTTTGTTTCGACAAGGAGACACCATCTAGGGGAGCATATGGTCAAACCAAGAGATGATGCAAAGTGTTGTTTCCAGAAGACACTGCTGCATGTGTATATGCCTGAATATAATCTTGATGATGCACTGCACCAGCAAAACCACCTTAGAACATGGCTATCAACCGGTAAAGCTAGCTAGATGGATCACTTCAGTAGGAGTAGTGCACAATCAATGCACCCCCATAACTCAGGAAATCAAATTTAGTAGCAGCTCACACTTCTCCCTCTGCTCTCTATTTTCCCCAAAATTAGATGAAGCATCCAAGCTACAACAGTCCAGAAGCTAGCAGCTACAACACTACGAGCTCAGGTCTGATCAACCGAACCATGATTCCATCCCTCCCAGGAGCGGCCCACACAAATTAAAGCCCCACCTCCGAGCATCCTCACCGGCAGCAGGAGCTCGCCCGACTAGCTCTGCCATCGTTGTTCCACCAACGTGCACCTCAAGTCAAGAATAAGAAACACGAGGACCAGAGAGGGGAAGGAAGAGGGGGCCAGCGCCTTACTGGTGAGAAGGCGGCAGAGAGGGTGGACGTTGGATGGGAGATGGTCGCCATCGGTGCTGTGCCGCGCCGTCGCCTCGTGGGGACTCTAGGCTTGGATCCGGAGGGTAAGACACGAGGATCTGATCCGGGTTGTGGAATGTGGAAGAAAGGCCAAGCTGGGCCGGTTTTCTTTCCAGGCCAGGCCAAAACGAACAGTCATTCCAATTCACATCTGGATTGAAAACGGGTCGCAGCAATCCACCCGAAATAGGGCCTGGAACGGGCCAATCCGACACGAACGAACAAGGCCTAAATACATAATACTGCACGAAGGACCACGAAGCGTCAAAGAAGAATCCGTCAACGCCGCGACCACCGATTCGCGAGCCTATCCACGGCGGCACATGTGCAGGTGCGAGTGTGACTGTACCAGCAGACTGCCGGTTGCGCCGTCTGTCGACTAGCCGCCGGTCGTCATCGTCACCCGGCAGACGCCAGCCTGTGCCCTCCACACAGCCGAGAGCCTAGCAGGAACTGAATATTCCTTCACTGTACTAGTCTGTTTTCATTTGATTTCTAGTTAATTTATTTATTATTTCTTGTTTCCTTATTTGTTCTTTGCATCTAATATGACGAATATTTTTTTTGTCATGATCGAAACATTTGTTACTAAAAGCTAGAACATTTTTCTTTGAGTTAGAAATATTTTTCCTATGAAGCTGGAACATTATTATTTTATTAAGCCAGAACACTTTTTGTGATAAACACAAAACATTTATTCACTTTTGATAGAAAACTTTTATTTTAATGCTTAGACCATAGTTCTTGTGAAGCTATTAACATTTTAGTTAATTATAAGCTAAGAATTTTTTATGAAGCTTTTCATTTATGCTGGAACATTTCTTTTTAAGATAAGACAATTTCCTTGTGACACTACAACATTTTTTCTCCGAAACATAAGACATATTTTCCTTTCGACCTAGAACATCTTTCTCTAAAGAAAAAACAAAATTATTCTTTAGAAAATGTCATCCATGTATATTCAAGTAGGGCCTTTTTTTCAAAAGATTTTATTACAAGAAAAAAAATAGTGCAATTGAAATTTCCTTGTGATGCTACAACATTTTTTCTCCGAAACATAAGACATATTTTCCTTTCGACCTAGAACATCTTCCTCTAAAGAAAAAACAAAAGTATTCTTTAGAAAATGTCATCCATGTATATTCAAGTAGGGCCTTTTTTTCAAAAGATTTATTACAAGAAAAAAAGTGCAATTGAAATTGAACTTGGATGCTCAATTTGGAAGCTATGTTTTTAAAAATTTTACTGGAAAGATGACGTCGCTATTTTTTCTCATCTCTATTAAATTTTGCCTTTTACATGTGCGTCTGAGAGAGAACCGTTAAATTTAGCGGCTACGTGACTACGTCAATGAAATTGTCCAATTCTTGGTTTGGCCCAAACACAAGCGGGCCACGACTAATCCGTTCCAGTCGTGGAAGCCACACAGGTAGTCGCATCCTATAGGTGTAAGAAACTGGAAACAGAGATAAAAAGACATTCTCGTGTGGGGTTTTTTATCTCATTATTAACTAGAAAATAAAGCACAATGAAATTTATGAAACTGAGAGAAGAGTTAGATTTCATCCTTATGAAACATGATGTACACAGTACCTACGGCTATAAAATTAAAGCAAAACTAAGAGCAACACATTTCATCTCGAGGCCTTTGGAAGATCTTATGTTGTTGTTACAATTGAAATTGCGCAAATATGTTGTCGGGGTTCTAATACTGGGGGTACCCGATGAGGTAGAGCTAACAACCATCGAACGTTGATGCTTCCAAATAGACAAGAACGCAAATGTACTTCTTGCCCATGCGATCGATGGTTGGCCGCACCTCGCCCGGTCCCTGAGGGTTGGCTCTGCCTCGCCTAACCCCCAAGGGCTGGACTCCGCCTCGCCCGACGGCTGAGGGCTGGCTCCGCCTCGCCCGACGACCGGGGACTGGCATCGCCTCGCCCGACCCTAAGGGCTAGGCTCCGTCTCGCCCGACGACTGAGGGCTGGCTCTGCCTTGCCCGACGTTTGAGAACTGGCTCTGCCTCGCCTGACGTCTAGGGGCAGACTCCGCCTCGCCCGACGGCTGAGGCTAGGCTCCGCCTCGCCCAACCCCCGAGGGTTGGGCTCCGCCTCGCCCAACAACTGAGGGCTGGCTCTGCCTCGCCCGACGTCTGAGGGCCGGCTCCGCCTCGCCCAACATCTCTGGGCAGGCTCTGCCTCACCTGACGGCCGAGGGCTAGCTCCGCCTCGCCCAACGTCTGCACCCAACTCCTTCATAATGACGAGCACAGGGTAGGACAGGACACTCAAGTCAACCGCAGTATCGAGGACCATACCCTACCCGCCTGCGGGAAAGTACCGTCAGGATATGATGGGACGAGCGCTTTAAGCCCTTCCAGGCATGACAGAGCCCGAACAGTGTTGTAGACGCCGACTTTTGTCTTACAGTGTTGTGGGCGCCGCCATCAGCCCTTAGACACGGATCCCGACATAAGCATACGACAACCACTACAATCTAGAACGGAACTCACATCATCTACAGTAACGGACGTATGGTCACTTCCCCGTCTGCTCCACGTAGGGTCACAGCTCGGCACCCTGGCACGTCGCACCGTTCGTCGAAGTAGGATGGGACGGGACCACTTGAGGAATGAAGCCAGAGCACGGCCCTATCAGGATCAATGAACGTGCCATCCCTGGCACCATTTACCATGTCAGCAGGGCAGGCTCAAGGGAAAAGGAAGACCCGGCACCTTCGAAGGACCTTCTCTACCTCTTGTTTTTCCTCTTTCTCCCATCTGTAATCCCTGCTCTCCCTTGGTCTATAAAAGAGAGGGCAGGGCACCCTACTAAGGGGATGGATCAATTCCACACACAACACATTTCAGTGCTAATAACATGAGCAACAGCAAACTGGACGTAGGGACATTCTGCCCGAACCAGTATAAACCTTGTGTACTTTAGCACACCATCCGGGCCTAACGCGCAACAAATATAAATTTACTAGTTGATGTTTATTCGAAACACCGACAGTTGGCGTGCCAGGTAGGGGAGCTTTGTGTGTTCCGATGATAAACATCAGGCCACGGATGGCTAGCCACGATATCAGCTGGGTCCCAGGTGCACACATGCGCTTCGGGAGCCTAGACTTCATCATCACGGTGGGAGCAGAGTTGGCATTGGCTCACGCCGCCATCCAATCTCTCCCCTGCATCGGCCTCAACCACGAGAAGCTTGAGCGCCAGCTCAGTGTCTCCCTTGGACCCCAGTAGTCCAGGAAGGACCAGCGCCGCCTCACCCTTTCCAACGCCAATGACATGGCATGGTTTTCCAGAGAAGGGTCCCTCTCTCCGGAACACCACATATGGAGCGCCCCGACAGCGCTTCCATTCGGTCTCCGTAACGCTACGGCAACCGTTATCCACCTTGTGGCACGACGCATGGTCCTGCTGCCCACGAACAACGAGTTCATGGGGGTGATTGAACATGTCACGGAATCCCTCCACAACCTCCTCACAGAGGGGCCGGGGTCGTCCTCTGGCTCTGACTCCAGCAGGGGGAGCCATCACCCCTCTCAGGAATGCTTCATGATGGGTACCCCCGAGGGACATGTCGAAAAGCGTCCCCGTGGAGGTGGCTACCCCGACAGGCAACCTCGGCGATGAAACCGAAGGTGCGACAACGGCCCCACCTCGCATGGGGGTGGAGCAGCTAAAAGCCCGACAGCGGGAGATCGAGGAGGCATGACTCTAGCTTGTGCAGGAATATGCGGAGCTCGATTAGGAGATCAAGCGCCGCAGAGACGGTGGGCGCACGCGTGCCATGGCTCGTGATGTAAACCGAAGGATCATCGCCGATGATGAAGTCCTTCCTCGCTTCGCCCGGGCGAGCCAGAACATCGCCGCCGCGACAGCCTTGCTCCATGGCCTTCCAAAGGCCGCGACGCCCGAGGATTGTCAGGCCCACCATGAGATTCGCACGCTACTCGAGCGTGCAGCGGCGCAGCAGGTAGAGAGCTCGTTGTCTCGGCGACACAAGCTCGACACCAGCCAGCGCACGCCCTCGGTGCGTCCCGGTAGGGACGCGTCAATCCACCAGGCACCATAGGGCGGCAGGTAGCGCACCATGGTCCTGGTGCATCAGTGTCTCGGCTACAACCACGATGCACGTAGCACCCTCGATGCCCATAGACACACCTACGGCGACCTGAGAGAAGGAGCCTACCACTGCTATCATCCTCGTCGTGGCGGACGCTATGACAGTGACGAGGACTAGAGCCCAAGCCCCAGCCTACTGGGCCCTTAGGCCTTTGGCTGGCACATCCTCAACGCTACTTTCCCACCAAGGTACTGACCACCTACTAATATCCTAAAGTACTCTGGGGAGACAAACCCCGAACTTTGGCTCGAAGACTATCGGCTTGCTTGCCAAGCCGGTGGTGCGGATAATGATGACTTTATTATCCGCAACCTTCCACTGTTCTTAGTTGATTCGACACGAGCATGGTTGGAACACCTGCCGTCCAACATGATCTAGAGTTGAGCGGATCTGAAGGAGATCTTTGTGGGGAACTTCTATGGCACATACAAGTGCCCTAGGAACCCATGGGACCTCAAAAACTACCGTCAGAAGGCCGGTGAGACCCTCCGAGGGTACATCCGGTGCTTCTCCCGATAGTGCAATGAGTTCCCTAACGTCATCGACACCGACGTAATAGGAGCCTTGCTATCTGAGACTACCTGCGAGTCTTTGGTTCATAAGCTAGGATGGAAGGGCCTACGAACCACCAAGGAACTCCTGGACATCGCCACTAGCCATGCCTCAGGAGAAGAGGCGGTTGGAGCAATCTTCGATCGTCTCAAGGGCAAGGCAAGGTGGGATGAGGGCACCGACAAAGGCACCTCTAATCGTTCCGCCAGAAGGAAGAACAAGAAACAACGGCGCGAGGACTTGCTCGTGGCCACTGCTGACCGCAAGGGTGGTCGAAAGCCCGTGAAGGGCACTCTGAACCACTTTGAAAAATTACTTGAGGGGCCATGCCTGAACCACGCCTTCCGGTTAAACATCTACTCAAGGACTGTAGCCTCATGCGGTGGTTCCTGTCTAGAGGCTCCAACAAAGGGGAGCAAGGAAAGGACCCTGCCCCCACTATAGATGATGTCGAGGAGAAGGACAATGGCTTTCTGATGCCGGATGGCTACCTATGATCTTTGGAGGATCAGTGGCCTATGACTCCCAAGTCATCAAAAGGTCACATGCCGCGAGGTCTACACGGCCGAACCGGCCACACCTCCCATCCTCTGATGGTCAGATTCCGCCATAACCTTCGATTGGACCAACCATCCAGAGAGTGTCCCGCATCCGAGAAGATATCCGCTCATGGTAGAACCAATCGTCAGCCCGAAGTGGCTCAGCAAAGTACTGATGGATGAAGGCAGCGGCCTCAACATCATGTATGCCAAAACGCTCGATGAGATGGGCGTCGACTGGACGTGCCTCCGCCCAACCCGAGCACCTTTCCACGGCATCATGCCCGGGAAGCAGGCCATGCCACTTGGGCAGATCGATCTGCCCGTTACCTTCGGAAATCAGTTCAATTATAGGACTGAAACCCTCACCTTTGAAGTGGTTGGGTTCCCCGAAACCTTCCACGACATCCTAGGATGTCCATGCTATGCGAAGTTCATAGTCATCCCCAACTATACATACCTCAAGCTAAAAATGCTGGGCCCCCGTTGGGTCATCACCGTCAGCACCTCCTTCCAGCGTGCCTATGAGTGCGAGGTTGAGTGTTGCGGTCACGTCGTAGCGATCGTCGCCTTCGGGGAGCTCGCCGCCCTCAAGGAGGAGGTCATCAAAGAAGCGCCCAACGCTAAGAAGTCGACCGGGTCGTTCGAGTCGGTAGAGGGCTCTAAAGAAGTCCTCATAGACCTCGGGAGCACCGAGGGTAAAATGGTACGCATTGGTACCATGCTTTCCTCCTAATAGGAAAGCACGCTCGTCGACTTCCTCCGTGGCAACAAAGACATCTTTGCGTGGAAACCCTCGGATATGCCAGGCATTCTGAGGGAGGTCACCGAGCATACCTTGAAGATCCACCCAGGCTCCAAGCCAGTGAAGCAACGCCTATGTCACTTCGATGAGGAGAAACACAGGGCCATCGGTGAAGAGATGGCAAAACTATCGGCTGCCGGATTCATCAAGGAAGTATACCACCCAGAGTGGTTAGCTAATCCCGTTCTTGCACGAAAGAAGAGTGGAAAATGGAGGATGTGTGTAGACTATATGGGTCTCAACAAGGCGTGTCCAAAGGATCTGTTTCCTTTGCCACACATGGACCAAATAGGCGACTCTACCTTAGGGTGCAAAACCCTCTGCTTCCTTGATGCGTACTCTAGGTACCATCAAATCACGATGAAAGAGTCCGACCAGCTCACGACATCTTTCATCACCCCCTTCGGATCGTTCTGCTATGTCTTAATGTCGTTTGGTCTAAAAAATGTTGGGGCTACTTACCAGCGCTGTATGCTCAAATGCTTCGAGGACCTCATCAGGTGGACCGTTGAAGCCTACGTTGATGATATCATGGTGAAGTCCAAATGGGCTGACCACCTCATTGCTGATCTTGAGCAGACCTTTGTAAAACTTCGAGTGAATGGCATCAAACTCAATCCTAAGAATTATGTTTTTGGGGTCCCAAGGGGCATGCTACTCGGCTTCATCGTCTCTGAGCGTGGCATCAAAGCCAACCCAAAGAAAATCTCAGCCATCACAAGGATGGGCCTGATTCAGAACATAAAGGGGGTTCAACGAGTCACATGGTGCCTCGCCGCACTCAGCCGATTCATCTCGCGCCTCGTTGAACGAGGTCTCCCCCTTTATTGTCTCTTGAAGAAAGCCGATTGCTTCGAGTCGACATCCGAGGCCCAGGAGGCACTTGACATGGTCAAACTGCTTCTAACAAAGGCCCCGATCTTGGTTCCTCCAACCGATGGAGAATCCCTTCTGCTATACATAGTGGCCACCATGCAAGTGGTCAGTGCCGCCCTGGTAGTGGAGCGGGAGGTAGAGGGGCATGCCCTCAAGGTGCAGCGCCCTGTGTACTTCATCAGCGAGGTGATGTCCGACTCTAAGACCTGCTACTCCCGAATCTAGAAGCTCCTGTACGTCATCCTCATCACCAAGAGGAAGCTACGCCACTACTTCGAGTCACACCCTATCGATGAAATATGGTCGGCAGTCTACCTAGGGGTATGCCCAAGGTGGTAGATTATTGGCAGATAGATGCGCAAGCTACAAACAAGATGGTGACACAAGACAGACATGAGGTTTTATCTAGGTTCGACCGCCGTGAAGGTGTAATACCTACGTCTTGCGTCTGATTGTATTGCTATATGTCAATGAGAGATGTTTTGAGAGGGGTCCCCTACTCGCCTTATATAGTCTAGGGAGCAGGGTTATAGATCTGGAAACTAATCCTAACTAGTTACAATTGCCATAGGTGGCCAGATAAGGATTCCTATTCTAACCGACCAGGATCTTGCTTGATCTCCAAGTCTGCCTTGATTCCTTGCGTAGGGCTCTGAGCAGATTGGCCGGGCTGCGCGTCGTCTTCTAGTGGGCCAGACCCCCTGGTCCGGGCCGGCCCAATCCTAGCCGTAAGGGTATAGGGGTTAATACCCCCACAGCTAGTCCCCGAGCACCATGTATTATGCTGCGACATGCCGTTTGATCTCCTTAGGCTAATGCGATCCATCTTCATGTCATCTCCAACTGGTTGAAACATTGACCAAGCGAATGTGCCAGTATTCTGGTCAAAACAAAGAGCAGTAGACCACAATTATAGCCGAAGATTCTGGTTGTCCGAAGAATGCATGATGCTCTAAAGAAAAAAGAAAAAGATTTCTTTCCTGATCAAGTGTGCCCACTTGTATTTCTAAAAAGAAATGTAAGTAACCCTTGCACAGTAGTAGTTATGGCCAATAGTCGGAGCGTAGGGGTTGATAAAATTAGCACATTCACTGCAAGGTGAAGTGTGCCCACTTAGTCCCCGAGCCTGGTAGTAGGTGACGCAGGCACGTGGTGCCAGGGTCTAAAAAGAATTCCCTAATTAAGTTGAGAATCCAATCATCGTACAAGCGATACGAGATGCACTGGCAGGTGCATCATACCGATGTAGTCCCCGAGCTTGCTGGAAGGTGAGGTATCAGCCTTGTAGCAAGGTCTAAGTGAGAAAAAATAAATGCCTCTCAACTGTATGCGAGTACTAATCACATGTAGCCAAGAAGAGCAATCTCCGAGCAATGGTCGGAGAGTGGTCGGGGCAGTCCCCGAGCAAAGCATGGGTAAACGATGAATCCCCGAGAATAACCGTAGTCAGTTTAGTCCCCGAGCACGAGGGCGATCGAGACAGTCCCGAGCACGAGAGTGGTCAGAATAGTCCCTGAGCACGATGGTGGTCTGGACAGTCCCCGAGCACGATGGTGATCTAGACAGTCCCCGAGCACAAGGATAGTCGCGATAGTCCCCGAGCACGAAAAGTGTGGCAAAAAAACATATGCCACTTGTACTATTATTTCATGTATTTATTTATTTATTTGCTCTGACAAGTCCGATCTGACATGTCTGGTCAAAGAAGTAGACGGGTATAGCACGTCATACTGCCTTTTTGTCTTGTCAAGCAAACAATTGCATGGCACCTGTCAGTAGGTGCGTCAGCGTGGGGCCTCCCACACTGGCAACGAAGAGGCACATATATTGGCGTAGATCTCGAGGCTGTGAAAACAACCATCTGCGACGCGTGCGCATGTCTCCCAAGAATCTCGGGCAGACAAAACGGCATAACTCTTGGGTTAAATATAGTATAGGATAGGTAAGTTACTATTTACTAAACCCCATTGCCATTCGCAACCGCAACTTTCTTCTTCCTCTCACCAACCCTAATACATCCGAAATTGCCACCAATCAATCCGCTGCCATTTCCCCGTTCACCAGCAAGGCCAGAGTCATGGCAAAAAGTGATACGCAGAAGAAAGCAGGGGTCATGGTGAAGGAATGGTGGAAATTGAAAAGCAACGAGTAGACCTTTGAAGACCTCGTCACCATGGGGGTACTCCACAACAAGGTGCTCACAGGATGGCGTGCACTGGAGGGCGAGGGGTACCCCGATCCACAACCAGGTGAGATTGTGGTGTTTGAGGATTTCTTTAAACGGGGATTTGGGGTTCCAGTACATCTGTTTCTTCAGGGGCTCTGTCTTTACTACAAGATTGGGATTTGCAATCTGCATCCCAACTCGATCCTCCTTGTTGCCACTTTTATACATCTCTGTGAAGCATATGGCGGCTTCCAGCCCCATTTCGATTTTTTCCGCCATCTTTTCTGTCTGCGGAAGAAAGGAAGCGGTGGTTCGAAGATAGCCGGGGGTGTGTACCTTAACCTCCATGATGACATGAAAGCCCAGTACCTACACTGCCCATGGAACACGTCGCTCGACGACTGGTACAAGAAATGGTTCTACATCCACGAAGAGCCAAACATGATCATGCTGTGCAACATGGGCTACATTCCAGAGAAGAGGACAAGCTGGTTAGAGAAGCCCGAGCACTTGGAACAGATTCCAGAAATATTTGGAATGATCCCATGGAAAAAACTAGATGGTCCGAGCGTGATCGGGAGCTTCATCAGTCGACGGACCCAGCCCTACCAAAGGAGGGTACATCCTAGCTATGAGTATCAAGGGAGCGCAGACCCAACGAGGACGAGGCAAGGGGCGCTTGACAAAATCGAAGTCAAAGCCAGAATTGGCGAGCTATTTAACTTAGCCGATCCAAATTATGCCAGATTGAGCGACATCGAGCACGCTTTCAAGCTTGCCCGACCTCCCCCAAAGGTAACTCGTCTTGCCTTATACCCGTAGTCTTATATTGTGGTAGGATAAGTGGAAACTTACTGTGTTCACTCCCTTTTGTTACCCAGGTTAATGGTCAGGATAGAGCGACAGTGTTTGTGTCGCCACCCCATGGAGTAGAGTGGCCACAAGGAGCTAATCCCACCACCCAGACCAGCGTCGAGATCAAGGACAAGGACGTCGACTGGGCGGTGCTCGGAGCAGGAGAGGAGGCAGCAGCCAAAACCGCTGGTAAATGGCCGGCTGCCGCCAAATAGTCGAAGAAGAGATCAGTAACCACCCTGCTCACCAGGGCTGCGCTAAATATCAATGAGCCCAAAGGGGACCCAGAGGAGAACCTGGTCGACAAGCGTCGACAAGCGATTTTTGCCTGGCCAGACGATGGCGCAAAGGAGGGAGAAGATGTAGACGCCTTTCAACTTGTCCCTCGAAAAAGGAGGAAGCAACTGGAGTCGATGGAGCAAGGAACGCAACCGGCGATGGGAGCAACAACTCAACCGAGCACACCACCGACCACTGCAGCGCGAAGGACAAGCAGTGGAGGAGTCGAGGACCAAGGCCCAACAATAGTGCTGGATGTAGATGGAGACCAGGAGTCATCGGCACAGCACGTGGAGCAGGTACGGCCGAAGAGACGCGCTTTCTCCACATCATTCCGTGCTTCCAACATGTAAGTATTTGTAATCTTAATATAAATTAGCAATTTGCATTTAACATGATTGCCTTCTAAACTTATCTCGGATGTACTAGCTCGGCATCCATCGAAAGTCTAGACCAACTAGCCGGAAGTGGCGTGGCGCCGCCAATAAGTGTAGAGCAGACTGCCTAGCAGCTGACCATCGAGGAACCCATAGTAGAAGATCCATCGGGGCCTCAGCAAGCAAGCAGTCAGACAATAGTCCCCGAGCAGGTGGTCGAGGGACCTGCCGAACTGGGCAAGAGTGCTCCGAGCACTAAACCTGCTGAGGGCAAAACCTCAGCATCTAGGATAACAGAGCAGACCGAGGTGCAGCGGCCGGAGGTGAGAGCACAGACCACATCTACCGACACTACAGCTCATGGGAAGGCTGTGGTCATCACAGATGCTGCTGACGCCTGGCCAGCACCAGAACCCAAAGAAGAGCCCAAAGAGGACAAAGTGGAGGAGGTCCTAGGCCATCCACAAGACAAGCGACAACATGTCTATGTGTCACATTGGCGGAACGACCAATGGGTTGTCCATGAGGAAATCCCGGAGGTTGAAGAAACCAAGAAAGTTGAACGGGCGGCGAAACGGCTTGTGACGGAGGTGCAGGTAAGCTTTGCTTCACCCCCTGATCTTACTGTCTAGTCATAGCTATCTTACTTAGCTATCTGCACACAGGACTTAATGAAGACTGCAAGGTACCGCAAGAAATGCTTCAACCAGATCGAGGGGATCACTGCAAGCAACAAGGAGCTGACAGCGGAGGTGGAACGCTTGGGCCAGCGACTTGAAGCTGCCAAGCATGAAAAGACAGTGCAAGAGTCCCAGAACCAAAATTGGTCATCTAGCTCAGTAATAAAGAGCGGGAAAGAACAAGTAAGTAGCCATTTTATCATACCGACTACTGACAAGTGCTGCTGCGTTGTTGGTAGTAACAGCTATAGTGCAGGCTTAGAAGCTGAAGTGATCCGTCTCTGAGAGGAGAACAGTCGTGTGGTCGGGGAGTGTGATCGCCTAAACGAGGACAACAGAAAACTGGCGCACGACCAGTCACAGCTTCAGGACCACACGACCAAGATGATAGAGGAGCTGAAAGGTAAGTTGTCCAACCACCTTTGCTCATTTTTGTTGCCTACCATAGTTTGGCGTAGTATAGCATCTGAATAGCATGTGCGATTTGCAGTTATAAAATCAATGCAAAGAAGCATCTAGAGGCCATGATGAAAGACCGTGATAGCTGGAAGGCGCAATGCCAAGAGATCACCAAAGACCGTGACACCTGGAGTAGCCAGTGCCAGAAGGTGGCAAAGGGCATTTTGTCAATGCTTAACCTCATCGATCCGGCGCTAGCAGAAGATGTGCCAAGGACGCCGCAGCTGGGATTGATTGAGAGATGCCAAAGGGCATGGGGATGGTTCTAGGAGTTCGTGAAGGAGGCGGGAGAGTACGCAGGTGCACATGTGCTAAGCATGGTACGTGCTCACTACCCCTTGATCGATCTCAAGCGCCTAGAGGTTGGATACCCGAAGAAGGTAGATCTAGACAAGGCTGAGGAGCTATGGATGACCTAGCTGGACTTGTCGGTGAAAATAATTGGTGATATTAACCTGTGTGGAGGTGCGACACCACCCATACAAGGAACGCCATCAACAAGTCAGCTAGGAGCGCCGTCATTTTCAAGCCAACCGGCAAAGCCTGCGGTCTTGACCAGCTAGGCATCGGCGGGGCCATCTTCTTCAGCTCGATCAATGCCAGAGTCCCCAAGACCCTTGCATGATGTCAGGCCCAGCGAGCAGCAGTTGTCGCGTGCCCCGACCAGCCAATAGTATAGGCTATAGCTATAGAAGAAGATGTAGTTGTGTTATTGTAAACTTGGACCTTTTCAGGCAAGCTTGTAATAACATAACTATATATCAACATAAGCTTGTTTGTTTTGTAGAAAACGTGTTTAAGCTCGGGTATCATGTTGATGTAACTAAGTTAGAATGTGTTGGCAATCTGTTTAGTTGTACTAGTTTAGTCGACACAACATCCTAAAAGGTTTGTATGGCCCTGGTTTGTCTTGTGGTCGGAGTGTAAGGTGCGTAGCTTGTGCACATGTAGAAACACACAAGTCAAACCAGAGAGGACCTGCCGATCACCCGTAGCGTAGAGAGCGGATCCCATGCACGCGTTGGGAGGAACTGGAGATAGGGCCTGCTCCGAGAACCTAAGAAGGAATGGTGGTTGGTTTTAACTAGTAGAGTTAGAATAACAATAGACTTCAAAGTGACACATTAGAGTGGTCAGAGAAATCATAATAGCTTTATTGAAATAAATCAAAAGTACAAGAGGGGTACATATGTTAGTAGTTAAGCATAGAAATGCCTAAGCTTGTCGATGTGCTAGGAATTGGGTATGTCTATTCCGTCTAGGTGAGCTAACCTGTAAGATGTAGGGCGTGTAACCTCCTTGATCATGAAGGACCCTTCCCATGGGGTTGTGAGTTTGTGGACACCAGCCTGATTCGTCTTCCACTTCAGGACTAGGTCCCCAACCATGAAGAACCACTCCTTGATGTTCTTGTTGTAGTACCTGCGCAACACAACAAGGTATTTGGCTGTACGTACGCAAGAGTCGAGCTGCTTCTCTTCTGCACTATTCACTTCTAGCTCCCATACTTCATTGGCCTTGTCTTCATCGAAGTTCTCTACCAGCGCTGATCTGAAGGCTATATCTACTGGGAGCACTGCCTTAGCGCCATAAACCATAAAGTATGGTGATACGCCTATATTGCGACTGGGCTCGGTTCTGAGACCCTAGACCATGGCTGGTAACTCTTTGAGCCATCTTCCAGGAGCTTTGTCATTCTCTCTATACATCCTCTTCTTAAGTGCGTCCAAGATCATATCATTTGCCCGCTCGACCTGTCCATTAGCTCTAGGGTGTGCCACCAAGACATATTTTACTACTATGCTCCTTTCATCGTAGATATCCCAAAAACGTTCCCGGTGAACTGAGTACCCAGATCAGTGATGATGCTGTTGGGTATGCCAAAATGGTGGATGACCTGGTCGAGGAACGCGATAGCTTTTTCTGAAGATGCCTTGACCGAGGGCATGTACTCTATCCACTTGGAGAATTTGTCGATCAGCACAAAGACGCATGTAAATTTTCCAGGAGCCGGTTTGAAAGGCCCGATCATATCCAGTCCCTAGCACGCGAAGGGCCAAGAGGCTGGTATAGTCTGAATCTCGTATGCTGGTACGTGGATTCTCTTGGTGAAAAACTAACAACCTTCGGCTATATCTACTTGGAGCACTGCCTCAGCGGCATAAACCATAAAGTATGGTGATACGCCTGTATTGCGACTGGGCTCGGTTCTGAGACCCTAGACCATGGCTGGTAACTCTTTGAGCCATCTTCTAGGAGCTTTGTCATTCTCTCTATACATCCTCTTCTTAAGTGCATCCAAGATCATACCATTTGCCCGCTCGACCTGTCCATTAGCTCTAGGGTGTGCCACCGAGACATATTTTACTACTATGCTCCTTTCATCGCAGAAGTCCCAAAAAACATTTCCAGTGAACTGAGTACCCAGATCAGTGATGATGCTGTTGGGTATGCCGAAATGGTGGATGACCTAGTCGAGGAACGCGACAGCCTTTTCTGAAGATGCCTTGACCAGGGGCATGTACTCTATCCACTTGGAGAATTTGTCGATCAGCACAAAGACACATGTAAATTTTCCAGGAGCCAGTTTGAAAGGCCCGATCATATCCAGTCCCTAGCACGCGAAGGGCCAAGAGGTTGTTATAGTCTGAATCTCGTATGCTGGTATGAGGATTCTCTTGGCGAAAAACTAACAACCTTCACAATGGTGGACTAGCTTCTCTGCATTAGCTACGGCTGATGGCCAATAGAACCCTGCTCGGAAAGCCTTGCCAACCAGCGTTCTCGAGGCCACGTGGTTGCCGTAGGAGCCAGAGTGGATTTTGTCTGGGAGATGTTCACCATCCTCCTAGGTTATATACTTCATCAAGATTTCCTCCTTCACGTTCTTGCGCCATAATTTGTCATCGACGAGCAGATACTGCTTACTACGACGCATCAGGCGTTTGTTTTCTGTCCGATCGGTGTAACCACTACCATCTGTTAGATATTTGATGAAAGGTACTCTCCAGTCAGGCTCCTTAGTGGCCGTAGGTGGTTTGGTGGTGTTTGACGCCAGAACCGTAGCCACCAATAGCTGGTCTAGAGGCTTGTCGACCGCAGGATCCTCTTCTTTGATGGAGGGCATGAGCAGGTCTTGAACAAATACGCCAGGTGGTACTTTGGCTTGGGATGATCCTAACTTTGACAGCGCATCTGCTGCTTGGTTTTTGTCCCGGACCACATGTGTGTACTCGATGCCATAGAACTTGCCTTCTAGCTTTCTGATCGCTTTACAGTATGCATCCATCTTTTCGCTGGTCGTATCCCAGTCCTTGTTGAGTTGGTTGATGACTAGAGCCAAGTCTCCATAGACATAGAGATATTTGACACCGAGCTTGACCATAATGCGTAGACCATGTAGGCATGCTTCATACTCAGCGGTGTTATTAGACGCCAGGAAATAAATCCTGAGGACATATCGGAGCTGCTCCTTGGATGGTGATACGAAAAGGACTCCTGCTCCTATGCCGTCGATGTTGAGAGAGCCATTGAAGTACATCTTCCAATACTCGGTGGGCCCCTGAGAGGCAGGTGTGCTTAAGTCTGTCCACTCGATGATGAAATCGACAAGTGCCTGAGACTTGATTGTAGTACGGCTTGCAAATTCCAAGAAGAAAGGGCATAGCTCCATTGCCCATTTGATGATGCGCCCGTTTGCATCCTTGTTGCAAATGATGTCTCCCAGAGGATACTCAGTCATGACCACCACACGATATCTGTCGAAGTAGTGTTTCAACTTTCGGGATGTGATTAGTATGGCGTAGATCAGTTTCTAAATCTATGGGTACCTGGTCTTGGATTCATTGAGCACCTCATTGACGAAATAAATTGGTCGCTGTATCTTGTAGACATGGTCGGGCTCGTCGGGCTCGACCACCATGGCAGTGGAGACCACTCAATTAGTTGCCGCAATGTAAAGCAGGAGGGTTTCATCTTCTCTGGGGGCAGTGAGGACCGGAGGTGATGTAAGGAATTGTTTCAGCTATGTAAAGGCAGCGTCTACTTCCTCCGACCACTCAAACTTCCTGGATGCTTTGAGCAGCTTGAAAAATGGTAGTCCTTTTTCACCTAATCTTGATATGAAATGACTGAGGGCAGCCATGCATCCGGTAATCTTCTAAACATCCTTCACCTTTTTGGGCGGCTTCATGTCCAAGATAGCTTTTACCTTCTCTGGGTTAGGGCATATGCCGTTGTGACTGACGATGTTGCCAAGCAATATACCAGATGGAACACCAAAGATGCACTTCTTTGGGTTTAATTTCCATTGGAATGTGTTTAGAGTTGCAAAGGTATGTTCTAGGTTGTCAACAAGGGTGTATGCTTCCTTGGTTTTAACAACTACATCGTCAACATAAGCCTCGATGAGGTCATCTTTTATCTCGTCTTTGAGGCAGGCCTATATGGCGCATTGGTAGGTAGCCTCGGCATTCTTGAGCCCGAACGACATGGTCGTCTAGCAGTAGGCGTCGAAGGGCGTGATGAAGGATGTCTTGATCTGGCCATTCTTTTTTAGAGCGATCTAGTGATAACCAGAGTAGTAATCGATAAAGGAAAGCAACTCGCAACCGGCAGTTGAATCTACGACCTTGTCTATGTGAGGTAAGCCGAAGAGGTCTTTAGGGCAGTGTTTGTTGAGATCAGTGTAGTCAACGCACATTCTCCATTCATTATTCTTTTTGCGTACAAGAACCAGGTTGGCTAACCACTCCGGATGATATACTTCTTTGATAAATCTGGCTGCTAAAAGCCATGTGACTTCTACCCTAATAGCCTCTTTTTTGTCGCAAGCGAACCATCATAGCTTCTGCTTGATGGGTTTGGCCTTGCCATCGACATTTAAGGAGTGCTCAATCAAGTTCTGAGGTACACCAAGCATGTCAACGGGGTTCCATGCGAACACACTCACGTTGCTTCTCAAGAACCTGACGAGCGTGTCTTCCTATTTAGGATCCAGGTTGGCCCTGATAAGGGCCGTTTTGCTGGGATCGCCATCGACCAGCTGGATCGCTTTGTGCTCTTTGGACTTGATGTTCTTGCATGGGGCCTCGAGCTCTGGGATCTCTAGGTGATCGGCTGGGGTCTTCTTGGCGTCGAGCATGGTCTCAGCCATGCGAATAGAGAGGTCATAAGCCTCTGCTATTTTGAAGCTGTCATCCTCATAGGTGTAAGCTACGTATACGTTGCCCCTGAGAGTTAGAACCCCCTTCTTGGTAGGCATCTTGAGCACCAGATACCTGTAGTGAGGTATGGCGGTCAACTTGGTGAGCGTTGGTCAGCCAAGGATAGCATGGTAGGTGCCTTCGAAGTCAGCGACCATGAAGTTGGCGTAGTTGGTGCGGAAGTGGTTTGGGGTACCAAATTACACAGGTAGCATGATCTGCCCGAGAGGTGTGGAGCTCTGTCTAGGGAGAACGCCCCAGAACTGTGCCTTGTATGGCTTGAGATCAGCCTGGGTTATCTTCAGGGCTGGCAAACTATTCTTGAATAGTATATCGATGGAACTACCGCCGTCAATCAGCACTCTATCGAATGGAACCTTGTTGATACAAGGATCGAGAACTAGAGGAAAACACCCTGGCTTAGGTATTGTAGCCCATTGGTCCTTTCTGCTGAAGGAGATCTCATAGTGAGACCAAGGAGGGAGCCACGGGTCATCGATGAGGTTGTCGGTATTGGCCACGTTCAAGCAAGCACGGGCGAGAAGCTTGCATTCTCGTTTGGTCTCGATGGACACTCTGCCCCCAATGATGGTGTGGACGCGGTCGGTTGGCTTGATGTACTTGTGACGGGGATCTACATCTTCATCATCGTTGTCCTCGTTATGCTGCTCCCCTGCATCGTTAGGCTTGTCGGATGTATCCGGAGCCTGTTGGCGCATGTAGATAGATTTGAGAACATGGCAATTCTCCATGGTATGGTTTGACTTGGGATGGAGCTGGCAGGGTCCTTTCAATGCTTTGGCGTAGTCTTCTTCGTAGTTGCGACGTCCGCCACCTTTTTTAACGGCGTTGACTTCGCCATCATCTTCCCAAGCACGCTTGCCCCTGTAATCATCACAGTGATTACGCCACTGATTATGCTAGTCGCGGGAATCGTTGTGCTGGTTGCAGCGATCAAAATTGTCATTCCAACCATGGTTGTCGTGGTAGTCATCGCGGTGTGGGGGGTGGTCGGAGCATGGAACCCTTGCTGCTTCTTCGATGATTATCTTTTTAGCATCATCCACATATTTTTTAGCAGTGGCTAGGAGCGATGTGACCAATTTAGGTCTTTTACAGAGGAGCTTGTCCCTTAGGGCATCGTGGAAGCGGAGACCAGTGATGAAAGCTTCGATTGCCTCATTGTTGGAGATTGATGGGACCTTGATGTGCTTCTCCGAGAAGCGTCGGACGTACTCACGCAGTGGCTCATCTTTGCAATCTCGAATCCGCTGCAGATCATATTTGTTGCCGGGTTGTTCGCAAGTAGCAATGAAGTTATCGATGAATGCTTGCTTGAGCTATTGCCAAGAATCAAAGTAGTTCACCGGCAAGCTGACCAGCCATTGGTGGCCTGCATGGCTGATGGCGACTAGGAAGTAATTAGACATGACGTGCTCGTCAGCCATGGCTGATCTACACGTGGTTTCGTAGAGCATGACCCATAACTTGGGGTTTTCCTTGCCGTCGTACTTCTAGAGTTTTTCGAGCTTGATGTTTTTGGGCCATATGACTTGGCAAAGATGAGGGGTAAACTGCTTCAAACCCAGACGGCTGTGGGTGGTATCATATTCCATACGGCGATAGCTTTCGTGGGATGCACGATCGTTGGCTCTTTGGTTAATGCGATCGCGCAGATCACGTTCTCTGAGGTAATGGCGGAGATCGTTATCGCCATCACGGTGATCCTGATTACCCCCTAGTTGACCCCACGACCACGGTTATCACGACAATTGTCATGGTTGTCTCGGCGGTTGTTGTCCCGATAGTCGCGGTGGTTGTCATCCTGGTAGTCGCGGCGGTTGTCGTCCCGAGCACCATCATGACCACCATTTCTGCCTTGACGGTTGTCTGATGGGTCGTTGTTGCATGAGCCACATTGGTTGGGTGGCTATGAGCGACTTGAGTACTAGCGGCTGTGGCTTGATTCGACTGAGATGGACAGAGCCTGGGCTTGGTTTGCAATCTCTGCGGTCTAGGCCATAGCAGCCATCAAGTAAGCTTGTACATCATCACGAACTGCCTGTATTTCTAGGGTATTGGGTAGTCATTGCATTGTTGCCATAGCAATAGCTACGTTGGTGCTTGGGGTCCTAAAGACCTGCTTGCCCCCTACCCTATCAAAGGCATTGTTAAGATCGCGTGGCTAGACCCTTATGTGTCGTGCCTCCTCTTCTACCTCGGCTTTGGCTTGTCGGCGATTAAACCAGTCAATATTGCATGCTTCGTATGCTAGCCTTTCTTGTTTTGTTTCGCCAACTTCCAGTGGCTTGTCATTACTGACGACATTGATCAAGTCTCCTCACCTTGCTAGGAAAGATGGGAATCATGGGAAACCTGGGGAGTGGTCTGGGATATCCAGATCGTATTCAACTTCTTCATTATCATGACGCTGGAGCTTAGTGTGGATGGAGCCAATAGATGCGATGCTGGATGGAGAGCTTGAACCACCCTCTTGAACTGTGTGGACCAACCCTTCTTGATATTCCTCGATGCGAACCATGTTGACAAAGTTGCATGGCTTTGGCCGAGGTCGATGTATAGAACATAGATCCGAGCAGCATTCTATATTGTGCGCATAGTTGGAAGCAGTGTTTCATAGGCTGTACTTGGAGAGCCGGAGACCCATCGCGAGGGCTGGTCGGCGACGAACGGAGCACCCTTCAGGAGTAGACGTGACCACAAGATCCGTACCGAGTCGTGTAGGACGACTAGCCCGAGCTGGTCGGGTAGATCTGTTGTGGGTAGTGATTACATACTCGGTAGGTTGATTTTGAATCGAATCTACCAGAGCTAGGGTTTCAGCAAGCTTGGTGCCAACCCGATCGATCTGCCTCCCTTTGTAGCGAGGAAGCGGACGACGGGTTGTCGGCGTGGCTGAAAACGATGCTGGTGTGGCCGAAGCCAGATCCAACATGGTTGGAGCCGTAGCTGATGCTGGTGAAGCAGTGGTCGATGCAGATTGGATCCGTGCCTCCTCTGTGGTCATGGTGATGAAGTTGTCGAAGCCAGTGGTCTAGGTGATCTGGACGATGGTGAATGTGAGGCCGTTCGGCGTAGCCATAGAACCAGGGATGATGACCATCTTGTTCGTTTGGAGAGCAGTACGCACACCCCCTACCTGGTGCGCCACTATCAACGAAATATGGTTAGCAGTCTACCTAGGGGTATGCCCAAGGTAGTAGATTATCGACAGACAGATGCGCAAGCTATAAACAAGATGGTGACGCAAGACAGACACGAGGTTTTATCTAGGTTCGGCCACCGTGAAGGCGTAATACCTACGCCCTACGTCTGATTGTATTGCTGTATGTCAATGAGAGATGTTTTGAGAGGGGTCCCCTACCCGCCTTATATAGTCTGGGGAGCAGGGTTACAGATCTAGAAACTAATCCTAACCAGTTACAATTGCCATAGGTGGCCGGATAAGGATTTCTATTCTAACCGACCAGGATCTTGCTTGATCTCCAAGTTTGCCTTGATTCCTTGCATGGGACTCCAAGCAGATTGGCTGGGCCGCACGTCGTCTTCTAGTGGGCCAGACCCCCTGGTCTAGGCCAGCCCAATCCAAGCCATAAGGGTATAGGGGTTAATACCCCCACACACCCGGTGATGGTCATGACATCGTTCCCCCTCGACAAGGTCGTCCAAAGCCAGGATGTCACAGGAAGAATCACAAAGTGGGCACTCAAGTTGATGGATCAGGGCATTATGTATGCCTCCCAAATGACGATCAAGTCCTAGGTGTTGGCTGACTTCATCGCGGAATGGATCGAGGTCCAAACACCACCGACGGTCATCAATCAAGAGTATTGGATGATGTACTTTGATAGATCACTGATGAAGAAGGGCGCCAGCATAGGGCTGGTCTTCGTATCGCCCCTCGTGGTATGCATGAGGTATATGGTTTGTCTCCATTTCCCCTGATCTAATAATGTGGCTGAGTATGAAGCACTCATCAATGGCCTACGCATTGCCATTGAGTTGGGCATCTGACGCCTCGACATCCAGGGCGACTCCCAGCTAGTCGTCAACCAAGCCATGAAGGAGTTGAGCTATCACAACGCCAAGATGGCTGCATACTGCCAAGAAGTCCGATGGCTAGAGGACAAATTCGATGGCCTTGAACTCAATCACATCCCAAGGCGCCTCAATAAGGTGGCCGACGTGCTTACGAAGGCGGCATCCAGCTGAGAGCCGGTGCTAATAGGTGTCTTCACCAGTGACCAACATAAGCCCTTGGTGCACTACGAAGGGTAGGAGCAGGCCAATGACGGTCCGTCCGATCTAGCCTCGGGGGCTAACCAACCGATGGCTCCGTCTGGCCCCAAGGTCATGGAGCTTAAAGAGGATCCAACGATAGAGCCTGACCCTCTGGTCGACTGGAGAACTCTCTACCTCGACTACCTCCTCCATGACATGCTATCGATAGACAAGATGGAAGCTCGATGGCTCATACGTCATGCCAAGTCCTTCATTCTTGTAGAGGGCGAACTCTACAAATGAAGCCACACTGAGATCCTACAGCTTTGCATCCCCATCGAACAAGGGGAGCATTTGCTGAGCGATATCCACGATGGGGTCTATGGTCACCACGCCATGCCTAGAACCTTGGTTGGAAATGCATTTCGACAAGGCTTCTACTAGGCCACTGCAGTAGCTGACGCCAAGCAGATCGTGCGCACCTACAAAGGGTGTCAGTACTACACTTGACAAACTCACCTCCCGACCCAGACACTCTAGATGATCCCCATCACGTGGCCCTTCGAGGTCTGGGGGCTCGATCTGGTTGGGCCTCTCAAGAAGGCGCCCGGAGGATACACCCACTTGCTTATCACCATAGACAAGTTCATGAAATGGATCGAAGCTTGGCCGATCTCCGTGATCAAGTCCAAGCAAGCCGTGTTGTTCTTCCTTGACATCATTCATCACTTTGGAGTACCAAACTCCATCATCACGGACAATGGCACATAGTTCACCAGTAAGAAATTCTTTCGATTCTGCAATGAACACCACATCTGGGTCGATTGGGCTGCCGCCGCGCACCCCTGAACGAATGGGCAGGTCGAATGTGCAAACAGCATGCTCCTATAGGGCCTCAAGCCCAGGATCTTCAATTAGTTGAACAAATTTGGTGCACGCTGGGTCACCGAGCTCCCCGTGGTGCTCTGGAGCCTAAGGACAACTCCTAGTTGAGCCACTGGCTACACGCCTTTCTTCATGGTCTATGGTTCTGAGGTCGTCCTCCCAACCGACCTCGACTATGGAGCGCCAAGGATCAGAGCATACGATGAATAGGGAGCCGAGGCATCCCACGAAGACGCCATGGACTAGCTAGACGAAGCTCGCGACATCACCCTCCTCCGCTCAGACAAGTACCAGCAAGCGTTGCGACAGTACCACAACTAATGGGTGCGGGACCAAGCCTTCAACATTGGCGACCTAGTTCTCCACCTCGTGTAGAGCAACAAGGACCGCCATAAGCTCTCCCACCCTAGGAGGGGCCATACGTTGTCATGGAAGTACTCCGGCCAAGCGCCTACAAGTTGAAAACCATCGACAGCGATGTCTTCACCAATGCCTAGAACATTGAGCAGCTACATCATTTTTACCCCTAAATAAATGCTTTCTCTTATCAGTTTTGTCATCAAAATCCCCAATCTTTCATGACATCCAACCCCTGTAAGTGCGAGGGGTCTGACCTCACTCAGGGGATGGTATGAGTACGTTTATCTTACAAACATTCTCTGTGTTTTCCCTCTTTTCTCATGGTAAGTCCTAAGGGCTAGGATTTTGGGAACAAACTCTGAGTATAACTAGTAGGACTATGGGAAACCCATGCCCCAGCGGCTATGGTCTCCTTGCTCACACGCGTGATCAGAATTGGCTCTCCCGCACTCCGAGCTTTTTACGACCTTAATTACGGGAAGGGTTGGAAGGCACTGAACCTCTTTTACAAAAAGAGGGAGAAGAGCTAAAAAGCTATTTGCCATAACAAAACTTGAGAACTAGTTTATTTTTGCACAAATTCATTGCTTACAAAGTGATTTCATCATGAAAATGGACTGATGTACTCATGAATACAAAAGACTGTTCACACAGGGGCTCCTCCACAACTTAAACGATTACATTTTCTGACCAGTTCTACTCTAAATACTACTACAGTTGCCGCGCCACACTCTCCATTGGCAATGTCCTACCACTCCATGGGATCCTTGAGTGCACCGTCGTCTGCAATGTCGAGCACCACGTCGGTTACCGTGGTGTCTTCGCTAGGGCATCTAGGGACTACTCCATCGTGATCAGCCACAACCCTAACAATGGCACCTGAACGGGGGGCGCTGCCCGTCGAAGAATGGCCACCATGGCTAATGGATGTCTCTGACATCTCATCAAACTTCATGAGCTCATCGGTCTGAGCGGCTGCAAGGGTGAAGCCCCCCATCAATGCAGTCCTAGGTGGCTTCCCCACTAACAAGGCTCGCCTAGAGAAGATTCGTCGGAAGAGGTCCCCGTATGGCTCCATCCTGAACAAAGGCCTCACGGACGACGACAAAGCCGACGACGCTCAGCACCCTCCAGTGTGCCTCCACCTTCGGCGGAAGTGGCCCCTTCTCGACGAAGGTGGCTGACACCATCTCATCTATGTTGGATGACCTCTAGCTCAACATCGCGCTCTGGATTCATGAGTGGTTCTATGAGTTTTCCTCTCCCTGGCATTACCCTCTCTCACTTAGGAACCGCTGCGATGCATGAACGCATTTGGTGAAAAGGAAGAAAGAGGGGAGGTAGCAGCTCAAGAATAGGCAGAGGAATGGGATGAGAACCCTATCCCTTCCCTTATTTAAGGAGGAGGCGCAATAGTTAGAGAAAGGCAAAAGGTTAGGACGAAAAACTCTCTCCCTTCTCCTATTCAATGCAGATGGGAATTTGATGCTCATGGGAATTTGAGGGGACACGTCTGGACCGACGAGACGCGTCCTACCTGATGAAACACCGCCTGGTCAAATGGGATGTGGCCTGGGCATGGCCCATCACTACCGCACGCTGGGCGCGAGAAACAAGGCGCACCCGCATGTAGGTGACTCTCTGCTTCCCTAGGCAGGACCTAGAAGGACCCAATGATGGAGCCTCTATCAAGGGGAGCCCAATGGGCCTCCTGGGTCAATCGGATGGCCTAAGTGAACACCGAACGAATGGTGGGCAAAAGATAAGCACCCTTGTTTACTTACTTTGCGTGTCAATTTTACTACCGAGCCTCTGACCCTAGCAATGACAGAGGCGCAGACATCGCTTGGGGCTGCCAAGAGTGTCTACTTGTTTAGACATTCTCTTCGCCTGACCCCTCCTTACATTTAAAAACTGGAGGCACGATGTGCGGGTGTAAAACTTTGAGTAAAACTAGACGAACCGCTAGACCCTACGCTCTAGCGGCTACGACATTTTTTGTTCACCAGCGTAATCAAATTCTTTGTCCCTGCACCCCTAGCTTTAGCGTCCACCTTCTCGAGAAGGGTTCAGAGGGGTCCACCTACAGAATCTCCTTCAAGGAGAAGTTGTCAGGTCGCCTAAGTCAATCGAACGACTCGCATCACCGCTGAGAGACAAAAACAAAAAAAATTGCGATACTTGTGCAGGTTACACCGGCCCCGTCGCAAATGTCGAACCCAAACCCCACACGGACATGTCCGGTAAGAGCTTCCCATAGCTCATGCCACCAAGGTAACATCACCAACCCTCGCTTTCGTTTCCATTACATCGTACATTCATTCCATATATTCAAGCGTTGCATATGCAAGTGCCGCATCTCAACGCTTCGCGTCGCGTCACGAAGCGGTAGTCGCCTCATTTGATATGAGCAGCAACTGACTAAGGTTTGAAGGTCAGCCCATGATGGGCTCAAGGCCACCTCATGTCAAACAGAGCTAGGGGAGAAAAAACAAGATGAGCCCTAATGGCCTTGCCTGACCCCGCTCAAAAGAGGACAGGGACATCTTGACCTTTCTTGTTCGATCCTAACCTCGAGCCAAACCCACAGAATCTCCGTCGAGGAGAGGCCAATGGGCCACCTGAGCCTATCGAACGGCTCAGGCATCTGCTAGGAGGCGGGTTAAGAAGTAGTGGAATGCCACATGAGGGCTATGCCGACCCTATCAGCGGATGACGGACCTGAATTCCATATGAATGTGCCCATTAACGAGCACATTAAGCGCGACACTCGGGCCGTTGAGGCAAGTGTCATTAGCTTAGCCCCTCTAGTTGAGGAAACCAAGGATGGGGTGATGCGTGAAACACGGCTGACCCCTATCAGACCCCAAGGGGCTCGGGGGCTCGAGCCGCCCGATCCTAGATCGAGAGACCGAGGTTCGAAGGCTGGCCCATGAAGGGCCCGAGGCTGCCTCACATCGAACAAGAGCTAGGGGAGAAAACGCAGATGAGCCTCAGTGGCCTTCCCCAACGCGCATAGAGGCGGATAGGGTCATCTCAACCTTCTAGTTCAATCTAGCCTCTAGCCGAGCCCATAGAATCCCCACTAAGGGGGAATCTATTGAAAAGCGGGTTAAGGAACAATAGAATGTCACCCGAGGGCTTTGCCGACCCTGTCATGAGCAATGGGACCGGATTCCATTTGAACATCCTTGTTAGTGAGCTCATCAAGTGTGTCACTCGAGCCATCAAGGCAACTGACGTCGCCTCAACCCCTCCAGTTGCGAAAACCGTGGACGGGGCGACAGTCACAAAAATGAGCCAACCCTTGACCGAACCCCCTCCACGTGTGGGGGCTCGGGGAAGGCTAGACTTGCAACGATACCGAACGCACGGTCGTAGAATGATGGCAAAAATCCTAAGGAAGGGGTACGTGCGGATACAAGAGTAGTTCCGCTATCCTCTCTTCGGTCTCCCGTGACATCCAACCCCTGCAACCACAAGGGGTCAGACCTCACTCAGGGGCTTATAAAGGTACAAATACCTCCTTTTTCTCAAAAAAGTCACTGCATCGGACCTCTTCCTCATGATAAGGTTAGCAGTAAGGTTTGTGGGAACAAATAACTGAGCATGCCTGGTAAGACTGCAAAAAGCCCATGCCCCGATGACTATGGTAACTTTGCTCACCAGCATAATCAAAATTCCCTTCTTATACACCTTGGGCCCTATGGCCTTAATAGATGGAAGGGTCGGATTGCATGAGCACCTTTTTCGAATGCAAAAAGGGAAGAAAGCAAGTTCAATCAAACGAAACAAAATTGCAAATTTGTTTATTGAAACAAAGATGTGAATCTGTTTTCAAAGAATGAAAGTGCCGACACTTGTCCATAGATTATAGATAAATGTCCATCTGACTCATTCGACTAACTACCCCCTCTTGGGGAGAAGCATATCTTCAAATTTGCTCACCAGGGTTTCCACAAAAGGAGTCACCGTCGCTTCTATGTCATCTAGCTCGGAGGGTTCATAACCAGGCGCAAAACCGAGGCTCATCGCCTCGAAATTGATGTTGTCGTCATAATGCGAGTAGGCGATGGCGAAGGCTTGGATGATCCCTAGCGAAGAGCTTCCATCTCTAGCTAGCGCACCCATGCCATGATATCTGCGGCATGGGCCATGAGCGAGCTGGTCCCCTCTGCTAGCACCACCTGTAGGTCATCGCAGACTACGCCAAGGGCAACCTACAGGATATAGAGCTCGTCGCTCTCCGCCTGAAGAAGACTCCTCACCTTGGCAAGATCTGTGGCTAGTTCGGTAGCGGCAACCTCGGCCTCTAGCTTCTGGGCTCTCATGGTCTCTAGCTTGGCCTGGAGGGAGCTGATCCTCTATTGTGCCTTGTCGTGCTCTCGGATGGCCTGGTTGTGCTCCCCGCAGGCCGCGCCACGCTCCAAGCGGAGCCTCTCCATAGTATGGCATAGCTCATCTCACTCTATGTACAGCCGGGTGACCATCTCGGTGTCCAGTTTCGCCCTTTGCTCTAGGGCCATGGACCTCTCCTCGGTCACTAGCCTAAGATCCTGCTCCCCCTCGGCCTTGGCCAGGAGGTCGATGACCTGCTGGTGGGTCTCGACATCCAGCTGGAGTAGCTTGTCCCACTCCCTCCACACTCTAGTGGCCTCCTCCTAATCATGCCATGCCCTCTCCATTAGTTTGTCAAAAGACTTCTCGGCATCCACCGCATCTCGACGGGCCTTAGCCTCCTGCCACCGAAGATCGTCTACCTCCACGGCAAGGGGAGTCAACTCGGCCACCCTTTGGCGGAGCTAGGCAGTCATGTCCCTATGCAGCCATGCCTCATCAATGAGGCGGTCCCAATCCTCCTTGTGTTCATGAAGGAACCAAGATTTCTCCCAGCTACAAGCAATAAGAGACTAAAAAGACGGGGTCAGAAAACAAAAATTGATGAAGAAAAAGAGACCGAGAGGCAAGACCAAGTGAATACCTAGCTAGTGGGAACAATTACATCTCGAAGGGCACCACTGGCCTAGTTCAGAGCTTCTAGCATGACCATGAACCCCTCACTAAGCTTCTCCCACTCCATGCCCTCAACGGCATCATCGAGGATGAAGAGTTCCGACGACGGGTCCCACGGACTCACCCACCGGAGCGGGGGCCCATCCCATGTGGGCGGGTGCAGCCCTCTGATGGTAGGACCAGGGACAACTCTCTGCCAGTCTCCTCAGCAACCATCATGGTGTCCAAGGGTCCCTGGGCCATGACCCCCTCGGTCCTGCCCACGGCGGACATCGTCTCTAGGGCCGTCGGTAGCTCGGGATGCGCCGCTGCCTCGGGTGTCACCACCACACCTTTTGGCTGCGACCCATTTGTCGTAGCCACCATCACCTACACCTTCATTAGTGAGACCTCGTCCGGCTATGCCACGCCTACCGTGGTCGATGCAACGAATGCGGTCGACAGCTCTGCCTGGCCTAAAATCGGCAGTGGCATCACTTCCGTCGCCGGTTGAGCGGCAACCTCTAAGGAAGCCTCCTCAGCGTCGCCGATAGCTTGACCCACTGAGGGCACATGCACCACTGTGAGCGGCGCCAGACCGGCCGATAAGGCTATGACGTCGGCTCCATACTCGCCCAAAATGGGAGCGACATCAGGCGGCAGCCCCCACCTGGCCTGAAGGGTGATGGTTTTCTTGGGCGCCAGCACTATTGAAGTGCCCCATTTGACCCGTCTCCTAGCACTGTAGAAGAAACAAAAGGCGTGAGTCACAATGAAAAACAGAGAAAACAGAGGAATCGGCAACTTACGCTGGCGCTATTGGGCGGTGGAGACATTTGGGGGACGAACCCCTAGTTCCCTGCTCCTCCTTGTTAAGGTGGGACCATTTTGAGCCTGTCCCTTGCTCCTAGGCCGAGGGGCTCGCCTCCCTCATATCTAGGGGCATGGCGGCCGAGCCACTCCCCTCTCTCGGCACCACGGGCACGGTGGCGGATCCGCTTGCTCCAGCCAGCTCTTGAGGCATGGCGACGGGTCTGCCCGCTCCTGCTGGCACCTCGGGCGTGGTGGTAGATCCACCCACCCTTGATGGTGCTAAGGACAGGCTGGTGGTCTAGCCCACCTCCTCTGGTCTCACGAGCTCACCTTCCCTTGCGTGGAATGGGAAGGGTCCCTACATTGATGAGTGGGTGCCTGTCAGCGCGTCCTCACTTCCCAGGTCGCCCCACTCAATGTCGGCGACTACCTTGTCATATTCCTCATTATCGTCGTTGTCGTCACTGTCTGTCTCCTCTCCTCGCTCCTGTGCCCATAGTTTCTCCTACTTCTTTTTCCTCTTGACCTCCTTCATCTTCTTCTCCCACTCGGCCGTGGTGCGATTCGCCGTCACCACAAGTGGGTCCTTCAGTAGTGGAGCCGCACGGTCCATAACGATGAGCCTCTTTGGCTGGTCCCACTATCTCAATATGAGCATCAAGGAGTCAGGAGCTTAATTAAAAAGGAGGTACGGGGAAAGAGAACTTACAAAGTCGATGTACCCCGGTTCCAGCCGCATTGGGGGGTGCCCCAGCACCGGATACACAGAATCAAGAATGACGCCGGCGTCGTCCTTCGAAGGCTCCATCGCCTCCTTGATGCGCTGCGCCACTTCAAAGGGGAGAGCGCTTCATCGACAAGCGCCATCCCATCGAGTGACGCTCCGGGAGCCATCAGGTATAGGGGAAGCACGCGACTCATCAGCAGCGCCTCCTTCCGCGTATGGTAGGCACCGATGATCCCTGACCCCTTAACGCCCCTCTCCTTCAAGATTTGGAGGGCGGTGAGATGGTCCTGGATTTTCTTCTTGTCTTTATCTGGGACCCCCCACATCCTCCACGATTTCAGGACCTCTTCAATGAGGTGTCTGGTGAACGCTGACAAGGGGGCAGCTGTGTCATTGTTGGAGGTTGACAGATGCATCGACGGGTACTCGTTGACCCGGTTGTTGTGGACCGAGATGTCGACGCATCCCATCAGCACACTCAGCTCTCGTTTCTTCTCCCGCTTCTTCAAGACGCTGATGGCGAAGAAATACCACCATAGGTTGAAGTGGGGACTAATCCCCAAGAACCCCTCACAAAGGGCGACAAATGCCACAATGTGCTGGACCCCATTGGGAGTAAGGTGCTGCAGCTCCACCTTGTAGTAGTTCATCAACCCCCGAAGGAACTTGTGGGCAGGGGTGGCGATTCCCGCTCATGAAAGCGAGCGAAGGACACAACATATCCTTCGGGCGGCGACGGCGCATCCTCATTGCTGGGCAGCCGCCACTCCTCGGCGGCGGTCCACATGCAAAGAAGGCCACGGCGAACGAGGCCCTCTAGGCGCTAGAGAGTGACATCGGATCTACACCACTGCTCCATTAGACGATGGGGGTGGTTAGATGCAAGCTTGACGACGGCTGTGATGCTGGTGCAGGAGGCTCAGGTGATTGGTGGTGGAGGTTGTAGATGCAAAGGCGAGGAGGCAAAGTATAAAACCCTGTGGGCGAAGCCCTTGGTTTTATAGGGGTGACGGATGCGAGGAAGGCAACCATCCGCCTGGATCTTCGCGCCTGCCAGGATTCACCACCACATCACCACGTGGGATATGTGCCCCTAATCCCTGTCCTTTCCCACCAAAGTCGTGCCAGACATTTCACCTTCCTGGGCAAACCAGGACACTTTTCCCACAGAGGGGATACGGGTCAGAAAGCGTTTTCTCTGACCCATCTAGGATCAGCAGTTCGAGGGTTGGCCCAATGATTTCAACAATCATCCCAATGAAGGATGGGCCCGCGAGCGGCCAAAACTCAGGCGCACGAGCCTCGAGGGAGTCTCAATCCACAATCGAGTCACAATCGGGCTGACCCTGGATGAATCCTCGTGAACGAGATACCAGGGTTCCCTTTAAACTATCCAGTTGTCAAGACACCAAATCTCACAGCCATATCCGCGAAGGGTTCGAATTACCCCCCGGGCGATTCTATCTGAATCACCCGGAGGCTCGGGAGCTACACCTGACGGGTGTGCTCGCGTGCACCCTCGGGTGAATCAAAATACCCCCAGGCGATTCTATCCGAATCACCTAGGGGTTCAGGGGCTACACCTGTCGGGTGTGCTCGCGCGCACCCTCTGGCAAGTCAAATCACCCCCAGGTGATTCTATCCGAATCACCTAGGGGCTCAGGGGCTACTGTCAGGGACCTAATACTAGGGTAACCAATGAGGTGGAGCTAATAACCATCAAATGTTGATGATAAAAAATAGACAAGAACGCAACTACACTTCTTGCCCATGCGACCGAAGGTTGGCCGCGCCTCGCCCGGCCCCTAAGGGTTGGCTCCGCCTCGCCCGACCCCCGAGGGCTGGACTTCGCCTCGGCCGATAGCTGAGGGCTGGCTCTGCCTCGCCCGATGACCGGGGACTGGGCTCACCACGCTCGACCCCCTAGGGCTGGGCTCTGCATCACCCGATGACTGAGGGCTAGCTCCGCCTCGCCCGACGTCTGGGGGCAGACTCCGCCTCACCCGACGGCTGAGGGTTGGCTCCGCCTCGCTCGACGATCGGGGACTGGCCTTGCCCGACCCCTGGGGTTGGGCTCCGCCTTGCCCGACGACTGAGGGCTGGCTCTGCCTCGCCCGACGTCTGGGGGCTGGCTCCACCTCGCTCGATGTCTGGGGGCTGGCTCCGCCTCACTCGACGGCCGAGGGCTAGCTCCGCCTCGCCCAACGTTTGAGGGCCGGCTCCGCCTCGCTTGACGTCCTGGGGCAGGCTCCGTCTCACCCAACGTCTGCACCCTACTCCTTCATAATGACGAGCACAGAGTAGGACAGGACACTCAAGTCAACCGCAGTACCGAGGACCATACCCTACATGCTTACGAAAAAGTACCGTCAGGATATGATGGGACGGGCGCTTTAATCCCTTCTAGGCATGACAGAGCTCGAACAGTGTTGTAGGCGCCGACTTTTGTCTTACAGTGTTGTGGACGCCGCCATCAGCCCTTGGACGCGGATCCTGACATAAGCATATGACATCCACTACAATCCAGGAGGGAACTCATATCATCTACAGTAACGGACGTATGATCACTTTTTCGTCTGCTCCCCGTAGGGTCACGACTCGGCACCCTGGCACGCCGCACCGTCCGCCGGAGTAGGATGGGACGGGACCACTTGCTGAACGAAGCCAGAGCACGGCCCTATTAGGATCAACGGACGTGCTATCTCTGTCACCGTCTGCCATGCCAGCAGGCCAGGCTCAAGAGAAAAGGAAGACCCAACATCTTCGAAGGACCATCTCTACCTCTGGTTTTTTTCTTTCTCCCATCTGTATTCCCTGCTCCCCCTTGGTCTATAAAGGGAGGGCAGGGCACCCCACTAAGGGGGTGGATCAATTCCACACACAACACATCACATAACACACAGCTAAGCAGCAACCGAGCTCTTGGCATCCTTTAGACCTTTCCATCAGAGACTTTGGACCTGTCATTCTCTCGGCCGTTTGTACCCACTACTACGAACCTTTTTCAGTGCTAATAACACGAGCAGAAGCAAACTGGACGTAGGGACATTCTGCTCAAACCAGTATAAACGTTGTGTACTTTAGCACACCATCTGGACCTAACGCACAACAAATATAAATTTACTAGTTGGTGTTTATTCGAAACACCGACATATACGTTTCTAGAATTCAAATCTAAGACCTCAATGTTCACGCTCTCTCGAATTAAAAAATTATCAACTACAAAGTGTTAGATATGAACTTTACAATTTTGAAATAAAATTTATTTTAATCTGGTCTTATATGAAAAAGTTATGATTTTCTGCCGGTTGACGCTACGAACCAACGATGATAGTCCACCTATCACTGTCTGTGCTATCAGTGCCGGTTGAAGTCACAAAACGGTAGTTATAAACTGCTTATCAGCGCCCACAGTGATTGCCTGTTCTGGCATAGTGATAGCGTGCAACAATCCCAAATCCAGAACATATGGCCGGCAAAAGACTCAATTGGGTTGCAGGATCGAGTTTTTTTTCCCATTTCCTCGATTTACTACGGTGACTGTGAAAGATAAATTGAAAATCGACGTGGTGATAGTTCTTAAAATTGAAACCGATGCAAACCAATCTGTTGGATGAGGGACTATATAAAATGACTCGCTAATAATCGAGTCAAGACAGAATATCGAAGGTCAAGTGTTTTGTTCGTTCGCTCTCTGAGGTTGTTTCCGCCTCCACGAACCAAGCAGTTGACTTGGAGAAACAACACGGTTTCAAGTCTAACCCATCTCTTTCAACATACATATGGTCATTTCGCGAGCACACGGAGAGTAAGGAACTCGGAAATTCCCGTAAGATACTTTGAGCCCACCTCCCTTATCGTCCTGTCACGCACACGCTCTATAGCTGCAATTGTTCAGCTTCAGCTAGCATCTCCCGTGTAGGCTGTAGAGCCATGGATTGCTTCGTCCGCTTGTTCGGGCTGGCCATCGCCAACGCGGTGTGCATCGGCGGCACGGCCCTCCTCATCAACTCGCTCGTCCGGCGAACGCGGAAGCCCCACAGCACGAGCGACATGGTCACGCTCTCCATCTTCTTTGTCGTCTGGGTCAGCATCAGCTACGTTTAGAGGAGTTGAGATCTGTCAGTATCCGAGTCCAGATATCCAACATCCGATACCGTATCCGTATCTGAATACTCAAATCACATATTTATGATATCGATATCCAATCGTATCATATCCGACATAGTTGACATTATCCGTATTCGAATCCGAATTCGGACAGAAATATGAAAACATATGTAATATCGATGATATCCATCTACCCTGCCTTCTGCGGCGCGCTCTTCCCGTGGTCCGCACTGGGGCGGTTCCTGCGCTCGCCTCTGCGCGGCCTCGCCTGGCTGCTCTGCCTGCCGTGCCGGTGCATGCGCACGGCGAGAGCCCGGCTGCCGCGGCACCGGAGCAGCGGATGCAGAGGCGGCGCTTCTGCTGCCTTTGGTTCTTTGCAAAGTTTTAAATAGCGGGCTAAGCCCCTTAGCGGCTGCCTCTCCCAAAAGCTAAGAAAGACTATGGCCCCATTCGCTGGTCTGAAACTTGGCTGAAACTGGCTGAAAAATACTATTCCAGCTGAATTGTTGTGAGAGAAAAACACTGTTCCGGCTGAAAAAAGAAGCCGAACAAACCATTTTTAAGACAAGCGAACGGGGCCTATAGCGGGCTAAATAGCGGGCTAAGCTATTTAGCGGCTGAGCAGAAAATATATCAAATATCAAGTAATTTTACACATAATAAACATAAAAGATGAAGACATTACAAATATCAATTACCAAGTAACTAGGGACATATAGTTTTCTTTAGATGAATAAAATTCAAGGAATGAACAATGATGTAAAATATATTCATGTAGGTGAGTTGTGGAAGTAGAATTATTTTTATTACCTTTTCAAATACTGACCAATTCCTCTCACAACCAGAGAATCTACATGTCAAACTTAGAATCTTTATCGCCAACAGCCTCAAATTAGGTGTAGTTGTGCCATGATTCAGCCACTATGTTGCTGCATGAACAAGCAAAGAGTTAAACTCTTGTGATAGCAAAAATGATTATATTGGATAATTCATCAATCACATTAGTTTCACAATTTTCACCTGGGTTGAAGTCCTTATTTCTCCTCTGCCTTGTGGCAATGTCATGTCCAAATGACCCTTGCTGTTCCTTATATTTGCTGAGGTCAAGCTTACTGCAGCAACCTAGAACAGATCTGATACTCTACTTGCTTGATGGGATATATGCCAATTTATTTACAGTAAACTGTAAACCAATCAACAGTAGTAGTACAGAAAATCCTAAGCCAATGTATTTACAGTAAAAAGTAAACTTAATATCCTATCAACAGCAACAGTAGCACGCTTAATGCACCAGCCTAGAACAGATCTGATACTACACTTTCTTCATGGGATAAATGCCAATTTATTTACAGTAAAGAGTAAAGCAATCAACGGTACTAGCAAGCTGAATGCTAGTACAAAAATCCTAAGCCAATCAGTTATTCAATTCACCATGAGAATGAGATGCAGCACTACGTCACTCACAACTCACTACCATTCACATCCAGCAGCCCAATACGTAAAGAACAGAGGAAAAATGAAAAGAGTTTGAAGAATCTTGCCTTCTAGCTGGGACTGGGACATGGCCGTCGCAGCAACAGCCGCAGGCGCTGCCGCTTGCACTCCTGCGAGCTCGTCGCTTGTTGCTGCCCTTTGCAGTCGCTGCAACAGCAGCAACCGGTGCCGTAGCTCACTGCCGCCGCACTTCCAACTCCCCTCGCCGGTATTGCACCCTCGCCGCTCGCCGGTCATAGCAGCAACAGCATCCAGTGGCGCCACCGCCAGCACTTACGTGTGCTCGGGAGGAACAGTGTCGAATGGCTAGGGTTATGGATGTGACTGCTTCCCATCGGTAGATATCCCAGCGATTTAGGCCTGCGCGTGATTTGGGCCGACGAAACTGGAAGCCCACGCAGAATAGCGGCGCTAAATGAACTGCGATTTAGCGGAGATAGCGCGCTATTAGCCGCTAATAGCGGAAAAAATAATCTAGCGCCAAAATTATCGTAGCTTAGCGTCGCACCTTCTGAACCGCTAAATAGCGCTATAGCGGCCGCTAAAGCCCGCTATTTTGAACTTTGGTTCTTTGCCACGGTTCGTGGTGCAAGGACGACGACAAGAAGGCCATGCTGCCATCTACGTGCTTGCGCGGGAGCCGCCGGTGAGGGGTGGGGCGCGGGTGGTCGCCTTGGACGACATCCCGGCGTACGAGCAGGAGGACGTGAAGCGGCCGGACGGCCCGTCGGAGTGCGCGGTGTGTCTAGGCGGAGGTGGAGAAGGGGGAAATGGTGAAGCGGCTGCCGGGGTGCCTGCACATGTTCGACCAGCAGTGCATTGGCATGTGGCTGCGCGACCACTCGACATGCCCGGTGTGCCGTTACAACGTCTTCTCTACGGTGCTACAAGTAGCATGACGTCCGTCCTACTCTTTTTCTAGGCTCTTCATAGTGACGGCCAACAACGGAAAGCTGAATATGTAAATACAGGTAATATGTAAATTGATGGGATACTAGGAGAACCTTGATACTATATCCTAACTAAAGCAGATCTATGATACTAACAATAAGAAATGAAGTTACAATTACCGGCCACGCAAATTACAAAAGTATTAAGTTGACCAAAACAGAAGCAGTTCTTTCCAACACCCTATAGAATAATGTATGTATTGGTACGCATACGAAGGAACACACTACTAACAAGTGAACTTTTGAGCACGGAAGGGGGCTATCAGACAGAGCACGGCATGAGCAACGGATAACACTCAATCACTGCTACATAAATTGTTTTTACTAACGGGATTTTCACCTGACGGTATTATTAAAACCGTGGTGATAATATATCACCGCCGCACCGTCGATTCGGAGAAAAAACAGCGTTGAAATCTATAAGACCTGACGGTGAAAACCGCAGTTGCAGCACCCACGTGCGCCCCGCCCCTCGCCAGCCCACCAACCTGGCCCATGCGCCCATGTGGCCCTTCGATATTGATTGTGAGGCGTAGACATTGCAATCTTGTCGATTCCTAAAATGGCTTGCCACCTCAACGGTGCGATATTCTAGGCATCATCAGTTCATCCTACACGTCTTATTCATTGCAATTCCATTTTCTTCAATGTTAATTGCACATTAGCAAAGAAAGAGCAAAGACTGCGACTTCATTGTGAGTGAGAAAAGTTACAGTGACAAATGTTAATTAAAATTGATGTACAATGTGGTGCATATGTATGTTCATCAATTGAAATGTTAGATGTTGACGTACATGAAATAATCGTGATGATTCCGACTAAATTACTAAATATACTATATGTCGCTAGGTTTATACTATATTGGTATCATACATGTGGCATGGATTGAATTTGATGAAATTGGCAGGAAATGAGATCTTTCAAAATTGCCATGAAACTTTCAAAAATGTGAATCATTTTTCAGGTGTGGTTCACAACATTAACCGCCCTTGAAAATCAATTTCCAAGGGCAGTCAATAGTTTCTACTGCCCCTGAAAAATCCATTTCCACTGAGCAAGTTGGGCTAGGCAATTTGAATGATGGAAATGTAAAGTAATCCGCCAAGCATAATATCAACACAAGGGCGTGACAATTCACCATATTTCATCAGGATGACAAAAATGTTACATATGAACTCTACAATAATTAAATTAATTTCCTTTATGGGAACTATGATCATGGACATCCCCAGCACGTCTTGTGTTCCCTCGGGAAAAAAGAGAGAATGAAGGGAAATAACCACTCCTAGCAACCATTGCTGGAACCACGACTGAAATTGTCACTTCTAAAGCAGAAGCGCTTCCAGCAATTGAGCTGTAGATGATCTCAAAGAAGGGGACACTGGGGATTTACCAAAGAAGCCATCGTATAGAGCATAATTAACAGTAGCAGATTCGATCTCTGCATCAACTTGACGTGGATCTTGATTTTCGGAAATGGAGATCTACAGAAATAAAAGTTAACAGCATTCAAATTGAGCTCACTCTCTACATAAATCTCTACAAGTCCCCTTTTTCATACTTTTATGTATTCACAAACTTGAGTTGTTACAGTTTTTCAGTAGCTAACAAAAATATAATTTAATGTCAAATATTCAAAAACTACAAAAAATGAATAAATCCATCAGTAGATTAAAAGGAAATCTGACGAACAAACAGAATTCCAGCTTTACTGTTAATCTTTGTTGCAATTCAAGCTTTTTGTAAACCTCAACTAAGCTTTAAGGTCTACAGTTTAGAAAAGTTTGCTCTAGTCAGTTAAAACCAATAAGATTTGAATCCTAGTAGTAGACTAAAATATAGATTTGCTTTTTTTCATTGGATAAAAAAGGTGCCAATGTGTCTGGCTTTTCTGACTTGTACAAGTTGTCAATTCTTGTGCCACTAGTGAACTAAGCACTATTAAATTGTTGGTCTCTCTATACTACAAGCAATGGCCAATGCATGCCAGCTTTTATTCGGCCAGGTAATGTAGATAAATTTACATGACGGAAAGAAGTTAGCAGGTCATTTCCATTTAATCCTATCCAATCGAACCACAAGCTATTGTCATATTTACTGTTTGAATTCCACTATTTTCTATGTTAGAGGTGACAGCATTAGACTCATTATCACGGAATGCTACACATTGGATAATGATCTGACAGAAGTAACAGTACAGACAAAAGTGAGCTCCAACCTTGAGGTATCAAGTCCTAATAGAACTAGAAGCATTGCTAATTCTTGTACGATGGAAGTGTATTCATTGTGGGATAGTTGTTTGTTATTTCTAAATAGTTTATACAGTCAATATTCAACTTTGAGGAATGAAACACCATCGAAGATTCATAATATTCACAGAATTGACTGTGACTCACCAGCATTCTTTTGGGTTCAAGCCAAGTTAAGTATATGCTTGTTCCCTGTTTGAGATTGCGCCCAAGAAAGGTATTCTGCAAGGTTGACAGGGAAGATTCTTCCTCAGCATTTGGGTTTTTTATTTGGTGAGCAATGACATCATTTAGAGCATTCACAAAGGTCTTGCCATCAACAGCTCTAACAAGAATTATACTCAATGATTTCACAACTGGTGCTGCAAAATAAACTAGTAAGATTAGCACATACTACGGTTCCTTAAATTTTGGAATTGGTAGTTATCTCTTACCCTTAAAAATGGAGTAAAAAACAGAGGAACCGTCAAAGCTCTCAATACCAATCTTTTCTTTCCATTGCTCAGTATCAATGCGAAGTGAGTAATCTACATAGAACGCCGCAGCATATACTTTGACAAAGAACTTATCTCTGTAACCTGAAAGTGAGCTAAAAATAAAATTGTGAACTATAACTATAATAATACATTAAAGTTAAGTCTGAAAACATAATTTTTACTTATATATCTATCTTGCACCCCTGATGCTGGGAGCACAATAGTTAACTTTGAGGTTTCCCTGGCTGCTATTGGGTTTTCCCTACAAACTTTAGCTTGAGTGAGCTTATCCAAAGAGAGAGATGACTATATCAAAAATGAAAGGAGGCTTCTGACTTCTTTCCTAGTTTCTTAAAAATATGACATTATTAAGTGTCCTTTTAGTTAGAGCCGATCTATTCTAGCAAACAAGCTTGATACCCTATGTGAGGTTTAACCGGAACAAACCTAATCAAACTAGCTTGAGAAATTATTTAGTATTTTGGGTTCCTTGCTGCACCAATCCACCTCAAGTTCCAGCTGCGCCAATATGGCTCCTAAACCCCGATGCAGCACAGCACTCGCATTACCATCCCAGCATAACATATAACATATGCACACAAAAATGCTTTCCAAAATACTTCAATTTTTTTATTAGTTTCAACTCATCTTAGCCTTTATTGAAGGCAATTAATGGGTAATAGTGGCTACTAGGGCTCGAACTAAGATGCGCTGGCTGTGTAACCTCGGAGACTAGCAAAGTGGCCTCTGTCCAGTTCGTGAAATACTTCAATTTGAATTATCTATTAGCTTCTAGATAAGACCCTGTCCTCTCATGGTAATGCTTCTGCTTTTGCTTTCATATCACCTAAAAGGGTTAGCCAACTTCCTATGGATTGTCCACAGAGGATTGCATGAACTCTATATATGAAAACAACTCAACAAGAAACAATCACCTGGGTTAATTTTTTTTTTTTTTGAAGGGATCCCGGGGGAAAAAATAATTCCCCACCTGAATATAATGCATTGGAGTGGCAACATAAATTACCAGTCAAGATGATACAACAGAGTATGTACACTGACAGCACAACACCAACAACAACACACACAAAAGAGTGAAGGACGACACCACACAACACATTGTCGGCCCAAAATAGATCTCAGATTCAGATTTTGGGAACTACCAGAGGGCAATTTGACCCTTGGCCGCTTGGATTGAAAGGAAATACAATGGCTTGTCCTGATACAAGGGTGTGCCCCTGCTTTTATGGGTAGAGGGCAACATCTACTTTCTACCTGCTCCAGCATATTTTTCTAACCACTAAAGTGGATGCTGAGCATATTTCTATTACAAAGGCTTGGAAGCCAAGGAAAGTAAAATACAGAAAAGTAAGATGCAGGTGCTGCCGAGCACTAGGTTTATCTGTCATTCTCCCCCTAAGCCTTGTGCCGAGCACCGGAAGCGATCTGTTGTAGCCCAATCCTCTCCCTCATCTCTTGGAACTTAGACTTCCCCAGCAACTTGGTGAGAATGTCGGCCCGCTGATCAGTAGTGACAATGTGACTGGCCTTGATGCTCCCGTCCTCCAAGTAATCTCTGATGAAGTGGTACTTGATGCGGATGTGCTTGCTTCTCTCATGGAATTCCGTTCACTTTTGCCTCTAACGGGTATGGTCCTTACCTACAGGCCACTAAAAAGCTCGAGCGCACCTAGGGGCCACTCACCTAAACTTTTTTTTTTTTTTTGTCGTCCAAGTAATTCCGTTCACTTTTGCCTCTAATGGTGCCAACAGTGGCGAATCCAGCCCGCGAAATGACCTGGGGCAAACTTATGCTATAAAATTTTGGCCAACCAACGGCAACATATAAGCCAATAAATTCCTTAAGTTGCTTTGGCAACACAATAATTTCACCAATATTGAAGTTTTCAGCATATATTTCAGCTAGTCTCACAATCTTCTCCACATAAAAGTTAGAGAAGTTGTTCCTTAAATTAAGAGAATCCATGCATACTAATACTAATAATTCTAAACTAACTTCAAATAAATCGATGATTCATCCTTAATCAAATTCTTAACAACTAATTATGTGAAAAAAGGTAAATAAAAAACAGAAAATACCTACAGCCAGCAGGCCGCGGCTGGACCTAGCCTGCCCTCTAGCTGGTGGCTGCCATGTCGGCTGGGGCTGCCGCCTGGTGCGTTGGCTGCTGGCCCGCACCGCCTGACGCCTGTTCGTGGTGGCGCGCTCAGCCTCTCGGGGCTTGGCCTTGCCCGACGCCCAGCGCTGCTCGACCTCTGGCTTTGCCCGCCGTCGGCCGGACCGCGCTTCCGCCACCGCCGCCGTCGACCGCTGCTAAGCCCTAGGCGCTAGGCGTTGCTCATCCTCCGCCAGTCCAGCTGCTCCTCGCACCCCACGCGCGAGTTCGTGAATGAGGGAGAGAGACGGACGGAGAGAAAAACGTGAGAATGACTGGTCCTATTCTTAATGGGCCTGTGGGCTGTGGCTTTTCTATATGGGTTGAACCACACAGGATGGCCCAAGACGCCAACCTCTGTCGAATACCCGAGGAGACCCTTCTTACTTTGCGCTAATATCTAAATTTTTTATTAAAATGGCAGATCCGTCCCAAAAGGACCTAGGGGGGCCAAGACGCCTGAGTTGTCTTCAACCTCTGTCCAATACTTCAGGAGACCCTTCTTCCTTTACACTAATGTCTGAATTTTTCATTGGAATGACAGATCCACCCCAAAAGGACATAGGGCGGCCGCCCTAGCTCGCCCTAGTGGTGGATCTGCGCTTATGGTGTCAAATTATGGTGAGAAAAGTCTAAAATACCCTTAAGTTTGAACACCATGTAAAAGTTCTCCGTTCCTCTAGTGCCACTGACCCTCAGTGCTAATATACAAGGATTACAAGGTAGTTGGTTTATTTGCCGTCGATCATTTGTGCTAGCAAAGGGGAAAAAACAGAAATTATGTACGTGTACACGTACGAAGAAATCAAGAAAAGACGCAAGCTAGCATGTGCATGGGAGTTCACGTACAGAACCCCGTATCTTGTGCATGCCTAGTTTGACGAACGAAGGAAACCAGTAGGCGAGCTAGCATGTGCATGCCTTGTTGGCGGCTTGGCGCCGGAGTCAAGATCGGCTCCCGGGCCGCAGCTGCGTCGTCGTGCCTACGAGATCGTACCCGCCTATGGTCGTAGCATCCGTCCTTTGCCGACGCCGGCAAAGACGGGACACTGAACTTGGAGTGCGCCCGCACGTAGCAGCTGCCGTTGCCAGTGGCATGGAGCCGGAGGTGGAAGGAGATGGAGTCGAGTCCTTGGCGACGTCAGTGCCGCCCGCCGACGTGGAAGCGGCAGGAGGTGATGCGCTCGCCGCCGGGGACAATATTGACATGGGCACGAAAAACACTACGTCAAAAAGCATTTGCAGGAGCGGTTGTAGACCATTTGTAGGGACGGTTTACCCAGCCATCCCTACGCAAGAGTCTCTATAAATCATGTATTTGTAAGAACGGTTTCCAGGCCACTCCTACAAATCGATTTGTAGGGGCGGCTGGTGTTTCCAGCCGCCCCTACAAATCTATTTGTAGGGGCGGCTCTTATTACCAGCCGCTCCTAAATATCAATTTGTAGGGGCGGCTGAAAACACCAGCCGCCCCTACAAATCGATTTGTAGGGGCGGCTGTAGTACCAGCCACCCCTACCAACGGGTATTTGTAGGGGCAGTTCAATCTAGAACCGCCCCTATAGTACGTTTTCCCGCCAAAAAAATTGCTTTTTCAATTCAAAATCGCTTTGCCGAACGTCCCACAACCAACGTTCCGAACTGCGTTCGCGTTGCCGAACGCCCCGTGACCAGCGTTCGCGTTGCCGAACACCCCGCGACCGCGACTACAAACATAAGAGTATTCTATAAACTACAATCCATCATTAAATATACAAATTCCATACATATTGTTATCAATGTCCTAGAGCTAGTTTTTCTATCTCACGAAGGTATTGGTACTGAGGATTTGTACCTAACTCAGACTCTCGGTCATGGTAGGCGCCTCTGACGTGTACAATCTGGTCCAATATGAAGTTGCAAAGGTCGCCGACGAGCTCTAAGAGTTGGTCATCCTTGTATGGGTCTCTTTTCATTCCTTTCTCTTCTCTCCACTACAAGAAAACAAGTTTCGGTTTAGTATTTCATACCATTTACGAAGTTTTTATACTATGGGTGAAGAGGTTCAAACTTACCCTTAAGGGGTGTCTCCTGTAGGTACCGGTGTTACCCATCATAGAACATATATAGTATCCATAATGTACGCTCCCAGGCTTCTGCTTGGGGCACTGTGTGTTTTGCATATGAAAATATTTAGTAATGCTTTTGACAGCCATGTAACGAAGTACTGAAGAAGTAAGTTATACTTACCGCACATAGTGTTTTTATAGCCAGCTTTTTCTTCCTTGCTGGATCATGCCTTCCATGATGATTAGTGACATAGAACCTAAATGCCCTGTTCGAATTATTTTAGCAAATACAACTTGTTAGTATCCAAAAGTGAACGTTACAAATATGTATACAAACATATAAGCTAATGAGGATTGTCGATATGTATACGTCTTGAGAATCGATATGAAGTCTTTGTATGTCACCGTGTCCTTATCTAATGAATCAAAGACCCATGCCATGCTACTCCCGACATCGACGGCTATACAAATCCAGTGGTTGCTGCATGGATTTAATCATAGAACTAGATAAGCCCTTTTGCATCGAATGAAATATATCGAACAAAGCTTTAAGTATAGAGTTGAGCTTACTCGAAGTTGTATGGTAGCCATATAGTAGAGTGGTGTTGAAGATTTTTGAAAGCCAAGGCAATGTATGCCGCAACCTTAAGAGACTCTTCCCTTAGCTTCGCACTACGGATGCGCTCTTTCTTCCGAAGAGTCTTTGCAGCTGCTAGCTCTTTGGCATCCAGTGTCCACCGTTTAGGGTAATTAAAATTTGTTTGGGCTATAGCTTGAGGGTCTACATACCCAGCTTTCACACTTGGCATTTGTTTGACAATGTGCATTTGTATTCTATAAATCACGGCGTGGGTTAGTTACAACATAATTCAAAGATTATATTCATATCATATCGGGAGGACAAGGACTTACAGGCACCACGTGCGAATTAGATTCATCTCCATTTCTTCCAGGTGAAAGCATGTGTGCATGTCATTGAAGTCAAAGACAATTTTTCTGGCTGGGCTTCCAAATGTGCCGGTGGGAAAGCATGCTTGTATGATATCTATGCTCGTTGGGAGAACACGTAAGTACCAATCATGGAACCTTCTCATTCCAAGTGGTAGGCGCTGGATGTCCCGGTTTGGTAGGAATGGCTTGCCTCTTTCATATTTTTTCGGGCAATCCTTTGACCATTCGATGGCATCAACATTTGGATATTGCTTTGCAATTTGGTGGAGTTTGCTACTGACGGCCTCCTCAGAACCCCGTGATGGGACTTTTTTAACTTGGTTTTCAGGCTTGAACTGATCATGGGAATACCACTTGAACATCGATGAGACGTCTTTGATCAGAACATAAACTAGCCTTATGTTGATTGGAATCTTCTTTCGGAGTTCCCATTCAGGCACGTCCTCATCTTCTTGTGCATCACCTTCTTCAGAAGACCCTCGTTGTTCATGTATCGGTTGTGCTTGTTGAGAAGACTGTGGCATCTCATGATGCACTTGCCTGGTACGAGCTGGAGAAGGTTGTGGCATTTCATCAGGCACATGCTCGATAGGAGGCGGGGAAGAATGTGGCATCTTAGGAATGTGGGGGTCACGAGACGGTGAAAATATCTCCCCGTCCTCAACAACTCGCTCCAAATTTAGGAGAGGGAGAGGCGGCGAAGAAGCAGTCAATATAATGTCCCATTTGTGCTAGAGGATAAACTACCCCATAATGTCTCTGAGTAACACCAGCCCCTCGGGAGTTGCGTAGTCTATCCTCTACTGTATGAACTCGGGCTTCACTGTATGCACCTCGACCCTAGTGTATTCCAATGGTATCTTATTATTGTGGTGTAAGCCACCGGGAGGATGTGCCACACCCGTTGCCACCTCTATCACAGTGTGCTGCCGGCCGCTGAGAAACACCAAGGTGCAACTAGTAGGTTCCCGTATGAGATCGACTGGGGTTGTGGCTGTAGTGGAACCTTGGCTACTAGGAACTTTCGGAGGGCTGCCAACTAATGTCAGTTCTCCCGGCGGCGTCACTAATATACGTGGCTCCGTAGACATTCCTTACTCCTCCAGCGCCTTCACAACTAGAGCCTTCACTTGGAGCTCAAGACTAGTCTCTCGGTCGCGGCCATGTTTCTTGTACATGTGCCTATCCTCTTCGAATACTTGCTTCTAGGTCATCCTTTTCCCTAGCCCCCTGGTGCGGCCTGTGTGCTCCTTGTTTCCCAAGCCAAGGCTAAGCTCGTCCCTCTCTTTGGAAGGATTGAATGAGCCTGTCTCTTTGTCTTCAGCATATTTCAGTATCCTTGATACCGCCTCTTGGGTCTCTGGCTTATCAAACTTATGATTACTGCCGGATGGTTCTATACTCCTCGTATATATCCAGTTCCTTGAGCATATCTTCAAGTTCGTCACATCAATATTCCCAGCAGCTACGACCTCTTCATCCATCTTCCTAAATTGCTCTTCCTTGGCATAGTAGCCACTGGGGCCTAGATGATGGTGGTGTTTGTTCCTCTTCGCCAGCTCGGTGTTATGGGCACTGAGCTCCAATGCCTCTGCTGAAGTCTTCTGAGCCACGAGCTCCTCCCATTGACTAGGAGTTATTTTGCCGAACTCGTTGAAGGGAGTTAACCCCTTTTGGATATACTTCGTGTTGAGCTCCGACCTCCAACGTTGAAATGACTCTCCCATCATCCTGATAGCATTTTTTTACCAATTCATGTTTACCCTCCGGAAATCTAAAATTGACCTTTAGATGCCTATCCCATAGTGCATTCTTTATGTTCTCTGGTACTGAAAGCTCTAGTTTGGTTTTGGTGAAATGATGAAACCCTAAGTGCTAACCTAGTTTATCAAGTGATCATGACATAGGTAGCACACTTCAAGTAGAAGAAGCTAATGAAGATCATAGCATGACAATGGTGATGGCATGGCGATGATCAAGGGCTTAAACTTAAAATGAAGAAGGAGAAAAACAAAAACTCAAGGCAAAGGTATAAACCATAGGAGCTATTTTGTTTTAGTGATCAAGACACTTAGAGAGTGTGATCACATTTAGGTTTGATAGCCGTACTATTAAGAGGGGTGAAACTCGTATTGGAATGCGGTTATCAAAGTGCCACTAGATGCTCTAACTCATTGCATATGCATTTAGGATCTAGTGGAGTTCTAACACCCTTGATAATATTTGTGAAAATATGCTAACACATGTGCACAAGGTGTTTGTAGGGTTGAGATGGGTTTGGGTCCCTCTCTCCCTCCCACCGGACACAGCTAGCATCCGGTGGTAAACCCTAGCCACTGTACCGATAGTCAACGTGACCGGACGTAGGCAGTCAACGTCCGGTGCTTCTAGATTCAGCGTCCGGTCACTGGACCGACATTGGCATCAGCTCTGTTCTCACTTCTATCTTATCCACCCTTGCTCCAATGTGCCAACCACCAAGAATTTGCATCCGACATAATAGAAAATAGGCATTTCATTTTCCCGAAAGCTCGGCGGGATTCGGCGCTTTCAGGAAAATAAAATGCCTATTTTCTATTGCGCCGGATGCAAATTCTTGGTGGTTGGCATATTGGAGCAAGGATGGAGAAGATAGAAGTGAGAACAGAGCTGATGCCAGCGTCGGTCCAGCGACCAGACGCTGAATCCAGAAGCACCGGATGCTGACTGCCTGCGTTCGGTCGTGTTGACTGTCGATACAGTGGCTAGGGTTTACCACCGGATGCTGGCTGTGTCCGGTCGAGGTGGACCAGACACGTTCGATCGAGGAAAACCAGGATTCGACCCTTACTGTACTCGACCGGACGCTAATGTTCCAGCATCCGGTTAGTTTTAACCGGACACGTCCGGTCGAGGTCGGTACCTTACTAGAAACGACCGGACGCTGGGGGTTCAGCGTCTGGTCAGTTGAAGCTGTTGTGTCCGGTCAGCGTCATAGCCGTTGGAATCTGATGAATAGCATTTGAAGGCGATGACACGTGGTGTCCATCTGTAGACCGGGCGCTGAGCCCAGGGTCCGGTCAAGTGGACCAGAGCGTCTGGTCAGAGCGCAGAGTACCCAGTGAAGGGGTGCAATGGCTCTATTTCGTGGGGGCTTCTATTTAAGCCCCATGGCCGACTATGGCTCATATCTTTGGCCATTTTCATTGACATAGCAACCTTGTGAGCTAAGCCAAAGCCCTCCCACTCATCTACATCATTGATTCATCATTATAGTGAGATTGGGAGTGATCCAAGTGCATTACTTGAATGATTGTATCTAGAGGCACTTGGTGTTCGTGTTTCGCTGCGGATTTCACTTGTTACTCTTGGTGGTTGCCGCCACCTAGACGGCTTGGAGCAGCGAGGATCATCAAGCGGAGGTGGTGATTGTCTCCGGCTCCGATCGTGGTGATTGTGAGGGGTTCTTGACCTTTCCCCGGCGGAGCGCCAAAAGGTACTCTAGTGGATTGCTCGTGGCTTGTGTGATCCTCATCTTGTGTTAGTTATGTGGCACCCTAGTGAGAGTTTGGCATGTGAAGCCAATTAGCACGTGAACCTCCAAGTGAGTGAATCGCCACAACGAGGACTAGTTTGCCGGTAAGCAAGTGAACCTCGATAAAAAATCATTGTGTTCATTATTGATTCTGAGGTGATTGGTCATCATTGTTATTCATCTTTGTGATTGATTGGTTCATTCATCTACACCGCGGTATAACCCTCTTGATCACTCTCTTTACTTTACTGCAAACTAGTTGACAAGCTCTTTAGTGTAGCTAGTTGTGAGAGCTTGCATGCTTGGTTGGTGTGGCTCTTTAGTTAGCCTTTGAGAGCACACTAACATAGGGTAGTGTCATTGCTCTTGTGTGAATTAACACTATCTAAACTAGAATTGTGGTAGGTGGCTTGCATTTTGAGTAGGCTAGCGCAACACTCGCTTTGCCTCATAATTGTCTAACCATTTGGTTAAGTGTTGTTGTAGAAATTTTTATTAGGCTATTCACCCCCCCCTCTAGCCATTAGGACCTTTCAAGTGGTATCGGAGCCGAGGTCACCGTTATTTGAGGCTTAACAACCTTCGGTGTTAAAATGACTCAAATCAACAACACCAAGAAGCCACCCTAATTTGATGGCTCAAATTATTCTTATTGGAAGTTAAAGATGGCCACACATATCAAGTCAATCAATAGAAAGGTGTGGAATGTGGTAGAAACCAAAATTGAGATTGGTGATCCGGAAAATCCCACCACCGCCAAAGAAGTGCTTCTCTAAAATAATGACATTGCTCTAAGTGCCATTCATGATGCAATTGATGTGAGAACTTTTGAGCAAATCAAAAATATTGAGATGGCTCATGAAGCTTGGAAGAAATTGGAAGAATCATTTGAGGGTACTTAAGCCGTGAAGGGTGCAAAGGCATACATCCTCAAAGAAAAGTTTGCAAGCTTTAAGATGAAGGAGGATGAGAGTGTGTCGGACATGTTCCATCGAATGGAGGTGATTGTAAATGATCTCAAAGTACTCGGTGAGAACATAGAGGATAAGGACTTCTCAAACAAGTTCTTGAGATGTTTGCCCGGGAGATTTAAAATGTTGGTCACCTTGCTAGTGAGGAGTGGTGTGAACACAATGACACCAAATCAAATCTTGGGAGATATCATGACCGATGATGCTTATAGAGATGATGATGAGAAGGAAGAAAAGAGAGAGAAGAAAGATGAGAAGAAGGATGACAAGAAGAAGAGCGTGGCATTCAAGGCCATATCATCCAAGGGCAAAGCAAAGCAAGAAACATCAAGTGAGGATGATGATTCATGGGATGATAGTGATGATGAGAAGATGGCTCTCTTTGTCAAGAGGTTTGGCAAGTTCATGGTAAAGAAAGGCTACCGTGCAAGAAAAAAGAAGTCTTCATCCAAGAACAAAAATGAGTCAAGAAGATGCTTCAAGTGTGGAAGCAAAGATCATCTTGTTGCTCAATGCCCATATAATAGCGATAATGATGATGACAAGAAGAACAAGAAGAAGGACAAGAAAGAAAAAAGGAGAAGAAGGACAAGACATTCTTCAAGAAGAAGAAGGGTGGATCATATGTGGTTACTTGGGATAGTGATGCTTCCTCAAGTGATGATGATGATGATAGTGATGATCACAAGACCACCAAGAAGAAGGTTCTTGCAAGTATAACAATCAATGAGAAGCCTTCTCTCTTCGACTCTCCATCATGCTTCATGGCTAAGGCCACTAAGGTATAAACTTGTGATGATGGAAGTGATAGTGAACATGATAGTGATAGTGATAATGATGAACCTACAAAAGATGAATTAATTGACATGCTAGAAGATGCTAGAGAACACTTTGACATCTCAAGAAAGGAATGCAAAAGCTTGCGTAAGGAACTAAAAGCCCTTAAGCAAGCATTTGATGAGCTTAATGCATCTCATGAGAGGCAAGAGGATGCCCATGAGAAGCTTTACAAGGCTCACAAAAAGCTTGAAAAGGCTCATTCCTCTCTACTTGATGAGCAAACTAAAAATAAGCATGTTGAAACTTGTAATATAGGTTTAACTTGTGATTTAATTGATACATCACTATCTATGCCTATCATTGTTCCTCTAACTAACCCTTCTTATAGCACTTCCACTTCTACCTCATCTAGTAGTGATGGTCTCACTTGTGATACCTCACTAGTGGTTGAGAATGAGAACCTCAAGAAGGAGGTAACTAAGCTCACTCACACCTTGGCCAAGGCTTATGGTGGTGAGGATCGCTTGCTTATGGCCTTGAGTAGCCAAATAGCTTCTCTCTATAAGGAGGGATTGGGCTATACCCCCAAGAAAGGCAAAGCGACCTTTGCTCCTCACAAGACAAGTTTTGTGAAGAACAATGGTCGATTTTGCATTAGTTGCAAGCAAGTTGGTCATAGAGAGCATGAATGCACCAACAAAAGCAAAAATACTAATGTATCCTCCATTAAGCTTAACTCTTCCTATATGCTTATTAAGAGTACAAATGGTGTGAAGGCTAAGTTCATTGGCAAACCATAAATAGGCTCAAAGAAGAAAGCCATTTGGGTGTCAAAGAGCTTGGTTACTAACCTTCAAGGACCCAAGCAAGTTTGGGTACCTAAAAGAATTAATCTTCTTTTGTAGGTCAATTACAAAGCCGGAGGAAGGCATTGGGTTCTTGATAGTGGGTGCACTCAACATATGACCGGTGATGCAAGAATGTTCAACTCAATCAATACCAATGTCAATGATGGCTATGATAGTATCACATTTGATGACAATGGCAAAGGCAAGGTCAAAGGGCTTGGTAAGATTGCAATATCCAATGACTTGAGCATATCCAATGTGTTGCTAGTAGAGAGCTTGAACTTTAATTTGCTATCCATGGCTTAATTGTGTGATCTTGGATTCAAATGCATATTTAGGGTAGATAATGTAGAAATCATAAGTGTAGATGGCTCTAACTTGATCTTCAAAGGCTTTAGATATGAGAATCTATACTTGGTTGATTTCAATGCTAGTGAAGCTAGATTATCTATATGCTTGTTCACTAAGTCTAGCATGGGTTGGTTATGGCATAGAAGGCTTGGTCATGTTAGAATGAAACAATTGAATAGATTGGTGAAGCATGACTTAGTTAAAGGCTTGAAAGATGTTGTGTTTGAAAAGGATAAGCTTTGTAGTTCTTGTCAAGCCGGTAAACAAGTTGGAAACACCCATCCTAAGAAAAGCATGATGAATACTAGTAAAGCATTTGAGTTATTGCACATGGATTTATTTGGGCCAACACAATACACTAGTATCGGTGGTAACAAATATGGATTTGTGATAGTGGATGACTACACTAGATACACATGGGTATTCTTTCTAGTGGACAAAAGTGATGTATTTGCAACATTCAAATCATTTGTCAAAGGCATTCATAATGAATTTGAAACAACCATCAAGAGAGTTAGAAGTGACAATGGTAGTGAGTTTAAGAACACTAAAATTGATGAGTGTGGGCACTAACAGGGTAGCTGCAGTAGGTCCTGTCAATGCAAAAACAATGAATCTAGTTTTGGTCACGCCAGCGATGAAGGATGCAACTGTCTTGCCGGTTGGTAGCTTGCAAAGTTTGCCAGCAACGAGGAATCCAGAAGATTTAGAGCCAATCCATCAAGCGATGGAATGAAGTTCATGACTATCGGCCACCTTGGAAGCCAGGAAATGCAATGGGGTGAAGAGGCGAGGGTAGCAGCGCGCACGAATCAACGGAATCATTCGGGCAGCAGGGAATTAGCAGGAGCAAGTATTTGCAAATCTAACCAGCGGCATCAAGAGGTAAGCAACAATATTAGTTAATACCTAACCCTGCTATTTCATCTTGATTTATTCCACTAGTAAATCAGCAGAATTGATCTTATCTCCTACGGCTATGGAGAAGTAAAGGGACTATTGGGCTGTGGCAAGAAAGTCACGACCTATACTTTAGCTGACGAACATTATTTGACACACTGCAAGAAGAGGGGAAACATGCACCTGACTCACAATGACAAAACTTGAATTCTACAACCTATACTCATGGGAGGTTGGCTTCGGAATTAGGATCGGAAGAAGCAGAATAAACGACAACAAGTATAGGACTAGGCAAGACCTTGTGTTTCATGTGAGGTAGGTACATGTGCTAAGCTAGATAAATAGTAACAGTAAGTATTCCTCACAAAAAGGAGCAATCAATGACAAAACTTGAATTACAGGTGTGGTGCAGGAATAAGAGATCGAGCTGCGACATGCAGAACAGGGTGCAGGGCAATGGTGAGGCTTCTCCGAACTAGCGACCATGGGTGGTACATAAGCCGTGTCAACAACCACCACAACCATCCGTGCTCGCAAACATATGGGGGAGAACAAGCAATGGCCATCACACAGTGAAATAGATCCAATGACAAAAGAATTCATCTGGAAATTGCGAGAAAACAATGTACCGATAGGGCGTGTGTGCAGCATCCTCGGTGTGCACGGTAACAATGTACCGATAGGAACTGAAGACAAGAAGAAGGTTCAAGGGATGGAACAAACCTGAGCCGAGGGCCGGGCGCGGGTCATCGGCGAGCGGGGGCGGGCGCCAGGGGCCAGGCGCGGGTCGCCGGGGGTCGGCGCGCGGGGGCGGGCGCCGGGGACCGGGTGCGGGTGTCGGCGTGCGGGGGCGGGCGCCGGGGGCCGGGCGCGGGACGCCGGGCCGGGGGTCGGCGCGCGGGGGAGGGCGCCGGGGGCTGGGCGCGGGACGCCGGGGGTCAGCGCGCGGGGGAGGGCGCCGGGGGCCGAGCGCGGGACGCCGGGGGTCGACGCGCGGGGGACCGGGTGCGGGTGTCGATGGGCACGGGACCGGCGGCGGAAACCCTAGGTAGCCTGACGGCGTTGGAGGAAGAAGACAGCGCCCAGACGATGACTCCCGTGCGCTTCCCTCCTATTTATACTACGTACCATTTGTAGGGGCGGTTCCTGATCCAGCCGCCCCTACAAATACATTTGTAGGGGCGGTTTCTGATCCAGCCGCCCCTATAAATATTTTTTTTAAATTATAAATTCTATATTTTTTTATATCATAAAAACACAAAGTAATATAAAAAAATTGTGTATATACACAAATATAATATTTTTTATTATTCTATATATGAAGAAATATATATATAAACAACTGTAGTCAAAACAATATAGAAAACAAAAAAAAAAACAAAAATTAAAAATTTGAATTTTAAAACTTCGAATACAATTTTATGACGTTAAATGAAATAAAATGAAAATGTTGTAAACATAAAAGTTGTATAACTCATCAACATGTACAACTTTTATTTTGGTCATCTTGTCATTTGACTTTGTTTGAATGATTCAAATTTTGAAATTCAAATAATTTCAACTAGAAACAATATTTTGAAAGAGTAAATGATTTCACATGAAAAACTCATGAATACCAAAGTTGTAGAACTCATCAATATGTACAACTTTTATTTTGATCATATTTTCATTTGATAAAATTTGAACAGTTCAAATTTTGAATTTCACTAAATAGCAACTTCAAACAAGATTTTAAAACCTTAAATGATTTCAACACTAAAAGTCGTGAACAAAAAAGTTGTTGAACTCCTAACTATCTACAACTTTTATTTTGGTCACTTTTTCTTGTGACAAAGTATTAGTAAACATTATTCATAAATTCACATGACTCATAGTTTCATGAACTATACGAGAAACATGTTGATTTGTGAACAATGTTTACTATCACTTTGTCAGATAAAGAAATGATCAAAATAAAAGTTATAGATCTTGATGAGTTATACAACTTTGGTATTCATCACTTTTTCAGCTCAAAAACATTTAGTAGTTGAAAATCTCGTTTGAACTTGTCATTTTTTTAAATTTGAAAATTTGAAGTGCTCAAACTTTGATGAATGAAATTTTGTTGTAATAAAGTAGATGTTCAAATAGAGTCATCTAGATGTTGCAAAGGGTAGTCTCACACATATGCATAAAATGTAGTCTCATACACATACAAAAATATGTAGTCTTACACACGTATATAAATATATAGTCTTACACGCATGTATAAATAAAGTCTTATAAACACACACTTACACAAACACTCCACGTTCAACAACTAGCTAGCTCGTTGTAACGACTTTCCCTTTGACATATTTTCGTTCCCATGGCATTATGTCTTTGGGGAGGTTCTTTTCCACAACACTGATCTTCTTAGGAAAGTCTGTGAATAGCGGCATCTCATCGTACTTATTGTAAGCTTCAACATCATCCACGCCATCGACTCCAATAATGTGTTGTTTCCCGGAGGCAACCACATGCTTTATCTTCTTCTTCGGGGGGAGGTTACTTTGTGGGTCAGACATATAGAAAACCTGTGCGACACGTGAAGCGAGCACCCAAGGGTCATCTTGGTAGCCTAGATTCTCGAGGTCCAGGACTCTCAATCTGATCTCGTTCAGTTGGTGTTGTTTGATCCAGCGGCATCGAAATAGGGCCACCGTTATATCCCTTCCATAGTCAAGTTTCCATATCTCTTCAATGATGCCAAAGTATTGGATCTTTCGTCCTAATCCATTGAGAGCCTCTATTCGAACGCCGCTGTTTTGGTTCACATATTTACTATCCTTTGCGTGGGTATAGTATGTGTACCCATTGATGTCATAAGCATTCCAAGATGTCACTTGTCTCGATGGCCCCTCCGCCAACCTACTGATGGTAATAGAGTTTATGGTTTCTTCAGGCGGTATGTTTTGGTCCTTCAACCATGTAGTTAGTCGTTGCTTGTGCTGTTTCATGACCCAATCATCTGAACGGCCATTTCTCCCCGCCATAATGATAGCCAAGTGTTCATCAATATATGGTTGCATTAGTTGTATACTCTACAAGACACTGTAATGCGCTCGACTCACCTCTTTGTAATCATGGTCGATGAACACTTTTCTACCACTGGTGCCCTTCCCAGCCAGCCTACTCTTGTGATGAGAATCGGGTTTACCAATCCCTTTCTGTACTTTTAGGTACTCTTGATAGCACTTGATGACTTCTTTAGTACTGTAACCCTCTATCATGGAGCCCTCTGGGTATGCTCGATTATGCACGTATCGACTTAAAACCGACATGAACCGCTCATATGACCACATTTCATGCAAGTAGCAAGGGCCAAGCGCCTATATCTGATGAACCATGTGAATCATGAGATGTGGCATTATATCAAAAAAAATAAGAGGTAAACACATCTCCAATTGGTTTTGTGTCTCCACCATAAATTCATGTAGGTCACTCAGCTCTTCCTTGCCAATCATCTTCTATGAGATCTTCAAAAAGAAGTAGCATATGTGGGTGATGGCCATTTTCAAGAACTCTGGCTTTATAGCCCTGATTGCAATAGGTAGAAACACTGTCAGCATCACATGGCAATCGTGAGCCTTGCAGTGTGTTATTGACAAGTCCTTCATCGACACTAGCTTATTCACATTTGCTGAAAACCCAGTTGGGGCTTTGACCCCCCTCAGGAAAGTGCATATAGCTCTCTTCTCGTCTGGTGTTAGGTTGAAGCACGCTGCGGGCAGAGTGTATTTTCCATTAGCCTCAGGTACCGGGTGAAGCTGTGGCATCACGTTTAGCTGCACCATGTCTTTCCGTGCTTTCAGACCATCCTTTGACTTGTCTATGTCCATCAAGGTAGCAATGAGACTCTCAAAGACATTCTTCTACACGTGTATAGCATCAATGGCATGGGGGACCTCCAAGTCTGGCCAATAAGGCAGATACTGAAAGAAGATTGATTGTTTCTTGAAAGGTACGCCTTCGACAGGAGGTGTGCTTCTATCTCTGTTGGTCCCATCCGGATTCTTCTTTCCATAGACGACGCGTATGTTTTTCACCATTCTGTACACATGTTCTCCGTTATGACGTCTCTCCAGAGGGGGTTCAATCTCTGGTGCGTTGTCATAAAATCTAAAGAACAATTTGCTGTGGTACTTATGACTTGTCTTTAAGAAGCGTCGGTTCCTTAGGTAAACTATCTTTTTGGATGCATCCAGGTACACCCATGTAGTACCATCCAAGCAAACCAAGCATCACGTCTTCCCTTTGATCTGTCTAGACAAAGCAAACAGCGCAGGGTAATCATTGGTAGTAACAAATATTATTACTCTACATATGAAGTCCTCCTTTCAGAACGCATCGTACATCTGCTCCCCATGTCTCCATAGCCTCTCCATTTCTTACATCAAGGGCTCGAGGAACACGTCTATACCAATGCCTGGTTGTTTAGGGCCAGAAATAAGAATAGTGAGGAGAAGGTCATTTCTCTTCTGACACAACCATGTTGGAATGTTGTACATAGTCAAGATCACTGGCCATGTGCTGTGGTTGCTCATCCTCTCATTGAAGGGATTCATTCCATCGGTGCTCAGGCCAAATCGTATATTTCTTGGGTCATCGCTGAATTCTTTGTGCTTCTCATCAAACCTTTACCACTAACTACAGTCAGCCGGGTGTGCAATCTTATCATCATCCACCTTGCGCTCATCATCCCACCATGTCATGAGTGTGGCTTCTTTAGGGTTTAGGAACATACGTCTCAAGCGGTCGGTCACTAGCAGGTACCATATTACCAGGGCAGGAATTCTTCTCTGCTTTGCATCGTTGCCTAATGGAGTGTCCTCTGGGGGCTGAGATTCTTGTACCACCTTTTTTGTACCCTTCTTATTCCTCTTTTTCTCCGTGGATGATTCGTCCCCACCGTAAAAGTCATTGTTCTTGTACCGGCTGGCCCCACACCGAGAACATTTATCCAATGACTTGAACGTTTCGCCATAAAAAAGTATACAGTGGTTGGGGCATGCATGTATTTTTTAACCCCCAATGTCAATGAACTTATGACCTTCTTCGCTTAGTACGTGTTGACGGGAACTGAGTTTGGTTGTGGCAACACCCATTACAGGATATGCAATAGATCATTGAAACTACAATCTGACCAGCCGTACTTAGCCTTCAGGATGAGCAGCTCAAGCACAAAACGTAGTAATGCCCAATGTGTCGGACAACTCTTTTCAACACCATACACAGTCTCCTTCGATGCTTTTATCAATCTTTCCAAATTTTCTAGACCTTTCGGGTTATTTAGTAAAATCTCTGGTCCAAGGGTTCGAATCATGTCATCTAAATCATCTTCAACTCCGACATGTGCTCCACCATCATTATTGGCACCACATTCGTCGTTACCATCCCAACCACCAGCATCATCACCTTGTTTATTGCCAAACTCAAAATCCATTCGTGCATCAAGCTCTGCTGAATATTAGGACATGGATTTTATGGTTTCGTCGTCGTATTCCTCCTCATCCTCGTCGTTAACAATAACCGTTTCACCATGATGAATCCACACTATGTAGTCCTCAATAAATCCTCGCATAATCAAATGTGATCTGATGATAGTCACATCTATCCATGCCATACGGTTCTTGCAATCTTTACAGGGGCAAATAATTGTATCATTATTCTCTTTCAATGTCATTGCATGCTTCGTTGCGGCTTTAATAAATTTATCCACCTCTTTATGGAAACCTGCCTTGAACCTTAATGAACCATACATCCAAGAGTTTCTGTACTCCATCTTTTACAACAACAACAAAACAAACATTAAAGGACTACTTATTCAGATATATATAAAAATGAATCAAAGTAATAATTATTTGAGAATAATTATATATACCTCAGATATATATGAATATAAATCTAATATAATTACATGAAGCATACAAGCACACCATGGTAGAGAAAAATTAATTAATGGTCCATTTATTCATAAATAATTAAAATACATATTTATTGATTACAATAAATAATTTTAAAGATAATAATTAGCAATAATTATACTTTACCCAATATCTTTCATACAAACCCTAGTCCAATTTTATCAAACATAAATTTACAAAAAACAAAATTAATAAAAAAACCAAACCCTAGATCCAGATCACATGCACATAAAATATCCATAAAACTAACTAATAGTTCACTAAAATCAAGAAATATGGACCAAATAAGGGTATGATCTTGTTCCCCTCCCTAATTTACCCTAGTACATTTAAAAGTTGGGTCTAATTTGCTCATAAATAGCTCAAGCACCATAGAAGAGAGAGAAAAACAAAACTCTAATTACTCACTAACCAACCATTAAAACTTTAAAAAAAGTTTAGAATAGCATTTTCTTACCTTCTACAACCTTTCCACCAAAGGATTTGAGACCAAAACCTTCCCCCCCCTTAATAGAGCAATTTTTGAAAGGTGCCCAAGGCCTCTCCACCTTTTTTTTCACAGGTTGGAGTGAGTGACCCGAGGAGTAAGAAGGAGCTGCATCTGTTTTATATGGAGGGCATTTGTAGGGGCGGTTGATGATTGAGCCGCCCTACAAATCGGTGCTATAAATACGGGGCCATTTGTAGGGGCGGCTCAATCACCAGCCGTCCCTACAAATACCATTTCCAAGGACGGCTGGTAATTGAGCCGCCCCTACAAATCAGACCCTATTTATAGGGGCGGCTCGTAACAACAGCCGCCCCTGCTATTCCGTTTGTAGGGGCGGCTGGTGTCTGGACACCCTAGCACGTCACTGTAGGGGCGGCTCCATCACCAGCCGCCCCTACAAAAAATTCGAACCGTTGCTAAAAATCATTTTCTACGTAGTGAAAATGATATTAACGTGTACGACGACTTGCTGCTGCCGCACGGCGCTGTGCCACTGGCGGCGGACATGGACATGGAGAGCATGAAAACTGCTGCGGCGGACCTCGTGTCTGTTTTCGTCGCTCCTGCACGCGCAAACCTCGCTGCCGGCCACGCATGGCTCCCCCGAGACCGCTCCAGCCCAACGCCGGAGCCTCGCCACTGGCCGCTGCCCGCGCGACCTTGCTGGCACTACGTGAAAAACGGTTTGAAGCAATAGATAAATTTTTTTTAGGGGCGGCTGGTGATGGAGCCGCCCCTACAGTGATGTGCTCGGGAGCCCAGAAACCAGCCGTCTCTACAAATGTAATAACAGAGGCGGCTGGTGATACGAGCCGCCTCTACAAATGGGTTAGATTTGTAGGGATCGCTCACTCACCAGCCGTCTCTAGCGTTACTATATAAATAATCCATAAATAAATACTCGGCTTCGTATCGTCGTTCCAGAGGCTTCTTCTCACCCCCTCGGTTCTCTTCGCTTTCTCCCACCCTCGCTCTACCGACGCTGACAGGGCGATGGCCGCTGGCACGCGCGGCGCTGCAGCTGTGGCCGCCCCCTCCTCTTCCTCCTCCCCCCTCGCATCGTCCTGGCCGGCCCCCCACTGCTGGCTCCCCGTGCGAGGCTCTGGTTGGGCGACGACGCCCCCCGGCGAGGTCGCCTCCTCCGAACGCCGCGGCCTTCTCTCCAGCCCCTGAGCTGGCACGTCGACCTGGGGCGGATGACCCCTGGCACGGCCATGCCATCCTAGCGTTTGGCTGCCCATCAGCGCGTACGCCACGCCGGCGCCGCGGTGCCTAGTTCTTCGTCGTGCCCTTCACCGTCAACAAGCACCCAGGTATGCCGGCCCCTTCGTTTCCCTTCCTGCTGCGCGAAACCGAGCACCTAGGATCTGGTTCATCTTCCCAAGATCTGGTCCAGGATGGCCGCCAACTTCTGGATGTCGTCGCACTGGTAAGCCTCTCGGCCTCGTCGACCATTCCTCCCAGTTCGCTCCTTTCGATTCGGTGGCTCCACAGTGAGCTCAGCGGCTGATTAGGGCGCGGTGCTGCTGTTGTTGCTGGGATGTGTGCAGCAAGCAGCTGCTGGACCCCGAGGATGTGGACCTGGTGCCGGCGGCGGACTGGGAGCGGGGCATCACGCTGGAGGAGTTCCGCCTCATCAAGATCCATATGTCGTTTCGTGAGCTCCTATCCTCCCTCCTCTTTTCCTGACACCTTGCTCGAGCATTTTCCCCGGTGTGAACCAGTTTTGGATTTTAGCTTGCTTCTGTATAGTGTACTAAAAATGTCATACCAAACTCAGCGTGCGCTGTAAGATGTTAGAACTGCTAATCTTTTATGGCCTTAGGCGTATCAAACAAGTTCATGTCCTTGTTTATGTTATACCATTTTGGTGATGGGAAATTTTACAATCCTTGCTTTTATAAATTCGGCGCAATCTTAATTCATAATATTAGTTTATCGCTAAATGAGACTCCATGGTTTTAAGGAAACCAATCACATAGTTCATTTCCATACATTTACATCAGTTATAGTATCTCTCATATTCACATAGAGTTGATTGATGTCCATTTTGCATTACAAAACCTTGTGTCTTCTTGGATGCCTTACCAATACAAGCATTTGATGATTTCAGATATCTGGAGGCTAGCACAGCAGGTTAAAGTTAGGCAAAGGTTAGGCCTTGTTTGCATAACCTGATTTATTTGCTTCTTTTGTACTGATAAAAGAAACTTGTTTGTCATCTTGATTTCTTACTATATTTTGCACTTGGCATTTTTCCTTCTACATCTTGTAACTTATATAGATGCTAAAAGAATTAAAAAACACATCATATAGGTTGTTGGTTTAATAACTGAAAATCAGCACATTCAGATGCTTAATTACTGGGGATGCAACTTCGGTTGGATCTAGGTTTACTTGTTTTGTCACTTCTTTTCTGTATTCTTCTTCTTTGGGGCAATTCTCTGCAGTACCAGGTTGAAGAAAGCTTCAGAGATGTCATGAAGAGAATCTTCAGATTTTCGAACGAGATTTGTTTTGCTGTGGTCATACTTAAACTTGAATTTTCTTTCTGACTAATGAGGAGCATCTTTATTATTAAAGATTTCTCCAATACAAAAACCCAGTGCAGAACCTTGGAAAAGGACGGGATACTATCCTTCTCAAAACCCACCTTTTTTATATCCCACTCCCAGTCCAACAAACCCATGGTGCATCCAAACGCCACCTTAGTGTTTGTTCCTCCCCCATCATTTTGTCCCTGATGTTCCTACTCCAGCTGCAATAATCAAACTCTGGCATCATTAAGAGAAAGATGAGCTTCTCAAATATAATTCTTATGTTACCGTATGCTCATCAACCATGAGTGCAACAGTACTTACAGGGTTACTGTAAAAAGTAATATTGAGTGCATCTCAAGTCTCAGCGAATGAAGTTTTCACATAAACATGCATGTTATATCCCGTCTTTAGCTTGTCAGCCACGCGATATTTGTGACCTTAAACTGTTGTTATTTCAGGGTTATAGCTACAGCAGTCACTTACTTCAGGCGTGTGTATACAAGGTATGCTTCTCTATGTAAGGAGGATACACTGCATGTGCATCTGTGTTCGTATGCATTGTAGAATTATCACTTCTAAATTCAACTGGTGACCTTAAACATAGTGTTATTACAAGATTTGTAGAATTGTTTCCTAATTTTTTTCAACTGTCCTCTTGTATGGTTGTGCTCACCTCTAGTATTGTAGAATTAATCTTGTGCTAGTACAACAAGTAGCTGAAACATTAGTTGGAGCAGATCCATCCATTCAGTGGTTGATGTATTGCATTGTGCCCATTCGAGTTACAGCCTTGCAGGTAAAAAAACTGCAGTAGTATCTTAAACTCATGCTGGTAAAATAAAACATGAAAGTGATGCAAGCTGTTCTTGACAGTATCTCAGTTTCTTTATAGAAAATTTTCCATGTTAGCTTTATTTGGTGAGTTTATAGTGCAGTTTTTATGACAGGAGCGGGGCGGGGACCATAGAGGCGCTGCTTTGGCCGGACGGGAAAGGCGGCGGCGGACGGGACCTGCTGGTGGAGCCGACGTCGGTGCTCGACTGCAGACGGAGCCCGAGCCCGCCGCACTCGACATCGACGCTGTCTTCGTCCCTGGGCGGCGCCGCGGGTGATAGGATTACGGATCCTACCGCGTAGATCACGGAGTCTGTAGGGGTGAGAGGGAGGTGGAGCAGGTTGGGAACCTCGCTGCCGGTGGCTGGACGCCGTGGTGGAGGATGGGCGGCTGCGGCTGTAGCCCTAACCCTCGCGCAGCTACAGTAACGAGGCGGCTAGGGTTAGGAACTCCCGGCTCCCAGGGAAGCCGGAAACAATAGATTGTTTCTGCTTAATTATCCAAATGTCTTACAAGCCATATATATAGCTCTCACAAATAAGGGATATATCTAATAAATAGGCTAAATAATAGATAATATGGGCTGTTAGCCCCCTAATGCCGGCACACAAAATCAGCCACTAATGGGCCTCCGCCTGGTATATGTGACGCCGGTCATAACAGCGGGGGACTCGTCTTCCGGCGTGGCAGCGGACTCGGAGACGTTGACATGTTGCTTCTTTATTTCAATTTGTTCTCTCATGCACGTCGTTGCTGCATTTCTGTCATATGTTTCTGAATTTAAATGACTATCCCATCTGACTTATCCTCAATAGTTGGAAAATATATTGGTATTATCTTACTTTATTTCTCGCCTAATGCCTTTGCAGGACTACGAGTATGCAAGTTTTAACCCTGTTGCCTATGATATCGCAAACCATTTCTGTGAGATGGCCGCAGACTACCATTCAGAAAAGCCGCACATATTGGACTACAATAAATATCCAGGTACTGAATATATTTGAAGCTATGGATTTGTGTATTGTCATTTCTCTTAGATGTCTTGATGGGGCCTATATTTGTTCACTCATCCTTGCTTACTGCTAATATTGCGACAGATACCGATGAGCGGAAGCAATTTGTGCAGACATACCTGAGATCCTCAGGTAATCTAATGTTTACTGATTTATACCAACCTCTAGTTTATCTCCTTACCGGTTTTTAGGAATACGTATTTATCAGTTTTAGAAAATGAATTCTGTTTCTGATTCTCTGCAATCCCTACCAGGTGAGGAATCTGAAGTGGAGGTAGAGAACCTGATCAAAAGCATTGAGAAGTACACCCTTGCCAGCCATCTAGTCTGGGGCCCTTGGGGAATAATTTCGGTGGGTTCGTCTTACCTCCAAACCAGAATAGCATGTATGTACGCCATTCATTCATCTAAATCTCACATCCTCTGGCTGCAGGACCATGTCAACGATATCGACTTCAACTATAAGGAATACGCGAGGCAGAGGTTCAAGCAGTACTGGCTGAAGAAGCCGACCATCCTAACTTCTCAGACTGCTGAATAGAACACGGGCATCAGGTTCTGCCCTCCACCGATGGCCTCTACTGCACATAGCTTGTCCATTCTTCTCTTCTCATTGAGGATTGAGGTCTGTCCTTGGGACACAAGGTTGTTAAGAAAGGTTGGACCCAGAGGCCAGGTCAGGCATTCAGGGAAATCAGGGCTTTATACAGCATGTCTACTAATTGTAGATTTGAGATGGATGGTATATATTCTTGTGAATTTGACTTGTAATTGTAGTTTATATAATGCTCTTATGCTTGTGGTCAGATTTGAATTATTTATTTATATATATATATATATATATATATATATATATATATATATATATATATATATATATATATATATATATTTTCTGGTCGAATTTAATTTTTTTTACCGGAAAAATATACTGTAGGGGCGGTTCCTACTGTAGCCGTCCCTATAAATCGATTTATAGGGGCGGCTGGTGTTATCAGCCGTCCCTACAAATCGATTTGTAGAGGCGGCTACAGTACCAATCGCCCTTACAAATTGATTTGTAAGGGCGGTCTGAGAACCGTCCCTATAAATGCATGATTTGTAGAAACGGTATGTTAGGGGTGGCTGGCTAAGCCGCCTCTACAAATAATCTGTAGCCGCCCCTACAAATGTTTATTGTAGTAGTGTGGAGTCCGTTGCTTGCTGCCAAAGCTCGCGCGGACCTCGTCGCCGGCTGCGACTTCCATCCACGCTTGCCTTCGTGATGCCAGTCGCCCGTGCCCTTCTCGATGTCGGCAGTGTGGCCGCCGCCGCGAGCACCCCGCCTCACCCTGCGGATGTAGTTGACATTTGTGAGTGCAAATATAATATTAAGAACCACAAGCGCACAGAATATCATTGTAGCATTTCATAGGGAGTATTCTGAACAATAGAGTAAAGATTTATTAAATAATAACAAACGAGTATTTACTAACCTACCAACATAACTAGAGCAGGGGGTAATGATAGGAATTATGTAGAATGACACACAAGAGATAAATCTATAAGATAATATAAACTAGTTGACTCAGGAGAACAACGGTGAGGTAGATTCATATGTTATTCTTATTATAGAATCAAAGTATATATATATATATATATATATATATATATATATATATATATATATATATATATATATATATATATATATATATATATATATATATATATATATATATATATATATATATAGAACTACTATTCTGTAGCTGGTCATAGAATAACTTATTCTGTAGCCACTTTGAGTTACGATAATTACTATGTTAATTTATGAGATTTACAGTAACTCCTTACTAAGTGGTTTACTATAACGTTATGGTAAATATTCCCATGTGTTATAGTAACCCAACTATCGTAAATATGTATTGACATTATGGTAAATTAGTATATAAAATTATGGTAAATAGAGGTGGCTACAGAATAACTTATTTTGTAGCCGGCTGCTGAATAGTCTCTCCCTATATATATATATATATATATATATATATATATATATATATATATATATATATATATATATATATATTTGACTATAGCTAAGACTTACTCTACTCTTGTGCACTTCGGGACGTCGCTAGACGATAGAGCACCGCAAAGGATAACGCTATTGACACGACTACGGTCCTATAATTTAAGATCCAGCTCAACATGGGGTGGACTCTGTCACCTCCCGCTACTACCACACGACCAGGAACAGTGTGCACTCATAGGTAGAGCATCATATAAGTATCATGCTTATACAAGGCTTGGCTACTTAGCCTAACTGGTAAACTAGCAGCCTAAGCGCTCTAGAATCCACACACAAAAGTAAAGATAACCTTAACTAAGCAAGATACATATTCAAAGTAAGTATAACCATGAAGATAAGAATGATATAATGATAATAAAGTCTCATAAGATATATATAAGTGAAGATACAATGGCTTTATTGAGCCTCCAAGACTGGATCCGGAACATGAGCACGAGCCCAATTCGACCCTCACTTCTGAGCTACTAATCTACTACATTGGAGAGCTCTAGATATAATCCTTCTAGTGTGTCTTGATATTGATCTCTGATAGATTTCTCTGAAGATTGGAGATTGGAGAGATGCCTCACGAGGGGGGTATGGGGGCCTTGTATAGGGGGAACCAAGGGTCCTGTGGGCTCATGAATCAATGGCAATGTCAAATCTGAGTCCTCGATACGAACCGACCTTGAGCAACGGCGTAGATTGAATCTAGGAGGCGGTGGAGAATCGACATATGAAGGAAAGGTTGACAGGGCGGTCCCATAGGTCGGCCGGCCTAGGGTTGGGCCGGCCGGCTCACTATTGGCACCATTTGGCCCAACCTTCGGTGGTAAGTCTTCTAGATGATTCCATAGTCTTCTTACGTCGGTTTCGTCATGGATAAACGTGATTTGACCTAACGATTGGGACCACCTTGCTCATTTTCTAGATAAATCCTCTTGCATTCAAATTCACCAAAACTCGTAGAATTTATTAGTTTAAACCTCTATACCTATGTTTGGTGATTGAATTAAGTATATACGTAGGATATGTTGATGGTTTATGATTGACATTAACAACCGTCAACAAACGCGCGGGCCATCCTCGACGCGGCAACGCGAGCGCCCCGCCCCGCCCCACCCCGTGGCCACACCCTGCCCCACCGCCCGTGCGCACGGCCGTTCACCTAGTGCTGCTACTTACTGCGGCTGGCGTCGTCCTTGCTCTACACACCGATGTCCCCCATCCAAGCAAGCGGAGTGGTCCCTGCAAGACGGGCTGGAGCACCTCGGAGGGGGAGGAGCCACGCGTGGAGGGTGGCGGTGACTCGGTAGCAGTGTTTGGGGTCCCGGATCTGAGGACGCCGCCGCGCACTCCTCGTTCCTCATGAACCCTCGCGTGGCAGTTTGACTGCTATGCGCGCGTGCTATGGCCGCCACGTGCGCTAGTCGCACGTGCACCACTCCACCCTACGCATGCCGTCCCCCCCACCGGCAACGCGTGCGCTGCTCAACCCCGCACGGGCCAGTCCCTAGCGCTGGCCGTGCGTGCTTCGCTCCACCCCACCTAGGCCATCCTCGTTGCCGGCTGCGTGGGCCGTCCCCAGTGCTAGCCGCGCGTGCTATGGCCGCCGCCGTGCTGGCTGCGCGTGCGCTACTCCACCCCGCACGGGTCGGCTGCTCTCCTAGCTGGCCGTGTGTGCGCTACTCGATCCCGCAGGGGCCGGCTGCTCCTCCCCACGAGGGCCGACAGGTCGAGAGAAGAAGGTGCTGGGGTCGCTAACAGCTTGCCCCTACCGGGCAGAGAGAAAGAAGCAAGAGGATAGGGTTACGAGAGAAGGAACTTTGGACGTTTCGCTAGCCGGACCCACATGCTAGAGCTGGCAAACGGCAAAAACCAGACATAAGGTGGACAAAATGGCTTGGGCGACAAAAAAAAGTTTAGGTGAGTGGCACCTAGGTGCGTTCAGACTTTTTAGTAGCCTACAGGTAAGGACTATCGTACACAGGTAAACCCTCCACTCCAAACAGAGTATGTGACTCTCTCTCTCTACACGCACACCAAATCAAATCCTCACCGGATCAGCCAAACAGCCTCCCAAAAGAAAAATCCCCCAAATCGGCACACGGATGCTCCTAGCCCCAACTCACCAAAATGAAGCCATGCAACTAGTGGGAATATCTGAGGAACCCAATACTTGCTAGGCGGAAAAACGAGGCAGAAGGATCGATCGACAGCAAGACAATGTGGATCTAGACGGAGGATTGCCCTTGCGGAGCAGGAGGCGGTGAGCAGATGGGATGAGAGGTGGAGGATGGGTCTGCAAGGGCACGGAGCGAACGCGGGTGGGAGGTGGAGGATGGGGGTGATGGAGTGAGACTAGGAAACCCTAGCCGCCCTTGCCGCCATGGCGCATGCCAAGGGAGGCAAGAGCAGAGAGGCGTCGAGACTTGGGAGGAAGACAAGTCGGGATTGAAATGAGTCGCGAGAGGAGCACTCGGAATCCTTTTCCGTCTCACAGCCCCTGAATCTATCGTAGGCATCCGATTCGGACTCTGGAATGTTGATTTCCAATCTCGTGGGCAGCCAAACAGGCTCGTCATAGAATTCAATTCCAATTCAGCCCGTTTCCATGGAGCCAATAGGCCCTTAGGGTTTCCACATTTCAGATTTATTGAATTTAGAAACAAAATAATTTTAGAAAATCTTTAAGTCATGAAAAATATCTCAAAGCTCAGAAAAAATCCCTGAAAAAAATACTAGAGATAGATTGGAGGATGAGAAACTCAAATAAAGTAGTTTGAGCTCATACATTTTTTTTGGATGATCAGACAAAACATTAAGCTCAAGAAAATAGGAATTAATTACAGTTGAAAACATTCCCGGAAAGAGACATTCGTTGCCGTAACGTATTTTGACACTTTTTGCCCTCATAAACATCAACGCAATCGGCGTGAATACAAAATCCTGTCAATTTAAATTATAAAAGTTATTAAAAATCACAATTTGCACTGTTTAATTTGCTAAAAGCCTAATTAAATCTTAGAAATCTTAAAAAATATAAAATCATCAATTTTATTTAGTGTAAATTAATCACAACCAAAAATAAAAATTTTGGGGTATGTGGTGCAAGGCGGGCTTGGTTTGGTTTTCCTATTTGGGCTGGTTCATGGAGTTAATCTATAGCCGCTATGGGGGTAATCGCTATTGGAGTCTCCATCCATTACTCCCCTATAGTTACTCCAGCCCGTAACGTCTTCGGCGGTAATTCATCCATTCCCAGTAACTCCGCGGTGTCCAGGTGCATTTCATCAACTCCCCGTCTCCTCCGCTCGCGCATAAGTATGGGAGTCCGTCCACATACTTGTTGCGAATAAAAGGTCTTTTGTGTCATGTGTACTGTTGCGAATAGATCACATATTCACATGTGCACATATATGATATTACAAACTTGTTGCTAATTTTCTAGATTAATTTATATCTAAAATTACTTAAATATCTAAAAATAAATCATAGGAAAACGAGCTTAGCTCTTTATAAATATGTGTGTTATCATTCTCTCTCCTTCCTAAATAAAATATTTTACGAGGCAACTCTTTTAACACTGTTGAGCTGCCCCAAATATAATGTGCCAACCTCTCAGTCCCAGAATAGTGACGCTTTAGGGCCTATCACAGGTACCAATACCCAAAGTAAAAGCTCTTTTCCTATAAATAGGGATAAAGAAGGTGTACTGAGAGAAGAAAAATATGCACTGAGAAATGAGAATGACAACAACTTATTTTTAGGATAATATTTGAAAGCTAAGATCAAATATTTTAGGACCAGGAATATCTAACGTGCGGAACAAGGCAAATTAACTGTCACCTAGCTAGGAGCCATACCTATGGGATCAAAGTACAAACGCGAGATATATGTGACCTGGGCCTTGTTTAGTTGGCGAAATTTTTTGGAAAATGATACTATAGTACTTTCGTTGTTATTTGGCAATTATTGTCCAATCATAGTCTAATTAGGCTTAAAAGATTCGTCTCGTGAATTTCGTCTAAACTGTGTAATTAGTTTTATTTTTTATTTATATTTAATGCTTCATACATGCGTCCAAAGATTCGATGTGGCGGGGAATCTTGAAAAATTTTACAAAATTTTGAGAACTAAACACTACCCTGGCTAAATAGCGAACGTTCAGATAACCTGTGACTTTCCTTTTTTGGTAAAAAAAATTCCGCAACTTTCCTTTTTTGAAAAGTTTTCCACTTTTAGCAAAAACAAAATTTCCACCACTTTTTTTTTTGAAAGTTACAAAGTTATACTAGTTATAGTCACAACTTTTACGTATAACTTATGGAACAAACTTCAATGTATAACTTATATATATAACTTATACACATGACTTTGCCGTATACCTTCAACTTGATAAAGTTACGCACATAACTTATTACGTGACACGCATAACTTTTATGTATAATATTTTGTAGAACAAACTTATCAATATAATTTGTTAGAAACTACAAAAGTTATACACAAAATTTTTATGTACAACTTGTTTGTATAACTTAGATATATAACTTGATGAATGACTTAGATATAAAGTTAGACGTATAAATCATATTCAAGAATTTAGATGTATAAATTAACATCATAACATATTAGTAGAAATATAAAAACTATGTAAAAATAACTATGTAGTATAACTTACAAATATATAACAAAAAAGAGAAAAATGATAGAAAAAAAAGAACGACCGTGCATGTGTAGCTAGCCATGCCATTGAACGAATCCGACCGGGGGCGAAGCCTACTCTAAATTTATGGTGGTACACTACTTAGGAGACATACATTAATCTAATAGCAATATATGGTGAAAATTTATGTAGTTAGTAGTAAATTTTTTTTACCCTGATGCATGTGCACCAGGCAAGATTAACGTGGCTTCGCCCCTGAATCCGACAAGCGAAAAATTATTTAATACAACTTGTGTGCATAAGTTGTAAGCTATAAGTTATATATTATAAGTTAAAACACATAAATTGTTACTAGAAAAAAAAATCTTCGAAATATATATAAGTGGAGTCTAGTTTTGTTTGACTCGTTGCGCAGAACACATCGGTGTAGATGGAATTAAAAATGGATACACCGTTCAGAAGTTATAGCATTTTAAAATAAAGGTATATCTTTTTAGCTTATGTCACTAGTGACGTCACAGGGGAGAGAAGCATCGTTCACGAGATTTTGTTTGAGCGAACTCTCCCTAGAATGGAATTGAGGGATATACACAATCAATGTCCTCAAAATGATAGCCCTTCGTTGTTTGTAGTGCCCAGGAACAAAACTGTCCTGCTATTAATGTGATGTCCTAGGTGCAGCAAACTACACGCAGCTAGCTAGCAAACGCTGACACACGTAACTTGCGCCGCAACAGAAAAGCCCTAGTGAGCCCTTGTTTAGTTCGCGAAATTTGGATTTTGGGACTACTGTAGCATATTTGTTTTTATTTGGTAAATAGTATCCAAACATTGACTAATTAGGCTTAAAATGTTCGTCTCGCAATTTCCCACCAAACTGTGCAATTAGTTTTTCTTTTCGTCTACATTTAATGCTCCATGCACGGGCCGCAAACATTCGATGTGACAGGTACTGTAGCAACTTTTTGGATTTTGGGGTCCAACTAAACAAGGGCTGAAATGCAATGCAATCCAGCGGCCCTCACTTTCATCAGCGCTGTATCTCTATGGATCACACTCAGCCCACGCCGTCTACAATTTTCTCGACGGGTCGCCGGAGGCGGCCGCCAGTCGACTACTCCTGGTGTTGTGCTGACCTTCCCTGCCCGCCATCTATGAACACAAGGTTGTATGTGCCCTTATGGTTTGGATTTGTGACGAGTGATTGTCAACGTGATTCGCGTCTTGGGTTGAGTTATGAACTAATCATGGCGTGAGTTGGGTTGTGCAACATGTCTCTTAGTTTGTGGTGCGCAGATATGGAGCTCGGAGGCGGTGGTCGTCGGCGAGGTGAAGATCAAATAGGGATGTGCCGTGCTGATGGATAGGGAACGGGGGAAGGACGGACGTGGGGCTTGGACCTAGTGATCAGAAGGCCGGCTGGGCAGCCGTGGTGGCGGACATCTAGGACATCGACAATAGCAAGTGTACATGGAAGTGACCGTGTTGACCGAGTCAAGACGGCGGACGTGCGAGTCGAGCGGGGCTCAGGAGGACTTGTCATCTGGTTGAGGACGGCGGTGACACGTGTTGAGTGATGGGGGACGCATATGGAGTACGCTACTCGTGGGCGGTTCAGGGGTTTGGGCCTCAAAACCATCGGTGGCCGGGTTCACGGGTTTGAGCCTCAAAACCTGGACGGAGGTTCTGAGGAGGAACGGATGGCACGTGGCGGCATCGAGGAGTTCGCGTCGAGGCGAAGCTATCTCATAAAGGGCGTGGTGGCCGTCGGATGAAGATTATCTTGAGTTGGACCATAGTGCCCTCGGATTAAGTGATTCGACTAAAAAATATTTAAGGACAAAACTAAAATTGTATAATAGCCCTGTTAAATAAGATGAAGGAGCTCCCGTCTCCTCTCACCTCTTTAATTTTACTTTATCCTTCTCTAGGTTTTTCCCTTCCCTTAGGTTTTCTTGAGAGTGGTCCACAAATTCCAAATTTGTGCAACAAACCTGTGATTTTGGAGTGGAAATAGAGGCCCGAATCCTCCTATTGTCCTCCGGGGTTCATATAATCTGTCTGTGATTTTCGTCATTGTGTTCTTGAGTTTTCCCCATTTTCGTACTCATTGGAAATCGAGTTGCCTTGATTCAGTAGTCTCATACAATTTTGGGGTAGAACTGGACCCCGGATTCGTGCTAGGTTGAATTGCATCTGTGCGATTTTTTGGAACGTTTCATGGAGTTTTAGTTTGGATTTCGTTGGAGCTTTGGGCGCTCCTTTTCTTTTGTTCGTTCTATTCTTCCTCTTGTGCTTCTTCGGGAGCAGCAGTCCAGTAGTCCAGCGGCAGTGCTACCAGCGCTAGGTGCCAGGCACCGAGCGTGCTTGCTTGAGCAACGCTTGCCGTGGGTGATCGTGGCTGGCTGCTCGCCCAGAAGTCCTTCGTCTCTTCCTCCGTTCTCTGTTAGCGTGCAGCTTTCGGATCCGTTGGCTTTTCGCTCGGCGTGTGCAGACCGACGCCCAGCACCTTGCTATTTCCTTCCTGAGTCGCAAGAGCAGCAGCAGCTCCAGTTCTTCCTCGCGTCGGCGTCTACCACCTCCGTCGCGTGCTCGCCCTGCAGCTGCGTCACCGAGCAGACCCGGTGCCGTGCGTGTTTCCAGGCTAAGGACAGTCCGCCCCGGTGAGCCAGACAGTCCGCATACCCTGTTTCGCCTGCTAACAGAACCTGTTTCTTCTCGGTCGTTTTTTGAGATTTACACGGCACACAGTCCGGGGTTAGAATTGCAGACAGTGGGTGGTTGAGGCTCAGACAGTCCGCACAGTATTGGCTGTTTTCTCCCATTCCTTCCTGCACGGTTCCGTCGATTCTCGATCGTCCCGCTGTACCTCTTGTCATTGCCAAAGGTACCTAGGTACCCGTTGACTCGTGATCTTTTCGTTCTTGCGTACATTTGCTGTTAGGGTTTGATTTTGGGACAGTAGCAAAATATTTCGAAAGAAATTTGATGCTCTCATTCCCCTTTCTCTGGTCATCGTTTCCCATCCTTCAATTTGTATCGAAGCCGGTTAAGGATCATTCCACCTTAATCGGTCCTTGATCCACGAAGGTGACATGGAGCGTGGTTCTGGCGAACCACCGTTCTATTGGAAGATTTGCTTGTCAGTGCATCTTCAAGGGATTGATTGGAAAGTTTAGGAGATTTGTGAGAATGCTAATTATGTTGTGCTTGATGCTCGCAACACTCGTGATCATTTTGATCAACACTAACGCAAATAGCAAGGCTCGTAGTGTTCTCTTTTCGAATCTTTCGCTTTCTGAGTTTGAGAGAGTCTCCGATTGCACGACTGCTCGAGAGATCTGTGTGAGGCTTCAGAGCTATCACGAGGGAACCGCACAGGTCAAAACCAGACCCTTCGAGACATACAAGCGAGAGTATGAGAACTTCACTCGGTTGGATGGAGAGTCTATCGATGCCATGTTCCCTCGCTTTCAGACGATTGTGAACAAAATGCGGGCAAACAAGCCGCAGGTACCTTATGATGATCATGAGAAGGCACTCAATTTACTATATGCTCTAGATCGGAAGGTTTGGGACGTGAAGGTGTCCGCTATCATGGAGTCCGTGAACTACGACACCCTCACCGTGGATGAGCTTTTCAGCAAACTCAAATCCACCGAGATTGATTACCAGACCCAAGCCAAGATCAAGAACCCCTCTGCACCGACTATGGCTTTGGTCTCAAGTAATGACTCAAGTTCTTTAGCTAACCCTTCATAGATGTCGTTTGCCTTGTCTTCTTTGGTGTCTGTCACAGAGAAGCAGTTGGAGGCCCTTAGGGACGACGAGCTGGCACTAGTCATTAGCCGGTTCTCACGGTTTCACAACAACCGCTTGAATCGTCGGTGTGGTGGTGGTCCAAAGGAAGGATGCTATGGCTGTGGAGATCCTGACCACTTCGTCGCCCACTGCCCCAATAAGAACAAAAACTTCTCCGGCAAGCATGACTCTGGGAAGCGCAAGGACAAGTGCAAGTACACCTTTGGCAAGCACAAGTTGAAGGGAGGTTTCAACAAGGACGCGCTCAAGAAGATGTACCTCAAGAAGGCCAAGGCATAGGAGCACGCCTTACTTGCCTCCCTCAGCGACCTCGACAACGACACCGACAACGACCGCTTTTCTTCCCCCTCGAGCGACAATGAGTCCAAGAGGAAGCACGAGGACAAGCTTACCGGGCTATGCCTCCTCGCCAGTTCCACCCATGGAGGGTTTTGCACCATGGTGGTCGATGCCAAGGTGAAGGCTAGCAAGGACGTGGCTCCCGTCAACGACGACACTACTGAGGTAACACCTTCCGTCGACTGTCTTGTTGCTGAGCTTGAAACCATGAACGTCACATTATTTGGCAAAGATAAGCTACTAAAGCGTGCTGCCCGTGAGAGGAAAGAGTAAGGACAAGCTAGAAATTGTGCTGAAGGAGCTTGAGGAAGCTAAGAAGCTCGCTGTAGTAGTGTCTGACGAGGTTGAGTGCGATGAATGTGTTGTTCACATGTCCAACCTTACTAATTTGCAATCCAAGTATGTTGCTTTTCTTGATGAGAATGATGAGTTGAAGTCTCGGTCTGGCTTGTTGGGTGCGTGCAAGTCCTGCTCGGGCTTGCAATCTGAGCTGGCAGGGATGGTTGCTACGATCTCTTTGCTTGAGAAGGCCAGTTTAGATATCACTGCTGCTAGGTGTGCACTGTAACACCCTAGGTGTTTGGCTTCCACAAAATTTCATTTCATTTCATAAACATATGCATCATTTATGTCATCATGCCATTGTCACTAAAACATACATATGCAACATTCGCAAATTCTATTTGTTTCATACTTGATTTGCTTGTGAATGGTAGTAGTGAAACATGTGAATGCAACATGAGTTTCTCATACCTTGAAACATGGCAACATGGTAGTAATATGACAAGTACAAAATAACAACAAAGTCATGAAACATGTGAAACATGGAATTGCAACATTTGAGTGAATTGCTTGTTTTGTGGCTTCATCACATGTGATCATTAGAAATTGGTATAGCACTTGTGTAAAGTGGTTGATTATGGTCTAATACACCTTAACTACACTTAGGGTAAATTGTTTGGACATTATTCATGTGGACCAAAATGACCAAATTGCCCTTTAGGAGAGGTTTGACTTGAATTGACCCTTAGAGTGCCACTGTTTGACTAAGTCAAAAGACCAACTTAGAGACTTTGTATGGCTGTGCACTCTTTACCAAAGTTGTAGCTAATTTATCAAGGAACAAAAGTTGTTTTATGACCAACTCATGAAAATGTGTGGAACATGGTCAAACAAGGCCTACAAGTCAGATTTCCCTGCTGATTTCATACTTAGAATTTTTCTAAGTCCTTTGTTGTTTTATAGTTTCGTGTACCAATGTTTGGAGGCTTGTATCTCCCTAACCAGGCCGAACCAACTCGAGCTCCAATTGAAGAAGTTGTAGTACTCACTTAGGTCTTCAATTTTGTTAACTATACCATGAACCAGATCGCCACCGTTTGGGAGTTACAGAACGTCGAAGTCGCGCTGTCAGTCGTCGTCGTTGATCACTGAATCGAAAATTTCTGAAAACGGTCAGAGCTCGCCGTGGCCGACCGGCGCAGGAGCTGATCGCCGCGTGGCACGCATGCTCTGCCGACGCCTCCACGTCGCGCGTCCGAGCTCTAGATGAAAGCCAGCGCCTGCCCGATGCACTCGTCTGCTCCATTTGCTTCTCTTTCGCCTCCACCGCATGCAGCACCGAAGCCGCCGCAGCTCCTCCAGTTCCGACCGAGCATCGCCGTTGCCTTGCGCGCTCGCCACTGCAAAAAACACGACAGCCATCTTGCCCCTAGCTTCGCCGTGATCTCCTCTACCACCTCCACCTTTCAGTCGGTCCATTTGAGCCTTGGTAAGGGCGTAATCGCCATTTCTTCCACCGCCGCCATGGCGGGACCTCACCGGAGTTGGCGCTCCATGCGGCCAACTGTCACCGCGACCCTCCCATCCTTTCTCTCCCTTGCGCTAGCTGCTATGAGTGATGCTGAAGCTCGTAGGGTCTCCCACTAGGGCAGTGGCGCCGTCGTCTCACCGGAGCCGGCCATGCCATGGCCGTGCGCCGCCATGGCCGTCGCCATTGCCTTTAGCCGCAACAATAGCTTCAATTGATGGCACCATTAGATGCGCCTTGTTGAGGCGAACGCCATAGCACCGCTAGACTCGCCGGAGCTGTCACCGGTGATGAGCTACACCGTCGTCTTCCTCCCTTCCCCTGCCTATCTCTCTATCGGGCGGGTCCCCTTTGTCAACCGCTGAAGCGGAGGCGGGAGCTAGCCTGGGCTGCGCCGTGTCTGGGCCACACCAGCGCATGCGTCGTGGGCCGCCGGGTCTGTTCGGGCCGGCCCAACAGTAGTTCATTAGGGTTTCAAATTATTTTGTTTTATTCTTTTCACAGATTGATGTATAGATTCAAAAATATGTATCTCCTAGTTGGTAGATTCAAATGATGTGGTTCCAATTTTGCTGAGTTCATGATAATGTCTAGTTTTTATTAAAAATATAATTTATGCTATGTTCTGTTATGAAAAATGGAGTTGCTAATTATCTCTTTTAATCATGAAAGAAATAGGGGTAATTATATCTTTTTCTATGTAGCTCCAAATGGCATGAAATTTTTATGGTGTACTGCTCATATCATGAATAGCTTGTAGTTAAATTTTCATATATTTTGGACACTGTATGTAGGAGATAGAAAATTCTCTTGTTTGCATGGATGGATCTTGTGTGAATTTTCATAATTTTTCTATAGATCCAGTAAGGGTAAAATTTGGTGAGTGCTGTTCTTATGCTAGAATGATGCTAGGAAAAATGAGAAATCTGTTGGTTGACACTTTTCAATAGGGTTTCCTAATTATGCTAAAAATAGACATGCCACCTGTTATTTTGGATACAGTAAGTTCTGCTTGCCCAATGGCTTTGAAATTTTTATGGTAGTGTATGTGAAGCATGAGATAGCTACTGTAATTTTTGTAGATGTTTCAGAATAGTTTTACTATATATTGCTTTAATCACCTAATTAAGTAAATAAATTAGAAAAGGATATTAAATAATTTATTTAGAAGTTGGCATTATACTTTCTAATGTTCCTTTGGTATGCACAACAAGTTGGTAAACTTGGTTTGGTCCAATTATGCTTTTGCATCATCACTAAATATTTAATTTAGTAACCTTGTCATTTCTGGACAGATTCTAGGTTTACTGGAATTCGATTTGGTTAACATAAGAATCATGCTTTGATGTTTACAAATGATTTGTAGAGAATTTCATAAGCTTTCCAGAATATCCTCTTGCAAGTCATTTGAATTTATAGAACTCTGGTTATGATTGAATTAAGGAACTACCCGTGTGCATATGAAAATTTAACTATTGTTTTAAGTATGCCTTTACTATTTCTAAGTTTGTGGTAATGTTCCTAAGTGTTAGGCCTTTAACTGAAGATGAGCATCTTTATCTTAGGTTATGCAAGTTAGGTAAGTTGATCTCGTTCTTCAAGTTAAGTTAGATACACGTTTTAAAGTGATTTGACTAGAGCTATTCTTAATCGGTAAACGAGTGTCCAGTGATGTTTTTGTTAAACACTTACTGTGATTCATTCATCATGAGCATCATGTCATTCCTTATGCATCCCTGATATTTATCTTGTGCATCGGCATGCAATAGGTGTACCAGAAGGAGTGACCCTGCTAGAATTCAAGGAACCGAGCGAGCAGCAACAGCTGACACCGGAGGTTCAGGAGGTGCAGCCTTCAGGAGAAGTGCCAGACGAGGTCGCCGTTGAGTGCCCGGATCACCGTCCGTGCAACTTTGTGAAAGGCAAGCCCCGAAGCATATTAAGCCTCCTAATTTTTGAAATGTAGTTAAAGTATTATTGTTATATATATATATTGTTGCATTAAGTTTAGGTGTTGGATGCAAACACTTGTTGCATTGGTTATCCAATCCTTATCCAGATATTGATACCCTGAATCCTATGTAGCTCAGGTTCATGTAGTGCTTAGCCCTGCTTAAACGCGGTAGAAGTCAGGTGATTTCCTGTCACCTGCGAGATATAGGGACATACATATGGCACGGTTGGCTATATTTGTTATCATGGAAAAGAACCAGTCTTAATTTGAAATGAAGACCAGACGGAGGCTTGCCGGTTTGCAGTGACTCCGTCTGTGTCGCTTAAGGACTGAATCTTGGAGCCTTTTCTGTTTATGTTGGACGCATGCCTCTCTCTTAGTTGGCCGGGTCTGGAGACCGACCACGAAGCCGAGTAGCTCACCTCAGGCTAGGAGTCGATAAGTATAAAGTACGCCTCGGAAGGGAGCCGTAGGCGTGAGTCCAAGGGCAGGTGATTTAAAAGTCCTGATCGTCCTGGCAGAAGGGTAATCCCTGATAGCACTGGCGCTGATCGAACCCACAAATTTGGTTCCTGAGTTGTACCAAAGGTGACCCACGGCTACCCTTGCAAAGTATGCTAGGGTGAGAGTTAGGAATACCCCCTCAGCTGAGTTGTAATTCGATTCGAGTCGCCGTCTCTCCCGATTAGTGAGAACTTGACGGGCTTATCTCCAAAGTAGATACACTAAATAACCTAATGGTTCAGAAATGATGATATGATGATGACAGCCTTATTATACCTGCTATGGTTAATATTGTTTGCTCCTAATAAGTGAGTGCTCTAGTACAGGTGCTAATCTAGTGGACAGGTAAATGATGATAAACTTGATGCTAAGTTTAAATTGGTTACTATATTCATAAGCTCTTTTATGCAACTGTGTCCAGCTAGCCCACCTCATAAGCCTTGCATGACCCTTGGTGTCTTTTATTTCTGGTTTTGATGGGTAAGTCTAGCTAAGTACCTTCTCGTACTCAGGGTTTATCTCCCACCTGTTGCAGATGACCAGTTCTACTTTGGTTGCTGCAAGTATTGCCTTCTCCCGGCTGGGGATGAAGACTAGACTGTTGGTCGCGGTCTCTACTAGTTCTCGTACCTAATGATGCTTTTGTGGGACATGACTCAGATCTGGCAATGTATTTGAAACTATGAAGTTATGTACTAAACTATGTTGCTTCCGCGAACTTAAACTTGGTTTGTATTATTTTATTTGAACTCTGATGGATGTAATCCGAATGCTACTTGAGAAATGTTGTAACGAATGATGTGTTGTATTGAATCACTATGGTCTTGGTTTGTATGTCGAGAGTTGGTTGAAATCCTTCGTGATTTCTGGACTACCGGGATTATGGGAGCTTAAGTACAGGAATTTGATCACTTCGGTGATTGTTTTTGTACTTACGTTCTTATGATTTGGTCGGTTCTGTTACAGCTGGCATTAGAGCAAGATTCAACACTAAACATGTCATTTGTGTATTTAAAACAAAAGTAATTGTGAAAATTCTAAATTAAATACTAAGTATTGCCAGTGGTCATATCCCTTATGCCCAAATAAGGACTCTTAGGTGGCTTATTAAAGTACTAACTTGGGGGTTCCTGCTTGTTTCTGTTTCGTTGTCCATACGGCGTGCTATTGTATGGATGCCATCCGCTTGGGTGGTAATGTATGGATCAAAATACCTCTACGCTCTAGTAAGTGGGAGTTGTGAGAGCATGACCGTCCAACTGTTGGTCTAGGGGAGAGTAGTTGTGGTTGCTCACATACTCACATGTTCAATCATGTATCTATGAGAGTACTTAAATGTGGGTATCTCTGACGGGTAGCTGTGATACTAGAGTATATGCATCGGGGGATGTATGTATGAAAGTATTTAGTTTACATGCCTTTTTGGGAATTTATTGGGCTGAAATGAAATTTTCTACAGGTACACTAACAACGTATCATTGTAGATCAACTAGCTACCGTATATGAGAGAACGTATGTATGCCACTGTATATTTCGCTAGCCTTTAAATTTTTTTCTAGGTTTGTGAGGACGTACGGATCGTGCATGCATCATGTTTAAGCATACATGACAGTTCTTGCATTACTCCATCCTTTAAAAATTGATGGTCTCGACTAATTAAATTTCATATCCCTTAAATGATTCTCCCCTTACGTTGCAACTTTTTGCTACAGATGGCATGCACGAAACTCACTGCTCGCAAGTCCACTGGAGGTAGGGCGCCTCGTCACCGGTTAGCTCCTCGTGAGCCTCGTCCGGAGCCTACTAAGGCGGAAAGGCTGAGGGCAGAGCTGGCCTAGGTGACTGCTGAGAGGAATGCGGCTCAGCACCGTTTGGAGCAAGTAACACAAGAACGGGACCAAGAGACCCTGGAGGTTTAGAGGTTGATAGTTGCTCACTGCAACTATGAACGTATGTTGATTCACATGCTGAACCAATGAAATGAAGCCTGGCACGAAGAGAATGTGTTGAGAGCGCGACAGGTGGAGCTAGAGCAGCAGTTGGCAGTTGCCGAAGAGTACAATGACCATCTCCATGAGGAGGTTCACCTGTTACATACAATCAACTTCACCCTCTCCTGCCACCTGATGCTGAGAATGACAATGAGGATGAGATGGGCTCTGGTGTCATCATGGCTGAAGGTGATGATGACATTGAGGTCAATGGACCTGAGGACGTTCCACCTGAAGAGGAGGAAGATGAGGAGTTAGAGCCTGCTAGTGATGAAGATGGAGGAGAGATCTTCGACACTGACTCCAAGGATGATGTATAGTTTAGCTTACTACTTAGCTAATGCGCTAGAGCTAGTCTTTTGTTGATCCTCATGCATGAACGAGTAGCTTTGTAATAAGTTAATCGTTGGGATGTAATATCAGACCCTATGTTATTTTGGATGAAAGTTTGGAACCACTATGGCTTGGATGTAACCTATCAAACGTGTTATGCTCCACGTATGTGAGCCTTTGACAATTTCCATCTGTGTGGTCTATCTATCTCATTGCTAGTTAAGTTCATCGCATTAATGTGTCAATTGATGCGCTTGATGAGTTGTGTGATTGTGATGGATGATTGTGCCTCTGTTGATAGTATAAATTCATTTTCTCCATTGGAGTCAGTTTGGCATAATTATACAATTCATCTACAAAAATTTCCACATCGTCAGTGCTCATTGGCTATACATTTTTGCAGATGGCTTATAACCTTCGTCGCGGTCGTAGCATGGGAGATGAGGAACAACCACCTCCTCCACCACCCACACCAGCTAAGCTAATGCAGACAGTCATCGAAAGTCAGCGCATGCTAGCTGAGGCTATGCGCCAACTGGCTAACCGTGATGACTGACATGTCTGCCAGGGACCCGAGCCAAACTAGTATAGCAGCTTTAAGGACTTCATGGACACAAAGCCTCCTATCTTTAGAGAGGCAGAAGAACCATTACAAGCTGATGAATGGATGAGCATGATAGAGCAAAGGTTTGGATTGCTCTGTTTGACAGAAGGTATGAAGGCCTCGTATGTAGGACACCAGCTCCAAGGCCCTGTAGGCATCTGGTGGTCCCATCACAGGACCACCTTTCCTGCAAACGTTGAGATAGTTTGGGACCAGTTCCAGATAGCTTTCTAGGGACACTTTATCCCTCCTGGTCTCATGGCCATTAAGCATATCGAGTTTATGAAGCTAACCCAAGGCAATAAGAGTCTTAATGAATACCTCTAGGCATTCAACAACCTGGCAAGGTATGCTCCTGAGTTCATCGATACTGACGCCAAAAGAATAGCTAGTTTCAAGAGGGGACTTTCCCCTAAACTGATGAAGTCTATGGACAACTGCAAGTGTGTCATCTTCATTGAGTTTATCAGTGACACCCTGACTCAGGAGAATAATGATAAGATATATGCTGCTTCCAAGACCCGTAAAAGAAACTTTGAGGCAGGTGCTTCTCAGTCTAAGGCACCAGTGGTATCTAAGACCCAGTATCGTCCACCCAATGCTAATGTCCGGTACCACCCACCTCAGAAGAAGAATCAAGCTAAAACTGGTTTCCGCAAGGGGTACATAATTTCCTTGCCAAAGAATACCTCTGGGCAGGGCAGCTCCAATGTCCCGCCAGCAAACAGGCCATGCTGGAACTATAACCAGCCTGGTCATTGGGCAAATAAGTGTCCCTATCCTTCCAAGTAGAATGCTCAAGGAAACATCCATCAGGGGCGTGTTCACTACACTACTGTGGAGGAAATTCCTACTGGTGAAGTGGTCACCGCTGGTAAGTTCCTTATTAATGATCACCCTGCAGTTGTGCTCTTTGATTTGAGTGCTTCGCATTCCTTTGTGAGTTCTACTTTTGCATCTAAGCATAAGATGAATGTGATTACAATTGTCAAGGGTGGTTATTGTATTAGTGCTGCTGGAAATAATATCCTGACTAACCCAGTAGTTAAAGATGTAAAGATTGAGATTGGGGATCGAGAGTTCCTTATGGATCTTGTAGTTCTGCCGGGGGTAGGAATCGATGTAATCCTAGGAATGAAATGGATGAGCGGGAATGGAATGTTGATCGATACATCAACCCGTGTGGTAATGTTGAGGGATCCTGTGGATAAGAAGGGTTTTCTAGTGTAGTTACCTCGTGATATCTCTATCCACAATACAACCAATGCTACCCTAGCCAAAGCCATTGAAGATATACCGGTTGTCTATGAGTTTCTAGATGTCTTCCCTAATGACTTGCCAGGATTACCTCTGGACCGTGATGTAGAATTCAAGATAGAACTAATTCCGGGTATGGATCCTATTTCTCGAAGGCCCTATAGAATGCCGCCCAATGAGTTGGCTGAGCTGAAGAGTTAGTTGAATGAGCTATTAAAGAAAGGTTTGATTCGGCCTAGTTCTTCTCCTTGGGGTTGTCTGGCTATCTTTGTGAAGAAGAAGGATGAGTCTCTGCGCATGTGCGTGGATTATCACCCCCTTAATGCTGTTACCATCAAGAACAAATACCCTCTTCCTCGCATCGATATTCTGTTTGATCAGCTCTCCAAAGCTAAGGTATTCTCCAAGATCGATTTGAGGTCTGGCTACCATCAGATCAAAATTCATCCTGAAGATATACCTAAGACAGCTTTCTCTACTCGTTATGGCATGTTCGAATACCTTGTCATGTCCTTTGGGTTGACAAATGCTCTGGCACACTTTATGTACCTGATGAATTCAGTATTCATACCGGAACTGGACAAGTTCGTTGTTGTGTTCATTGATGATATCCTTATATATTCTCAGAATGAAGAAGAGCATGTTGAACATCTGAGAATTGTTTTAACTCGGTTACGTGACAACCAGCTTTATGCTAAGTTCAGCAAGTGCGAATTCTGGTTGAACAAGATACCTTTTCTAGGTCATGTGTTATCTGGAGATGGAATTTCGGTTGACCCTACTAAGGTACAAGAAGTCCTAGGGTGGAAGGCACCTACTACGGTCACAGAAGTCTGAAGTTTCCTGGGTTTGGCTGGCTACTATCGTCGCTTTATCCTGGATTTCTCAAAAATCACCAAGCCCATGACTCGACTACTTCAAAAGGATGAGAAGTTTGTGTGGACTCTAAAGTGTGAAGAGGCTTTCCACACTTTGTGGACCTTACTAACCTCTACTCCTGTATTGGCATAACCTGACATCGAGAAGCCTTTTGATGTCTACTGTGATGCATGTGGCACCGGTTTGGGGTGTGTTCTTATGCAAGAGGGCTGGGTCATTGCTTATGCTTCACGCCAGCTTCGAAAACATGAAGTCAATTATCCTACCCATGACTTAGAGCTAGCCGCGGTTGTTCATGCCCTGAAGATTTGGAGACATTACTTGCTAGGTAATGTGTGCAACATCTGTACGGACCATAAAAGTCTCAAGTACATCTTTACTCAAGCCGAGTTGAACATGCGTCAACGACGATGGTTAGAATTGATCAAAGACTACAACCTTCAAGTGCACTACCATCCTGACAAGGCCAATGTGGTTGCTGATGCCTTAAGTAGAAAGGCCCATTGCAATTCCTTAGTTAGTGAAGACTTTCATTTGGCACACCTCCTTCATCCTACAGTACTCCACAATATCACTGTGGATTGCTCTCTTAGAAGTCGAATTATCGAACTCTAGAAGACTGATGTGGGTGTGTTTCACATCAAGCGGAAGATGAAAGATTAGGAGACCAAGCACTTTAGGGTCGATGACAAAGGAATTCTTTGGTTTAATGATAGGCTTGTAGTACCCAAAGACAAAGAACTTAGAAATCAAATTATGGTTGAAGCCCATTCTTCTAGATTGTCCATCCATCCTGGTAGCAGTAAAATGTATCAAGATCTCAAGCTATATTATTGGTGGACCAAGATGAAGAAAGAAATCGCAGCCTACGTGGCAAGGTGCGATAACTGTTGCAGAGTCAAGGCTATTCACATGAGGCCCGGATTATTGCAGCCACTCTCTATTCCTGGCTGGAAGTGGGAAGAAATTGTTATGGATTTCATTGTTGGATTACCCACTACCAAAAAGGGTTGTGATTCCATCTGGGTTATCGTAGATCGTCTAACTAAATCCGCTCACTTTATTCCGGTCAAGTCTACCTATCACCCTCACAATTATGCTGAGATTTATTTTCAACAAGTGGTACATCTCCATGGTGTACCCAAATCCATTGTTTCAGATAGAGGACCACAATTCATGGCTCACTTTTGGGAGTGCTTACATCAGAATCTTGGCACTCATCTAATCTGCAGTTCTGCCTATCATCCGCAAACATCAGGACAGACTGAGCGTGTTAATCAAATTCTTAAAGACATGCTTAGAGCTTGTCTTATCTCTTGCAAAGGCTCTTGGGAGGACTGGTTGCCTCTTGCTGAATTCTCTTATAACAACAGTTATCAAGAGAGTATCAAAATGACTCCTTTTGAAGCTCTTTATGGCCGCAAGTGTAGAACTCCTTTGAACTAGGTGGAACCCGAAGAAAGAAGATTCTATGGTATTGATTTTGTAAAAGAAGCCGAAGAGCAAGTCTAAACTATCTAGAAGAATATGACTGCCGCCCAGGCTAGACAAAAAAGCTATGCTGACAAGAGAAGAAAACCTATTGAGTTTGAAGTAGGTGACCATGTTTATCTGAAGGTATCCCCTATGAAAGGAGTAAAACGTTTTGGAATAAAAAGGAAGCTTGAGCCTCGATATGTTGGACCTTACCGCATTATCGAGAAAAGTGGAAGAGTAGCCTATAAACTCGATCTACCACGTGAAATGGGAGCTATATTCCCGGTATTCCATGTGTCTTAGCTGAAGAAGTGTTTCCGTATTCCCGAGGAAAGAATAGCAACAAGGAAAATCAACTTGAAATCTGCTCTTTCTTATGAGGAGAAGCCTGTGCAAGTTCTGGATACTCAAGAAAGAGTGACTCGTAGGCGAGTAGTTAAGTTGTACAAGGTAGTTTGGAGTAATCATAGTGATCGGGATGCAACATGGGAGTGGGAAGATTATTTAAAGGAAAATCATCCCACTTTCTATACTAAATGGTACGCTTTCCAAATCTCAGGATGAGATTTTTCTAAGGGGGAGGGCTGTAACACCCTAGGTGTTTGGTTTCCACAAAATTTCATTTCATTTCATAAACATATGCATCATCTATGTCATCATGCCATTGTCACTGAAACATACATATGCAACATTCGCAAATTCTATTTGTTTCATACTTGATTTGCTTGTGAATGGTAGTAGTGAAACATGTGAATGCAACATGAGTTTCTCATACCTTGAAACATGGCAACATGGTAGTAATATGACAAGTACAAAATAACAACAAAGTCATGAAACATGTGAAACATGGAATTGCAACATTTGAGTGAATTGCTTATTTTGTGGCTTCATCACATGTGATCATTAGAAATTGGTATAGCACTTGTGTAAAGTGGTTGATTATGGTCTAATACACCTTAACTACACTTAGGGTAAATTGTTTGGACATTGTTCATGTGGACCAAAATGACCAAATTGCCCTTTAGGAGAGGTTTGACTTGAATTGACCCTTAGAGTGCCACTGTTTGACTGAGTCAAAAGACCAACTTAGAGACTTTGCATGGCTATGCACTCTTTACCAAAGTTGTAGCTAATTTAACAAGGAACAAAAGTTGTTTTATGACCAACTGATGAAAATGTGTGGAACATGGTCAAACAAGGCCCACAAGTCAGACTTCCCTGCTGATTTCATACTTAGAATTTTTCTAAGTCCTTTGTTGTTTTACAGTTTCGTGTACCAATGTTTGGAGGCTTGTATCTCCCTAACCAGGCCGAACCAACTTGAGCTCCAATTGAAGAAGTTGTAGTACTCACTTAGGTCTTCAATTTTGTTAACTATACCATGAACCAGATCGCCACCGTTTGGGAGTTACGGAATGTCGAAGTTGCGCTGTCAGTCGTCGTCATTGATCACTGAATCAAAAATTTCTGAAAACGGTCAGAGCTCGCCGTGGCCGATCGGCGCAGGAGCTGATCGTCGCGTGGCATGCATGCTCTGCCGATGCCTCCAAGTCGCACGTCCGAGCTCTAGATGAAAGCCAGCGCCTGCCCGACGCACTCGCCTGCTCTATTTGCTTCTCTTTCGCCTCCACCGCGCGTAGCCCCGAAGCCACCGCAGCTCCTCCAGTTCCGACCGAGCATCGCCATTGCCTTGCACGCTCGCCACTACAAAAAACATGCTGGCCATCTTGCCCCTAGCTTCACCGTGATCTCCTCTACCACCTCCACCTTTCAGTCAGTCCATTTGAGCCTTGGTAAGGGTGTAATCGCCATTTCTTCCACCGCCGCCATGGCGGGACCTCGCCGGAGTTGGCGCTCCACACGGCCAACTGTCACCGTGACCCTCCCATCCTTTCTCTCCCTTGAGCTAGCTGCTGTGAGTGACGCTGAAGCTCATAGGGTCACCCACTAGGGCAGTGGCGCCATCGTCTTGCTGGAGCCGGCCATGCCGTGGCCGTGCACCACCATGGCCATCGCCATTGCCTTTAGCCATAGCAATAGCTTCAATTGATGGCACTGTTAGATGCCCCTGTCTGAGGCGAACGTTGTAGCACCGCTGGACTCGCCGGAGCTGTCACCGGCGACGAGCTACGCCGTCGTCTTCCTCTCTTCCCCTGCCTGTCTCTCTGTCGGGCAGGTCCCCTTTGTCAGCCGCTGAAGCGGAGGCGAGAGCCAGCCTGGCTGCGCCGTGTCTAGGCCATGCCAGTGCATGCATCATGGGCCACCGGGTCTGTTCGGGTCGGCCCAGCAGTAGTTCATTAGGGTTTCAAATTGTTTTATTTTATTCTTTTCACAGATTGATGTATAGATTCAAAAATATGTATCTCCTAGTTGGTAGATTCAAATGATGTGGTTCCAATTTTGCTGAGTTCATGATAATGTCTACTTTTTATTAAAAATATAATTTATGCTATGTTCTGTTATGAAAAATGGAGTTGCTAATTATCTCTTTTAATCTTGAAAGAAATAGGGGTAATTATATCTTTTTCTATGTAGCTCCAAATGGCATGAAATTTTTATGGTGTACTGCTCATATAATGAATAGGTTGTAGTTAAATTTTCATATATTTTGGACACTGTATGTAGGAGATAGAAAATTCTCTTATTTGCATGGATGGATCTTGTGTGAATTTTCATAATTTTTCTATAGATCCAGTAAGGGTAAAATTTGGTGAGTGCTGTTCTTATGCTAGAATGATGCTAGGAAAAATGAGAAATCTGTAGCTTGACACTTTTCAATAGGGTTTCCTAATTATGCTAAAAATAGACATGCCACCTGTTATTTTGGATACAGTAAGTTCTGCTTGCCCAATGGCTTTGAAATTTTTATGGTAGTCTATGTGAAGCATGAGATAGCTACTGTAATTTTTGTAGATGTTTCAGAATAGTTTTACTATATATTGCTTTAATAACCTAATTAAATAAATAAATTAGAAAAGGATATTAAATAATTTATTTAGAAGTTGGCATTATACTTTCTAATGTTCCTCTGGTATGCACAACAAGTTGGTAAACTTGGTTTGGTCCAATTATTCTTTTGCATCATCACTAAATATTTAATTTAGTAACCCTGTCATTTCTGAACAGATTCTAGGTTTACTGGAATTCGATTTGGTTAACGTAAGGATCATGCTTTGATGTTCACAAATGATTTGTAGAGAATTTCATAAGCTTTCCAGAATATCCTCTTGCAAGTCATTTGAATTTATAGAACTCTGGTTATGATTGAAGTAAGGAACTACCCGTGTGCATATGAAACTTTAACTATTGTTTTAAGTATGCCTTTACTATTTCTAAGTTTGTGGTAATGTTCCTAGGTGTTAGGCCTTTAACTGAAGATGAGCATCTTTATCTTAGGTTATGCAAGTTAGGTAAGTTGATCTCGTTCTTCAAGTTAAGTTAGATATACGTTTTAAAGTGATTTGAATAGAGCTATTCTTAATCGGTAAACGAGTGTCCAGTGATGTTTTTGTTAAACACTTACTGTGATTCATTCATCATGAGCATCATGTCATTCCTTATGCATCCATGATATTTATCTTGTGTATCGGCATGCAATAGGTGTACCGGAAGGAGTGACCCTGCTGGAATTCGAGGAACCGAGCGAGCAGCAGCAGCCGACACCGGAGGTTCAGGAGGTGCAGCCTTCAGGAGAAGTGCCAGACGAGGTCGCCGTTGAGTGCCCGGATCACCGTCCGTGCAACTTTGTGAAAGACAAGCCCCGGAGCATATTAAGCCTCCTAATTTCTGAAATGCAGTTAAAGTATTATTGTTATATATATATTGTTGCATTAAGTTTAGGTGTTGGATGCAAACACTTACTGTATTGGTTATCCAATCCTTGTCCAGATATTGATACCCTGAATCCTATGTAGCTCAGGTTCATGTAGTGCTTAGCCCTGCTTAAACGCGGTAGAAGTCAGGTGATTTCCTATCACCTGCGAGATATAGGGACATACATATGGCACGGTTGGCTATATTTGCTATCGTGGAAAAGAACCAGTCTTAATTTGAAATGAAGACTGGACGGAGGCTTGCCGGTTTGCAGTGACTCCGTCTGTGTCGCTTAAGGACTGAATCTTAGAGCCTTTCCTATTCATGTTGAACGCATGCCTCTCTCTTAGTTGGCTAGGTCTGGAGACCGACCATGAAGTCGAGTAGCTCACCTCAGGCCGGGAGTCAATAAGTATAAAGTATGCCTCGGAAGGGAGCCATAGGTGTGAGTCCAAGGGCAGGTGATTTAAAAGTCCTGATCGTCCTGGCAGAAGGGTAATCCCTGAGAGCGCTGGCGCTGATCGAACCCACGAATTTGGTCCCTGAGTTGTACCAAAGGTGACCCACGGCTACCCTTGCAAAGTATGCCAGGGTGAGAGTTAGGAATACCCCCTCAACTGATTTGTAATTCGATTCGAGTCGCCGTCTCTCCCGGTTAGTGAGAACTTGACGGGCTTATCTCCAAAGTAGATACACTAAATAACCTAATGGTTCAGAAATGATGATATGACGATGACAGCCTTATTATACCTGCTATGGTTAATATTGTTTGCTCCTAATAAGTGAGTGCTCTAGTACAGGTGCTAATCTAGTGGACAGGTAAATGATGATAAACTTGATGCTAAGTTTAAATTGGTTACTATATTCATAAGCTCTTTTATGCAACTGTGTCTAGCTAGCCCACCTCATAAGCCTTGCATGACCCTTGGTGTCTTTTATTTTTGGTTTTGACGGGTAAGTCTAGCTGAGTACCTTCTCGTACTTGAAATTTGTTCACCGCTGGGATTGGCACTAGCATGTGTAGTTCCTGTTGAGATCCCTGTTGCTATCACTTATATGCTAGGTTGCTACATCTCATGCTTTGAGTTACTTGCTTGCTTGGACAACTTGGAGATTTTTGTGGTAAAATTTGAAAAACAAGCTAAGTGATGAGAAAAGATCGAGATGGGTCTGTACTGTCCTACGTCAAGGTATCAAGACGGCTTCTAATTGCACGTTTGGATGAACTTGAGCCTTGTAGTGGATGCTGAAACCATTGTATTAAGCTTATGATTGTCTATGACATAGGCTTGGCATGGTTCCTAAGTTAGGCCTGACGGTACAGATAACCTCTCGCACACACATGTTTTGACTAAGTCTTGTGTTAAGCTGCAAACTTCGATATTTAAAATTTGATGAAAACACAAGTCTTAGGTTCGTCTTTGACAAGATGTGTGACCGCTGCTTGGGGTAGTTCACCTTGTATACACTTGTTAGCACTTGGTTGATTTCCTGCTTATACCTGCTATATGCTACTTTCAGTAGTGAACCCCTTCTTGAGTTGCTTAAACTTGATCAAATTTGCTTAAGTGTCATATTTTGTCTCACTTGATCAGTTTAAGCATTTGCTAGCACTTGTATTTGCTGCTATACACACATAACAACACCAGTTAGAGCATCTTTTCAATCTGATTGCTATACTCATGAAGCTTCTGCATTTATGCATCGCTTTACATTCATAGCATATTTTGAGGGGGAGTGACAGTTTTTCAGTGCTTGATGTGTGCATGTATCAACAAGGGGGAGAGATAGATCACACATTCAAGGGGAGAGTTTATACACTAATCTTGAGTGCATGCATTCATCTGTGATGTTGCATCATTTTAGGGGGAGTTGCACCTTGAGTTGGTTTTGCTAGATGTGTTGAGCCTTTACCTCTTCTAGAGGGTCTAGCAGTTTTCTAGCATTTTGAGCTTTGCTAGTGGTGTTGAGCCCATTTCCTCTTCTTGAGGGCTAGCTGTGATTTACTTGGTTGTGTCGAGCCGTTGCCCATATCTTTGGAGACCAAGTTTTGCTCATTTCAAATGATCCAGTTTTAGCTCTTCTTTGGTTTTTTGGTCATTTGGGTGAGCTCTTTGTTTTCTCTTCTTCTTCTTTTGTGCTTTCTCTCTGCTGTCATTTATTGGTGTTGACAATGCACTCATCAAGGGGGAGATTGCGAACACAAGGTTGATATGTGCCCTTGTGGTTTGGATCTGTGATGAGTGATTGTCAACATGATTCGCGTCTTGGGTTGAGTTTGTGAACTAACCATGGCATGAGTTGGGTTGTGCAACATGTCTCTTAGCTTGTGGTGCGCAGGTGTGGAGCTCAGAGACGGTGGTCGACGGTGAGGTGAAGGTCAATTAGGGATGTGCCGTGTCGATGGACCAGGAGAGGTGAAGGACGGACGTGAGGCTTAGACCGAGGGACCAGAAGGACAGGTGGCCAGCCATGGTGGCTGACATCTAGGACATTGACAAGAGCAAGTGTACATGTAAGTGACCATGTTGACCGAGTGAAGACGGCGGACATGCAAGTCGAGTGGGGTTTAGGAGGACTTGGTGGCCGGTCAAGGACGACGGTGACATGTGTTGAGTGGTAGGGGACGCGTATGGAGTACGCTGCTCGCGGGCAGTTTGGTGGTTTGGGTCTCAAAACCATCGGTGGCTGGGGAATGTAAAACTTATCGGCACTCTACATCCCTAGAGAAATGCGGGCAAAAAATTGCAACCGAAACCATCGGTGGCTGGGGAATGTAAAACTTATCGGCACTCTACATCCCTAGAGAAATGCGGGCAAAAAATTGCAACTGAAAGGCGCATTTGTCTCTACTCTCTTCTAGTAGTGAAGTGAAGTCAATCACCATCTATCCCCCGATGACCGACTTGAAAGTACCATTTAACATATCTCTCTTTCAATCATTTACATTTACAATAAGAAAATGACAGTCCTTTTGCATCAAGGTCCATATCACATATCAAGTTTTTGATTAATCCACCGGTTAGTTGCCTAAGTTATTTCATCTCGCATCTTGAATTCTTGATCGAACTCTTTTTATTTTAGTATTAGTAGTAGGGTTATTTTGGATCCCGGAGACAGAGAGGCATATGAGCACATGTGGGCTGGTTCTTCAATCTTCAGCCAATTATCATCTTGATGACTGTTGGACCAAAACACCACAACAGATTGTGGAAGATGCCCTCCAGGCAGTGCCGGTCCTAGGATTTTAAGGACCCTCTGGCGAGCTCGTCGCAACAGCCCCTCTTGACAATGTATAAAATCTTATAATATATAGGTACTAATTTTACTTGCAAAACGAAAGAAAATTCAATAACATATTTTTAATTTAACATGTCTGATAATTATCAAGGAACAATGTAGATTAAGCAATATATTTATAGATGTATGATAATTATTGAGGAATAATGTAGATTAAAAAAGCAATATATTCGTTTTCTTTTCTTACCCATGACAAATGTTTCTTAGGTAACATTCTAAAATTCTAACACCTAAATTAGAAGAAAAATATGACTATATGGGTACAAAGTACTAGAAGTTTAGAATACTATACAAATAATTAATTTGGATTAAAAATAAAAAAAAGGAAAAAATACCTTGGGCCTAAACAACTTATCGGTGATCGCAATTCGTAAGAAGCCAAGAATCAAGATGTCGTCGTCGTGGAGCCATACCTGGTCGCCGTCCTCGTGCGCCGTGTCTGTGTCTCCGGTAGTCTAGCTCTTTACGGCGGCGCGGCTCGCTAGCTCCGCGTGTGTAAGGCGCATGTCACGAACTCATGATCAGAGTGTGCTGTATGCAGCATGACTCCTTGCCTCCTCTCTACCCGAGGGCAGTGGGGAAAGAAAACTATGAAAGAAATGCCGATGTTGTCTTTTTGGGCCGCCTGGTTAGTTCTATGTCTCTCTTCTCATTAGTTTGCTAATGTCTAATGGACTATAGGACCTGAGGTTTGTATACCTAAGCTTGAGCCCCTCCACTACAAGATTCAGGTTCTTTGTCGAGTTCCTGAGGCACTCGGCAAAGGCCAAATTGCACTCGGCAAAGCCTTTATCGAGTGTGGCACTCGGCAAAGAATACATGGCAAAAAATTGATCAGCAAAGATCTCTTTGCCGTGTGTCTTTTATCGGACACTCGGCAAAGGCTTTGTCGAGTGCCTCGAAGGCACTCGGCAAAGAAAAACGACCATCACGGCGTCGGCCCCGTTCACGGTGGCTTTGCCGAGTGCCAACCCTGCAGGCACTCGGCAAAGATTTTTTTATTTTTTTTTGAAAAAAAATTCTTTGACGAGTGCCCCCTGGCCGGCGCTCAGCAAAGTTTGAATTTTTTTTTAAAAATTCTTTGCCGAGTGCCCTCTGGCCGGCACTCGGCAAAGTTTGAATTTTAGTTTTTTTAAAATTCTTTGCCGAGTGCCCTCTGGACGGCACTCGGCAAAGTTTGAATTTTTTTTAAAATTTTTTTTGCTGATTGCCCTCTGGCCGGTGCTCAGCAAAGTTTGAATTTTTTTTAAAAAAAATTCTTTGCCGAGTGCCCTCTGGTCGGCCCTCAGCAAAGTTTGAATTTTTTTTTAAAAAATTCTTTGCCGAGCGCACTCTGGCCGGCACTCGGCAAAGTTTGATTTTTTTTAAAAAAAATTCTTTGCCGAGTGCCATGGTCTTGGCACTCGGCAAAGCTAGAAAAATGGGCGCTCCATTTTTCCAGCTTTGCCGAGTGCTGTGACCATGGCACTCGGCAACGGGGTCCTTTGCCGAGTGCAACACTCGGCAAAGTGACCCAAAACAACAATTTTTTTTTTAATTCCATCATGACAAATAAATTCATACAAACATATATCACATATATATCTCATCCATCACATATATATCTCATTTATCACATATATATCTCATCCATCACATATATATCTCATCCATCCACACATCCATCCGCACATATCACATCCATCACAATATATATCACATATATAATAATAAGTACTCAAGTCCATCTAAATAAATCCACAAGTCCATCAAAGTCCACTAGTGCATCACAAGTATATCACAAGTCCATCACCAAGTGAACAACAAATGAAAAAAAATACAACGTGCACTCATCTCGGCCACTGCGACTGTGGTGAAGGTCCATCATTCGGAGGTGCATGAGGTAGATTATTCGAACCACCATAAGATGGAGACTGCACAAAGGAGAAAAGATTGCATATAAGCATTGTTCGCCTAAACGGTTGTTTTGCCCATTTAAACACTGTGTAAATGCTACATGGTGGTGCACTGTTTCTGTTTAATCACCCGTTTACTCCGTTTAATTGGCCGTTTAGCCCGTTTAATGGGACATTTTGTCTGAATAATGACTAAACGGTAGGTGACCGACTGTTTACCATTTAGCGTTTAGGAAAACACTGCATATAAGACAAGATTATTTGGATAGCTAATCTAGGAAGGTAGAGGCCATACAAGCAAAGCACAAGCGAAAGTAAAAAACTTTCATACTCATAGGAGTAGCAGCAGCTGCAGGACGCGGAGGCGGAGGTGGAACCAACAGCCCAGCTGACAGAGAGAAACCCACACATTGCCCAAGCCCTTGTAGGAACTCCATAATGTCCATCAGCCTCTGTGCCTAGGCCTGCCGCTCGGCCTCCAGCTAGGCCACCATCCTCTGGTGCCCGGCCTCTAGCTCCTGATGTTGCCACATTTCTTGTTCCAGCCGGGCCTACAATATTTCACTCCAATGTTTCAGTAATGCAAAGCTAATTAAGGTGTGTAAAGATCAATGTATGACGAGTAAAACAGGAATAACCTCGAGTGCGTCGACCCAGTGCTGTGCAGCAGTCAGCCGTGTGCGAATGGCTAGGCTCTCGCTCGTGCTTCGTGCTTGGATCTAGGAGAGAGAGAGAGGGAGTAGAGGCCATGTCGATGACGCCATCGCCAAGCCAAAACCGTCCATGCTTCTTGCCTTGCCCCGCCCTCATGACAGCCTCTCCATCGAAGTCCTAGGTGCTCAGATCATGGTCTGACCCATGGAGCGACCTCGCGACCTCAGTGTACTCACTGATGTGGGAGTGGACGCTCGGGTTCATGTATGCCTCGGGCGGGTCCTCTAGGTTGAAGGAGACATCAGACGTTGCCTTGCCCTTGTGGGCCATACACCATGCCTGGAAGTCCGAGCAAGCCTGGCCACTATGTGACGCCGCCTGCGAGAAAGATAGCACGATGATTAGAAATCAGGCAGAACTGAGTGTCGTAATAGATAAATGAATTCACGTACCCATGCTTGTTTGTATTCGGTGAGGCTACGGCTACCTTGATGGTGTGCTAGACCTTGCATCTGCAAATGACGGTCTCGAGCATCCCTGTGCATCTTGAGGTACTCCTCCATGAACCACCTCTCCACCATCATCGCCCAGCACTCGAGATATGCTTGGCACCACCAGGGAATCATCTACACGTCATCAAGTATTGGACATATAAGAAGATCAAATTAAACCAACTTAATCTAAAAACGAATCAATATTGATGTTCTTCATTTACCTCAAGGTACTGCTCCTGGGTCAACTGCATCTCTCTTGTGTCTTTCTTGGTTTTCCTCTCTCCAAGCTTCGACCTGTAGTAGGTTACGATGGCCTAGATGCGCACCTTGGGATGCATGTTGGAGATGAGTTTTTTACAGGCTTTGGTAGTCACCTGCTCCGCCCTGGCCTCAAATCCCTCCTCGCATTTGTAATAAGTCTGCATACAAAAGCGATGTATCCATTCATTATTTCAAGAAAAGTCCAATGAATGCGACGTATTGAGCAATGTTGTGTGAGGGAGACTTACCCAAAACTGTGCCTTCACCTGCGCCGCCTTGTTGGGGTACTCCGCATCGGTGGCGATGGCGTAGTGGTCAAACGAGTAGGCCGGCTCCGTCTTCGATGCGTATGTGACAATGCTGGGGGCATGTTGCCTGCACAGAAGACCCATGATGCCATTGACTAGCCATGCGCAACCACCCGACACAACCACCCAGTTCCTGCACAAGTGATTAAGAAAAATTATTAGTTTTTTTTATCATATCATATGAAGTAGTGGTGATAAAATATAAAGTTACTTACTTTTGCCCTTTGGGGTGAATCACTAGGTGTTGGTGAGGAAGCGGAACCTGTGGGAGGCTCGCGGGACCTCGCAAGTAGACACTCGAAGAGGAGTCGGAGGAAGCGGAACCCATGCCTGCCGCCTCCAACTCGTCGTCCTCGTGCGGCCCCTCCTCCTCGTTCGTCTGCTGAACTAGCTCATCGTCTGACTCATCCATGGGTGCCACCTCCTCCTCTGGCTCCTCCTCATGTGGCGTGGGAGGAGACGGCCCCCTCCTACGTCTGGCGGTCCTCCTCCTCCTCCTCCTATCCGATCCCTCCGGCGCCCCCTCCGCCTCCTCCTGCAGCCGGCTGCATCTTTGGTAAATTGAGTTCATGGACCTATGACGGTCGCCCGCCATCTTTGTTCAATCACCTGCAATAAAAAAGAAAAACAAGACATAATTAGAAATAGGTGCAAAAATGAACAAAACATAATTACAAAAAACATAGTAATACATGTATTAGAAATATTTGCAAAAATGAATAAAACATAATTACAAAAAACATAGTATTACATGTATTAGAAATAATCTTCATGATTGAGATTAGCTGGATCATAGGTCTCGTCATCACTATCAACATTGTCCAACTCATCAACACTATCCGAAGGAGGAATGCTGTCTTCATTGTCATTGCCTAAATGTAATCGCTCAAGCATTTGTATGTCCTTCAGATTTCACACCTCGTCTCCAGTGTCCTCATCATTATCCCTTTCATTGTCTACTTCCATTCCTATCTCTTCGGTTAAGTCTATGTCAAACCTCCCTTGTAGGCCCTCTTCTTGATAGAACTCTCCATCATATGTGTTTGGGTTGAAGTTATAATCTTCATCGTTTGGGACAAGTAGTTTACCATATGGCGATACCTTGTGCACAATAGACCAACCCTTAAGATGCTCGGCATCTTTGCACGCGCATGACGTATAATAAACCTGGACGGCCTGTTGAGCCACAATGTAGACATCTTTTCCTGGATAGACGGAATCATGTCGAATCTCGACTAGCCCAAGCTTAGGGGTCCGTCTTGTTACTCCAGGATGAAACCAGTGGCATTTGAATATGACAGGAGTAAGAGGTTTGGAACCATAGAATGACAGTTCATAGATTTCTTCAATTCTTCCATAATAGATGAGTCCATCAGTGCCGGGCGTAACAACTCCGCTATTTGTGGTTTTTTGATTGGGCCGACTCTGCTCGTAGCTTGCTGTGTGAAAACGATATCCATTCACGTCATAACCGGTAAATGACTTGACCCTAACGGCACAGTCGTTTGCGACCTGTCTCAGCTTGTCACTTATAGGCGCATAAGTTTGGGCTTTCTGTTTGAACCAACAAATGAAATCGAGGCTCCCTGGTCCCGCACCCTGTGAAAGAAGGGTATCATTTTCTTGCGGGGTAGGTTGCCTTGATCCACGCCAGGATTTATGAAGAAATTCCCTGTACCAATGAGAAACAAGGGGGTTGGATGAAGAAATAAGGACATATGGCGAAATGAAACAAGTTTGTTCAGAACTTACCTAATGAACGGCTACACCTCAACAAGGTTGGTCAACACATATAGCATGATACTACGCCACTCTTCATTTTTCAATTGCTTAGTGGTCGATGCACTTGCGCTTCCGAGTTGCCCATGGAAAAGGCTAAGGTTCGATTCATTTTCGCTAGCATTGTAATGAGGGGGTAGATTATAAATGCTAGGAAGTTTCTCAGTGTAGTATTTCTCTGTGAAGTTCGACACCTCTTCTAGAATGTATGCCTCTGCAATGGAAGCCTCAATTTTGGCTTTATTTCTACATTTTTTGCGAAGAGTCTTCAGATATCTCTCGATTGGATAGCACCAACGATTCTGCATGGGCCCCCTATCCGTGCCTCATATGGGAGGTGCATAATAAAATGTTGCATCAGCAAGAAGAAGCCAGGTAGAAAGATCTTCTCCAACTTACAGAGCAACATGGGTGTCGCTTTTTCCAAGTCATCAATGACGTGCCGAGAGAGCTCCTTAGCACAAAGCTGGCAGAATAAGTAGCTCAACTCTACCAGCACTTGCCCGACATGCTCCAGGACATAGCCTCAAACCATTGCCAGAAGAAGTCGCTCAATCCATATATGGTAGTCATGACTCTTCATCCCGTTGACTCGCAGAGTGCCTAAGTTTACTCCCCTCTTTAGATTCGCTGCATACCCATCAGGGAACATTAGCGTCTTGATCCATTCAAGTACTTCCCTCCTTTGGTCCTTTTTCAAGACGAAATCGGCCTTAGGCCTTCTCCAGGTCTTACCACAACTAGGAGGCTGCATCTCTTGATTTGGTCTATCGCACAACGTTGCTAGGTCCACTCTAGCCTTAGGGTTGTCCTTAGACTTTTTAGTGTCCATGAGTGTTGCCCAAAGTGCCTCGGCGACATTCTTTTCAGTGTGCATTACATCAATGTTATGTGGCAGAAGAAGGTCATCAAAATAGGGGAGCCTCGTCATGCCTGAGATATGAGTCCACATATGTTGCTCACCATATCCCACAAAACCACCTTCTTCATTGGGCATGAGAGCATCTATCTGAGCATGAACCTCGGCACTAGTCATCATCCGTGGTGCAGGGTTTGTCACTTTGACACCTTTCATAAAGTTCTTGATGTCTTGTCTGAATGGATGGTCAAGAGGTAGAAATTGACAATGTCTGTCGAACGACGAATACTTGCCACCCTTCTGCAACCAAATGAACCTCACACCTTCCTTGCATATTGGGCATGGGAACTTCCCGTGAACCCACCAGGCGCAGAATATCCCATATGCTAGGAAGTCATGCAGGGAGTAGTGGTACCAAACATGCATTTTGAAGGTTGTGTTTGTAGCTCGATCGTATGTCCATACCCCTTCGTCCCAAGCACGGACCAATTCATCAAACACGGGCTCTATGAACACACCCATATTACTCCCTGGGTGTCCAGGAATTATCAACGACAAGAATACGTTATGACATTGAAAGGAGACATTGAGGGGGGAGATTAAGGGGGATAACGAAGACGGGCCAACATGTGTATGGGGCAGCCATTATTCCATAAGGATTGAACCCATCTGTTGCCAGCGCGACACGTACATTACGAGCCTCATCTGCTTTGTCACGATGTTTGTCATTAAAGTGGATCCAAGCTTCACCATCGGATGGATGTACCATCTTGTCATGATTGTACCGTTTGCCATTTTTGTGCCATGTCATCTGTTTCACGGATTCCTCGGTCATATATAGCCGTTGAATCCTTAGTAGGAACAGAAGGTACCGTAGGATTTTCACGAGGATCATAAGTTGCCTCTTCTAGCCATCATCAGAGTCTACCTCCAGGTACCTAGAGGATTTACACTTTGGATAGATCTTTGCATCCTCGTATTCTTTCCTAAATAGGATGCACCCCTTCAGATAAGCATGTATATGCTCATACGTCATCTTAAGTGCACGAAGGAGTTTCTGTGACTCATACATGCTCTTTGGCAGAATGTGGCCCTCCGGAAGTAGGGTGCCAATCACGGCCAACATCTTATTGAAGCCAGGTCCACTCAAGTTTAACTTAGACTTCAACCCCATTAAGCGTCCAATGGCATCGAGTTGAGACACCAGTTGACCGATCGTGAAGGGGTTTCTGTGCCGAGTCCATCATGTCATAGAACTCCTATGTGGCTACCTCCATATCCTCCTTCTCATGTCCCTCATCGAACTGTCCTTGGTGAAAGTCATCTAACATGTCTGCTACCCCAGCATCAGCATCAAAAGCCTCCACCCGTGGTCTCACCACCTCTCTCTCATATGATGGGCTCCATGGTGGACCCACCGGGTGTAGTTCGGCGTAAATCCATTCTTCACAAGATGTTTACCCATTTCCACCTTGTTTACCCTTCTCCTGTTTCCATATTTGCTGCAGGGACACAAAACTAGGCAATGTCCTTTAGCAGCCTTGCCAAATGCACTATTCAAGAAAGCATCGGTCTTGTTCATCCATTCCATGGTGTAATCACTCTGACTTCTCTAGCCTGTGTACATCCACTGACGGTCATCCATCCTCTAACATATGTATCAGCGAGTAATGTAACCATCAATTGCATCTACATGGTGTTCCTACTGTCTAATAGGTGAGGATAGATCCTAATCCCACCTGCGGATGCGTAGATGAGGTTAGTTTCCATGCTCTACTCCTATCCAAGATAGAATTTCGGCAGCACCTCCCCGCTGTTCTCTAGATACATGTCCTGCCAAAGAAGAGTGCGTATCCGGAGAACAACAGGGAGGTGATGCTGAAACTCTATCTCAGACTGGAGTAGACCATGGAAACTAACCCATCTACGCATCCGCGGGCTATCCAAAAAACATGGACAATCTGAAATAGATATGGTCATAGATATGCAAAGATCTGCATACCTCCAACCGTATCTCTTTCAAATGGGCGACGCCGAACTGGGTTACGTGATCTACGACCATGATATGGAAAGAGAGGTTATACCTAGGGTGGTGGCAGAGTCAGGCTAGCGGGGCTGTGGTGGGTCGGTGCAGTGGCGAGGCGACGTGGTGCAGGCAGACCGGCACGGCGACAGGAACTCCGATGGGCTCTTCTCTACAAAAATGGAACAAAATACTGTCATTTAAAAAAAATTCAGCAGAACCTCCCCTGCACAGTGAGGTTTCCAAAACCTGCAAAGAACAACAGCACGATGACCGACAAGCACATATGTCTCAAGAGAAGCCATGTAGTTTGGATATCAATCCATGTAGAAGAATATATCCAAGTAGTACCACTACTTCTACTACTACTTCCACTATTGCTACTACTACTACCACTAGTTCTACTACTACTACCACTATTGCTACAACTACTACCACTAGTTCTACTACTACTACTACCACTACTTCTACTACTACTACTACCACTAATTCTACTACTACTACTACCACTAGTTGTACTACTACTACCACTACTTCTAATACTACTACTACCACTAGCACTACTAGTACAACTAATACTACTACAACTATCACTACCATGACAACAACAAGAGAGAAGGCATACCTGATGGGTGCCGGGGGTAGGGGCGGGCGGCGTCAGGGTCGGGCGGCGTCGGGGTAGGAGTCAGGGTCGCCGGAGTTGGGCACGGGCGACGTCGGGGCGCCCGGTCCACGGGGCGCGGCCGGGGGAGGGCAAGGCGCGGCCGAGGGTAGGGCATGGCCGCGCGCAGGGCCGACCGGGGGCAGGGCGCGGGCAATGCGGTGGCGTGGTCGCGTGGGCGGCGCCGATGGTGGCGACGCGGGCGAGCGGGCGGTGGCGTGGGAGCGTGGTGTGTGTGCGGGGTGCGTGGCCAGCCCAGGCGGGAGGGGTTAAATCCCCCCTTTGCCGAGTGCCCTCGATCTGGCACTCGGCAAAGGGTTTTTTATTTTTTTAATTTTCTTTGCCGAGTACCCCAGATCTGGCACTCGGCAAAGATTTTTTTAAAATACTTTGCCGAGGGCCCCTAACTTGGCGCTCGGCAAAGAATTTTTTTTTCGAAATGTATTTGCCGAGTGCCCCTGTGAAGCCACTTGGCAAAGAGGATAGTTAAAAAAATCCAAAACCCTCTTTGCCGAGTGCCTTATTCTTGACACTCGGCAAAGACCCCATTTGCCGAGTGCCATGCCTCGGCACTCGGCAAAGTTTTTTTTGTTCTTGGCCTCCAAATTTTTTGTGCAACCCTTTTAAAGTACCAGGAACTCCTAGTTAGAATTTGGAGATTTTTTGTGGCTTTTTGATATATTTAGTTACTTTATTTCGTTTACTTGAATTTTTTCGAAAAATATAAATTTGAACTGCGCGTGGTACGAATAACAGAATTTAATGAATTAAAAAATGATAGTCATGTTACTGAGTGTAGTGTGAGGCCATATCCAAGAACGAACCCGAAATTTCGGACATCTTGTTCACGAAACATGACCGCGAACTTGCGTGTGAAGTGTTTTTAAATTCTATAAAAAGCAAACAAATTCCGAAAATCATGAAACTTGTTGAGATGTCGTGATATCGTATGTGGAGGCTATGATAAAAATTTGACAAGGTTTGGTGCACGTTGTCATGTACGATGCTTACAAACCACGACATCTCCACTTGTCAAACTTGCCCAATCTAGTGCCTTTCTTTAAGATATAACATTTGCAACCAAAGATCCAAAAATATGCAATGTTGGGCTTTCTACTATTCAAGAGCTCATATGGTGTCTTCTCTTTTAATGGGTGACAATAGAGGCAGTTGCTACAATAGCAAGCCGTGTTGATAGCTTCGACCCAAAAGGATTGACTCACATTGTACTCACTAAGCATAGACCTTGCCATATCAATAAGTGTTCTATTCTTCCTCTCAACAAGGCCATTTGATTGTGGAGTGTACTTGGCCGAGAATTGATGTCTAATTCTAAATTCATCACACAACTCATCAATTCTAGTGTTCTTGAACTCACTACCATTGTCACTTCTCACTTTCTTGATGGTTGTTTCAAACTCATTGTGAATGCCTTTGACAAATGATTTGAATATTGCAAATACATCACTTTTGTCCACTAGAAAGAATACCTATGTGTATCTAGTGTACTCATCCACTATCACAAAGCCATATTTGTTACCACCAATGCTAGTGTATTGTGTTGGCCCAAACAAATCCATGTGCAATAACTCAAATACTTTGCTAGTGCTCATTATGCTTTTCTTAGGATGGGTGTTTCCAACTTGTTTACTGGCTTGACAAAAGCTACAAAGCTTATCCTTTTCAAATACAACATCTTTCAAGCCTTTAACTAAGTCATGCTTAACCAATCTATTCAATTGTTTCATTCCAACATGACCAAGCCTTCTATGCCATAACCAACCCATGCTAGACTTAGTGAACAAGCATGTAGATAATTTGGCTTCACTAGCATTGAAATCAACCAAGTATAGATTCTCATATCTAAAACCTTTGAAGATCAAGTTAGAGCCATCTACACTTATGATCTCTACATCATCTACCCCAAATATGCATTTGAATCCTAGATCACACAATTGAGCCATGGATAACAAATTGAAGTTCAAGCTCTCTACTAGCAACACATTGGATATGCTCATGTCATTGGATATTGCAATCTTACCAAGTCCTTTGACCTTGCCTTTACCATTGTCACCAAATGTAATACTATCATAACCATCATTGCCATTTGTGTTGATTGAGTTGAACATTCTTGCATCACCAGTCATGTGTTGAGTGCACCCACTATCAAGAACCCAATGCCTTCCTCCGGCTTTGTAATTAACCTACAAAAGAAGATCAATTCTTTTTAGGTACCCAAACTTGCTTGGGTCCTTGAAGGTTAGTCACTAAGCTCTTTGGTACCCAAATGGCTTTCTTCTTTGAGCCCATCCATGGTTTACCAATGAACTTAGCCTTCACACCATTTGTACCGTTAGTAAGCATATAGCATGAATTAAGCTTTATGAAGGATACATTAGCATTTTTGCTCTTGTTGTTGCATTTTTGCTCTACATGACCCACTTGCTTACAACTAGTGCAAAACTGACCATTGTTCTTCACAAAACTAGTCTCGTGAGGAGCAAAGGCCGCCTTGCCTTTCTTGGGGGTATAGCCCAATCCCTCTTTGTAGAGAGAAGCTCTTTGGCTACCCAAGCACATAAGCAAGCGGTCCTCACCACCATAAGCTTTAGCTAAGGTGTGAGTGAGCTTGTTGACCTCCTTCTTGAGGTTCTCATTCTCAACCACTAGTGAGGTATCACAAGTGAGACCGTCACTACTAGATGAGGTGGAAGTGGAAGTACTACAAGAAGGGTTAGTAGGAGCAACAATAATAGGTATAGATAGTGATGGATTAATTAAATCACAAGTTAAACCTATATTGCAAGTTTCAACATGCTTCTTTTTATTTTGCTCATTAAGCAAAGAAGAATGAGCTTTTTCAAGCTTCTTGTGAGCCTTGCCTAGTTTCTCATGGGCTTCCTCTAGCCTCTCATGAGTTGCTTTGAGCTCATCAAGGGCTTTCTTAAGGGCTTTTACCTCCTTATTCAAGCTCTTGCATTCTCTTCTTAATGTCAAAATGTTCTTTAGCATCTTCTAGCATGTCAAACAATTCATCTTTGGTAGGCTCATCATCATCACTATCACTATTATTTTCATTTCCATGTTCATTTTCATCATCATGTTCTTCATCACTTTCATCATCACAAGATTGTACCTTAGTGGCCTTAGCCATGAAGCATGATGAAGATTCAAAGAGAGAAGGCTTCTCATTGATAGCAATGCTTGCAAGAACCTTCTTCTTGGTGGTCTTGACATCGTCACTATCATCATCATCATCACTTGATGAAGCATCGCTATCCCAAGTGACTACATATGAACCACCCTTCTTCTTCTTGAAGGCCATCGTGTCCTTCTTCTCTTTCTTTTCCTTCTTGTCCTTCTTCTTGTTCTTCTTGTTGTCATCATCATTGTCGCTATTGTATGGACATTGAGCAACAAGATGATCTTTGCTTCCACACTTGAAGCATCTTCTTGACTTTTCTTTGTTCTTGGATGAACACTTCTTTCTCCTAGCACGATAGCCCTTCTTCACCATGAACTTGCCAAATCTCTTGACAAAGAGAGCTATCTTCTCATCATCATCATCATCCCATGAATCATCATCTTCACTTGATGTTTCTTGCTTAGCTTTGCGCTTGGATGATGTGGCTTTGAATGCCATGCTCTTCTTCTTGTCATCCTTCTTTTCATCTTTCTTCTCCTTCTTTTCTTCCTTCTCATCATCATCTCTATATGTATCATCGGTCATTATATCCCCCAATACTTGGTTTGGTGTCATGGTGTCCAAATCGCTTCTCACTAGAATGGTGACCAATGTACCAAATCTTGAAGGCAAACATCTCAAGAACTTATGTGAGAAGTCCTTGTCCTTCACCTCTTCACCAAGTGCTTTAAGATCATTGACAAGCACTTGAAGCCTATGGAACATCTCCGGCACACTCTCATCCTCCTTCATCTTGAAGCTTGCAAACTTCTCTTTGAGGATGTATGCCTTTGCACCCTTCATGGCTTGAGTGCCCTCAAATGATTCTTCCAACTTCTTCCATGCCTCATGAGCCATCTCAATATTCTTGATTTGCTCAAATGTTCTTTCATCAATTGCATCATGAATAGCACTTAGAGCAATGTCATTGTTTTGGAGAAGCACTTCTTCAGCCATGGTGGGATTCTCCATATCTTCAATCTCAATTTTGGTTTCTACCACCTTCCACACTCTTCTATTGATTGACTTTATATGTGTGGTCATCTTTGACTTCCAATATGGATAATTTGATCCATCAAATTGGGGTGGCTTCTTGGTGTTGTTGATTTGAGCCATTTTTACACCAAAGGTTATTAAGCCTCAAATCACGGTGACCTCAGCTCCGATACCACTTGAAAGGTCCTAATGGCTAGAGGGGGGGGGGTGAATAGCCTAATAAAAAATTCTACAACAATCACTTAACAAAATGGTTAGACAATTATAAGGCGAAGCAAGTGTTGTACTAGTCTACTCAAAATGCAAGCCACCTACCACAATTCTAGTTTAGATAGTATCTATTCACACAATAGCTATGACACTATCCTATGTTAGTGTGCTCTCAAAGGCTAACTAAAGAGCCACACCAACCAAGCAAGCATGCTCTCACAACTAGCTACACTAAAGAGCTTGACAACTAGTTTGTGGTAATGTAAAGAGAGTGATCAAGAAGGTTATACCACCATGTAGATGAAGGAACCAATCAATCACAAGGACGAATAACAATGAAGACCAATCACCTCAGAATCAATGATGAACATGATGATTTTTACCGAGGTTCACTTGCTTGCCAGCAAGCTAGTCCTCGTTGTGGTAATTCACTCACTTGAAGGTTCACACGCTAATTGGCTTCACACGCCAAACCCTCAATAGGGTGCCGCACAACCAACACAAGATGAGGTTCACACAAGCCACGAGCAATCCACTAGAGTACCTTTTGGCTCTCCACCGGGGAAAGGTCAAGAACCCCTCACAATCACCACAATGGGAGCCGGAGACAATCACCACCCTTCGCTCAATGATCCTCGCTGCTCCAAGCCGTCTAGGTGGCGGCAACCACCAAGAGTAACAAGCGAAATCCGCAGGCAAAACACGAACACCAAGTGCCTCTAGATGCAATCACTCAAGCAATGCACTTGGATTCACTCCCAATCTCACAAAGAGGATGAACCAATGATGGAGACGAGTGGGAGGGCTTTGGCTAAGCTCACAAGGTTGCTATGTCAATGTAAAGTGGCCAAAGGTGTGAGCTTCAACCGGCCATGGGGCTTAAATAGAAGCCCCCATGAAATAGAGCCATTGTACCCCTTCACTGGACACAACGTGGGGTGACCGGACGCTCTGGTCAGATTGACCGGACGCTGGCCCTCAGCGTTCGATCACGTGATTCATACCATGTGTCCCCTGCTTCAAATACTGTTCATCAGATTTCAACGGTCATCTACTGACCCGACGCTGCATACAAACTGACCGGACGCTCAGCCTCCAGCATTCGGTCATTTCTAGTAAAGTTCTAGAAATGATTTTCTTTGACCGGACGCATCCGGTCATGCTTGATCGGACCCTGCAAGCGTCCGGTCACTCAGTGACTTTTCTCTGCACTGCCTGACAATAGGACCGGATGCTGGACCTCAGCGTCCGGTCAGTCCAAGACCCAGCATTCGGTCAATGACCGACGCTAGCGTCTATGCTGCCACACTTGATTGGACGCGTCGGTCCCTCTAAGACCAGCGTCCGGTCACTTAGTGACCAGCAAGACTAACTCCTTTTCACCTCTAACTTCTTCACCTTTGCTCAAATGTGCCAACCACCAAGTGTATCACCTTATGCACATGTGTTAGCATATTTTCACAAACATTTTCATGGGTGTTAGCATTCCACTAGATCCTAAATGCATATGCAAAGAGTTAGAGCATCTAGTGACACTTTGATAACCGCATTCCGATACGAGTTTCACCCCTCTTAATAGTATGACTATCAAACCTAAATGTGATCACACTCTCTAAGTGTCTTAATCACCAAAACAAATAGCTCCTACAATTTATACCTTTGCCTTGAGCATTTTGTTATTCTCTTTCTTCTCTCCAAGTCAAAGCACTTGATCATCACCATGGCATCACCATCATCATGTTATGATCTTCATTTGCTTCACTACTTGGAATGTGCTACCTATCTCATGATCACTTGATAAACTAGGTTAGCACTTAGGGTTTCATCAATTTATCAAAACCAAAGTAGAGCTTTCAGAGTGCCTTCATTGGTGAATGCTTGGTGTTATTTTCTTGCTACCTTACCATGATAGGCTAGTGCAATAATTAGTTAAATGACTTGCTCTCTAGTGCTTAAGTCAATATGATGTTACCTTGTCCTTGCCTTTGTATGCCTGTTGCAATACATCATGAGTTGTTTTCTATGCATTCATACATCTGCATTTTTCGTCTCATCTAGGTACGCTAGATGCACCACATAAAGAACATGATGTTGGAGCCGAACCCGAAGATGGAGTTTGGTGAATCCATCCAGAAGATGGAAGGACTAAGTAAGTGCCGAGATGGGAGATGCTCGCCAAGTGAGTGTCATCTAACAAACACTGACCTAGTGTTGGATCCTAGGCAAGCCCCGGAGCATTCTAAGCCTCCTATGTTTTACAAATATCAACTTGAGTCCTTTTATGTTTGATGCATTAGGTTATAAGAGTTGATTGGAACCACTTGATGCATATAACTTTCTTGTCTAGAAATATACCTTGAACCCTATGTAGGTCTAGGATCGAATATATGCTTAGCAATGCTTATACCGGTAGAAGTCGGGTGATTTCCTGTCACCAACAAAATATAGGTGGATACCAAAGCACGGTTGGCTATATTGCTATCATGGGAAATAACCATGTGATGATGAATAAACGAAGACCAGATGGGATCTGGTGATTGAGAGGCAGCAGGACATGGAGGTCTTGTGTGCATGTTATATCCCATCTGTGTCGATTAAGGACCATACCATTGTTGGCGAATCTGTTGAGATTGAACGCATGCCTCTCATTTAGCTAGCCGGATAACTCATTCCGACCATGAAGCCGAGTAGCTCAACTTAGGCTAAGCCCTGTTCTGTAAAAGTGTGCACTCTGGATGGTAGTAAGGATGTGCAGGGAGCCAGACATGAGCCCAAGGGTAGACCGGGCCTGAACGTCCTAGCAGCTGGTCGTCCCTGATTGTGCGGCGCTGATCAAACCCGCAAAATGTGGATCTGAGTTGTACCAAAGGTGACCTAAGGCTACCATGGCTAGTAGACCTGGGTTTGTGTTAGGAATAAATTCCCAGCTGATTGAAATCGATTCGAATCGTTGTCTCTCCCGGATAGTGAGAAACTCTGACTCACACCAACATCGTAGTAATTGAATTATGGAATATGATGGTTTTCATGAACATGGATTTATTACACTGGCTATGGTTACTATTGTTATGCTACTAAATCATATACCACATGTTTGGCATAGGTTAGTTGCTAATCTAGAGATGAATAGCTATAATTAACTTGATCACCAAATTATAAAATGTATAGCTAAATTAGTGGCTTTTATGCAAAGTGTTGTCAAGATAGCTCCACTTATAAAGCCTTGCATGATCCTTGGAGTCACTTTATTTTTGGTTTATGATGGGTAAGTCTAGTGAGTACATTTGAGTACTCAGGGTTTATCCCACCATATTGCAGGTGAAATTTTTGGCCTGAGGAAGATGGTGGCTAACCACCAATGGGCTCGGTGACTATATTTATTTCTCATCTATATGCTTTTATCAGAGGATATCACTTATGCTAGCAATGTATTTGGAACTTATATTAATGTAATCATTGAAAGCTATGTTGTTTCTCTTAACCGGTTTTGAAACCCAAACTTGTAATATTATTTGCGCTGCAACTCTGTGTAGGTGATGGGTATTTGCTTAATCACACGATCTTGGTTGTGACGTTGATCTACCGAGGTCCTTCATGACACTCGGCGGACATCCAGGTTTATATAAGTGAAAGTATGTGTGCGTCAATGTGCTAAACAGGGACAACCGTACTTGATCTTGTATAAATTGGGAGTTCTGTCATAGCTACCTCTCTCTCATGTACTCCCCTACTGGTTGGCCGCCATGGCCCAATCCTATGGCCGTAGCTCCATGGCATAGCGACGCCGACAAGTCGATCTACTGGAGGCTATGACCAGTGATAAGGAGCAAGGAAGGGGAGCACGATGGGGACAGCGAGGGTGACCCGTAGGTTGCGCCATTATCATCAATGGGTGGAGATATGGTGGCTGGTGAACCCGCCTATGCTATGCCCATGCTGTTGTGCTTCTGTGTCGGGTTTTGGTGAACCCATCGGGTTTTAGGGACCCAGCGGGTTCGGGGGCGGGTGCAGATCTTCCCCATAATAGGGTTCGGGGTGGGTTTAGGTTTTGTTGTCGGGTCTCGGGTATGGGTCCGTGAATGCTCCACCCGCCCCGTTGCCATCCTTAGCTACAACTTGTTCTATCACAAAATAAAAATCAATTTCTATGTGTTTTGTCCGAGCATGAAAAATAGGATTAGCTGAAAGATACTTGGCACCAATGTTATCACACCACAAACAAGCCACGTGAGGATGAGGAATACCTAATTCATCAAGTAGTTTTTATATCCACATTACCTCAGTTGTAAGATAGCAGGCACTCCTCTTTGAATTCCTCTACTACTTGCTCAATGAGCGCCTTATGGTCGTCAGGCAAGTCTTCAAGGTTGACCTTGAGGATGGCGTTGTTGTTTTCTATGTTGATGACTGCGGTTGACTTCTGATCAAATGATTGTGGTCCCACCAGGCGTGCCAGACCTGTGTTGAGGCTAAAAATTCGACGCCGAGAATATAGTGATCAACGCCAGGGAGAGGCCGCACGGAGCAGATCCCGAGCTTTCTCTCTAGGCTTAGGAAGGGCACCACCAGACTGGACGGTCATGACCTTGGGGGTGTGCCAGTAAATTTGACCTGCAATTGACAAGGGAGCAAGATTGATCAGTTATTTAAGGTGGAACATGCCGGTTGTTTATCCAGACAGTTCCAAATGTGCGACCAAGTGGCCAGTAAGACAAGTCTATTGACTAGAGAGTAGATATCCAGCATGTTCATGATGTATGATAAGCAAAACAAGCATATCAACAATCATCTGTTACTCAATTACATAGATCTAACTTATCGATTATCATGAAAGCATATGAAAGATGTAAAAAGATAGGCATGAAAGCATATGATTTTATTGAGAAACATACTAGCTTTTAACCAAGACAAAAACAAGTAAAAACCATGTAGATAGCCAATATATATTCTCAAAGGTCAGGCTATCGGCTAAATAGCCGATTCTAGCGAAAGAAGGGTCATAGCATGCAACCACTCAACCATTAGATGTGTATAAACCCATACGCCTATTAGATCCAATCTACTATCTTTATCAGTGGTGTTCAGACCTAACCGATGCAGCCATAATAAGGATAACAAATTAAACCTTTAAAGCATATAGATCTATAAACATTTAACGAGATCATGGGAACATACTTTGATTGTGGGAGCTCAGGCGATCGACTAAATAGCTGATGCAGACATAGTATACAACCGAAGACTATGCTTGGCCATAAGCAAGGCTAACTACTTGATGATTTCCAATCTATGATGCTAGCAGTGGGGGTCAGACCTAACCGATGCAGCCATAAAAACACTTCTAGATCGGATCTCATCGACTAGCAAGCCTTACCTAGGGCTAAACATGCCCTTGACCACACGCTATCTACGATCAAGATTGGATTAGAAGGGCTAGACTAGTAAGAACCATCATCAAAGCAGGATATGAGCAATGCAAAGCGACAAGATGACGATTTAAAATGATACAAAACTGATCTAATTCAATCTTAACCGGACAGGGGGTTTGAATCAAAATTTGTATGAGATCAGACTTAATCGAGGGCAGCTGTGTGGATTTTGATAAGAACCAAAGATAACTATCATTAATTGCAAGAGATTAGACTTAACCAAGGACAACCTTACAATCAACTGATGATAACTAACTTATACCAAGCTTGTAGGAGATCAGACTTAACCAAGGGTAGCCTTACAAACACAATATAAGTCGTGACGGATACTTATAGACAAATCGAAGATTGGACCTAACCGATGGCAGCCCCACTTGCTAAAGAACTCATCGAAATCTAGTCTACTCCTACTCCTAAGGGGTGGCGTGAGTTGAAAAGTAAAGGTACCGGTTTTTGTTGATCATTGGAGATGTCTATTATAATGGCCGGGGTTCAATATTTACACCCAAGGCTCGACTATGAGTCCTGGTAGAATAGGACCGGTTAGAAACTTGAAAAAGAAAATCAAGACTTCCTAATCTAAGGTAACTTGAACTCTAATATTTCCCTTTTATGGAGTCCAACGTGTCTTCTTGCTTCATGCCTTGTTGATCCTGCCGATAGGGCCCACTCCCCTAGAATGTCGATGTCATCTTCATTTTGATGGCAATTTGGCTAGCCGATCTTTGCTGAATATCCTAACTTTCTCCAGATGAATTTAGATCTCGGGATCCTTCCTTTTTCGAACCAATTTTTGGTGTCAACAGATTTAATGACGGTTTGAGGTCGGTTTTTGCTCCTTCCATATGGGGATCAAGCATATTTCCAAGGCCCCCTCCTCTCCACCTATAAAAGGAGGACCTCTCCCCCTCATAACAACAACACACCAAGGACCAAGAGCGATACCACAAGAGCACCATTCCAAAGGGTCTAGGCCCTAGCTAGCTAGTAGACTTGGTTTGGGAGAGATGTGAGGGAAAGTACGGAGAAGAGCTGGACTTGTCGGTATCTCCCCAAACTTGTACCTCAGTGAACACTTGTACCTCGACGGAATATTCGCTAAGTAAGTGTTCAGGTTTCTTATGGCATTAAGTCTTTTGATTAGTTAATCTTTACACTTTCTTGTTTGCGGGATCACTGTCCGTTCTCATAGCGGATACTCTAGTAAAGGTCCCGGATAAAGATGGATAACCCTGCGCGATGCTAGAGTAGTAGTTGATAGCGTAGACATGGTGTCTAGGCTAGAGGCTACCTTCCCTTCATTTGCCTCGTTCCCCACGATGGAGGGGAAGGCGGCAGGTGGTGACAGCTCTGTCCATCCCTTGTAATCCCCCATGTTCGGGTTCGACGTAGAGACGTAAGCCGGCATCGTCTGGCAGACCAGTTGCAACCCGGTGCCCGAAGAAACCAAGTGAAAGTAGAGTTTATCTTTCCATAAGACCCAAAAGCCATAGGAATCCATCTCTACCCTTTCCAACTTTACCCCTTGTGTTGTCCTTGGACGAACTAGCTAGAAAAAATACCTCCGTTCCCTATGGAAAATACGATACCCTGAAAACTTTCGGGTGAAAGCTACAACGGTCATTTCATGCGCTTGTGGAATCTTTCTGTTTGTGTTAAGAAATACCAACACCAAGCAAGGGCAATCTTCTGGAATGGTGGACAGAGAGTCTTTTATGATGTTTTACTCTTTTCTTTTGGGCCTAGTTGCCTTGTAACCTATAAATATCTATACTTCCATCTTATGAAAATGAAAAAATAGGTAGGGAGCTTACCTGCCGACTTGTTAAAAAATCATTTATATGGGCATTTAGCATTAATCCTTTGTCTAAATTGGTTAGAATGACTCTAACAGATGTGCATCAGATTTTATCTCCATAGAACCATTGCCCAAATCGTTCCACAAAGTTATGTATTGCTTAGAATCCCATAAGGAGTGGTCAACTATGAAATCAACTAACTAAAGCAATCCAATGTTATGTGTGCCAATAACTTTAGTTGGTAAGATTCTACCTTGGCACCACGGCTTAGGACCATCATCTACCAAAGCTAAAAAAGGACTAAACTCTAACAACAAGGTTCAAATCCTAGTGATTTCTCTTACAAATCGCAACAATGAATAATGCGGATAATTTAGATGCAATTTAGGAGGTAACTTTATATTATTTTTCATAGTAGCAGGTAAACATATTAGATCTAGTGGCTATTATCACTAATGGTGATTAGCATCTATTGAATTCATGTCCTGCCTTTTCTGGTTTTTGTGAGGATTTAAGGAACTATGGTTTTGTCTAGTGCCTGTTGTGTGGATTAACATTGTAGTGTGGATTAACGTCAAAACTATGTTGGATACCTCCAATTAACAATTAGTAATAATAAAACATATGTGGGTTTTTGTTTATTTTTAAAATGGTAGTGATTTACTTTTCCATTTTAAATTGACACAATAATTTTTGGGGGCAAAATAAGTGAACAAGGATACTTGTTTAATTGGTCAAATACGTCTGACAAATTGACTGTTCCCTACGCTCCAAATTTTAAGTCATTTTTTTGCTATGTAGCGTACATATCGGTACATAGCAATTTCCCCCGTAATAGGGTTCGGGGAGGGTTCGGGTTTTGTTGTCGGGTCTCGGGTACGGGTCTGCGATTGCTCCACCCGCCCCATTGCCAACCTTAGCTGCAACTTGTTCTATCACAAAATAAAAATCAATTTCTATGTGTTTTGTCTAAGCATAAAAAATAGGATTAGCTGAAAGATACTTGGCGCTAATGTTATCACACCACAAACAAGCCACGTGAGGATGAGGAATACCTAATTCATCAAGTAGGTTTTATATCCACATTACCTCAGCTGCAGCATTGGCAACCGATTTATATTCTGCTTCAGTACTCAACCTAGAAATAGTATCTTGCTTCCTTGCACACCATGACACAAGATTGCAGTCGAGGAATAAACAAAAACCTCCTGTAGAGCGTCTGTCATCTAGGCATCCTGCCCAATCTACATCTGAAAAGGCACTCACAAGCATTGAGTTAGCCTTTCTAATTTTTATACCCAAGCCGATGATTCCTTGCACATATATCAGAATCCTCTTAACTGCTTCCCAATGAACAGTTGTAGGAGAGTGAAGGAACTGACACACTTTGTTAACTGAGAAAGACAGATCTGGTCGAGTCAGAGTTAGGTACTGAAGAGCTCCAAATATACTCCTATACCTAGTAGAATCTTCTATTCCTAATTTTGATCCACTAGTAACAGATAATTTTTTCAGTAGTACAAAGTGGTGTCTTAAATGGCTTTCATGACTGCGTATTAAATCTATTAAGTATTTCAGGTGCATACCGTTCATGGGTTAGCAACAACTCACCCTTTTTCTGTGAACTTGAATGCCCAAAAAATAATGTAACTCACCGAGACCCTTGATGGCAAATTCCTTCTCTAGATCCTGTAGGAGGGCATCAATTGCTTCCTACGAGGAGCTGACTACAATGATATCATCAACATAAACAAGCATGAAGATAACATGATTTCCTTTTCTGTAGAAGAAGAGAGATGTATCTGCCTTGGAGGGAATAAAACCAAGGCTTCGTAGCTTACTACACAAGCGTGAGTACCAAGGCCGAGGAGGGGCTTGTTTTAGTCCATACGATGCCTTGTCAAGCTTACCCGCTGCCACCCATCATTCGATCTAAGCATGTGTAAAGGACCCATCGTCTCGATGGCGCGTACTTTGACACCGTCCGCCTGGTGTCTAGATATAGGTATGGCTCTGGTTACCAATTCTGGCAAGAAGACGCGGAGCTTGATGCCGCTTTGCGCAGCGAGGACCCGCCCTTCCATGAAGGCGATGCCATGGAGATGGAGCACCGCCTGAACAGAGGTGCCTCTCCCTGTGACATCGTTTACCAATCAATTCCCAATATGATGGAAGTCATTCCAAACTGGGACTGCAAGGGGACCGATGAGTTTTGCAGCTGGCTTGGTCCGTTCGTGTTCAGCAGCCGCCCTCTGCTACTGCCACAAACACCACGGAGGACATGGCGTTCACTCATTCTGCCATCGTGGTGAGCGGCCTCCAGTGCAAGTCCATGGGCGTCAGCATCGGCGGCACGACGGCCGCGAGGGTGGCAGCCGTGTTCCGCTACGTGCCCCCGTGGGAGCATCAGTCCATGGCAGCGAAGCGGACGGGTCTGAGCAGCATGACCCTGTCTGTCGAGGGCATGTGGATCCCATCCACGGGGCGGACACACATGGTGGCCTGCCTCGGCGTTGGTAAGGAAGCGTGCCACTACCGTGTTTGGTCCCTTTTGAAAACATTTTTTATAAAAAGACTTATGCCAAAACGTTTGCTGAATATAGACCATTTTTAGGCATCTTAGAACATGACGCCAAGGTATGAGGGTCGACATCGACTGACATGACGCCAAGGTCTTGCCACGTCACGGACGACCCTGGTCGACGGTGACACGGTGGCGCATGGGGTCCGACACGTCGGTGTTGTGTCAGCCAATGCCACAGGCCCAACCTCGGCGCGGTGAGACTACATGTCGAGCTATTGGCACCATCCGGTGCGCGGCCTAGGCGGCCCAACAACGCTTTGTGGCCCAATAGCTCGGCGCGGGGTCACTTAATGCCGAGCCACCAGACTCGGCGCGGCTCGACTCAACGCCGAGGTCTGGACTCTTGAAGCCACGCCGCAGCCCCTTCTTCTTCCTCCCTCCATTCTGAAAGTGCCGGCTCTGCTCTCTATTTATCTCCCTCACGCCCCCACGAAACCCCAACCCCCAAATGTGACCCTAGGTGCCCGGATCTTGTCTCCCAAAGCTTCCTCGAGGTAATGGTCCCTCCCCTCCTTCAATCTATCTGTGTAGATGTGCTTGCATTGTCTCTAATCATGTGGTATATGTGTATTTGCATTTGCAAAATGTATGGCTTAGGTTGATTGAGTGCATTGTTGTTTAACTGTTTTATGTACTGAACATGTTAGGTTAGTTTGGTTTCTAGTTATTTTGGTCATTAGGGTTCTTTGTTTATTGTAGGTGTCATTAGGGTTAGTTATTTGTTGGTCATTAGGGTTAGTATGTATTTTAGTTATTTGTTGGTCATTAGATTTCAATTGTTTATGACTAGAAATGATTATGTTGTTGGGGTTGAAAAAGATGAAATGATATATTTTAGTTTCTACTTATTGGATTGAAACTCGCATGATATATTGATATGTGACACTACTTGTTGTGTGATGGCTGTAGATGGATAAATTAGTGAGGTTGCATCATGGAGGCCGTATTGTTAGGACAAGAGATGATAGTTTGGAATTTTTGGACATGTGTGAGGAGTTGCTGATTTTTTCTGAAACACCATCTTTGACCTAGTTAGTGGAGCGAGTGAAGGTTAAGTTAGGCTGGAATGAAGGATACATGCATGTTCAGTTTGAAGGTGTCATAGATGTTGGGTCGTCGAATGGTCCTCGGATCAAGCGGTTGCTCAAAATTACAAGTGAGTCTGAATGGAACGATTACAAGGCAGTTGTATTGGCCTCAGAAGTGCGATCTTTGGATTTAGTAGTAAGTAAGGAGTCTGGCTTAGGAAATGATAACTTCGAAGCATGTCCATCTTCCCCCACTCACAAAGGTTATGGTCCTTCATCTGAAGAAGACATACTTGTCACACAACTAGGCTACGGTGGTGGTGAAGTGTTTGGATCGCTCGAGCGTGATGGAGGTTGGTTTGAGGGCGGTCGAGATGAGGAGGAGAATGTGGTTGCTGATGGTGAGGGCAATCATGATAGTGATGAAGAGGATGATGATTATGTAATTGGTGATGCAGAAGAAGGTTTGGACGACGCTAGCGGAGACTTTTCTATTGAGGATGAGCTTAGCGACGAAGATGATCTTAGTGGTGAAGAAGACTTTGGTGATGCTAGGGCTATGAACCGTTTTGACATGGAGATAGCTGGAGATGATGAATCCTTCATAGAGGAGATAGCCGAAGACTCTGATGACGATCGCCCTGTTGGTCGTCTCAATTTTAGGGAAATAGAGATATTGTCTAGGGTCTTGCCTTGGAGAGATCCACTAGTTGGTGATTTCAAGGACCTTAGCTATGGTCACAGGGCAGTAGCTAATGGTGGGCCAAGTGATACAACAGTGCCTGATGTTAGCGGTTGCCTCATCATATGGAAGGGCATATTGTTTGCTACCATGGATGAGTTGAAAACATGGTTGCAAGAGTACTCCATTGTACACAACCGACCTTTTAGGGTCATCAATTCATTCAAGGAGAAGAGGTACACTGTTGCTTGTGAAGAACAACAGTGTGGTTGGAGAGTATGTGCTAGGAAGACGAAGGCAGGAAAATGGAAGATTACCTCAATGAAGCAACCACATGTTTGTGCCACCGCTGAGGCAGAAGAGAACCATCTGCAGCTCAATTCTAGGTTCATTGCAAGGCAGTTATGCCCCATGGTGAAGCATATGCCAACCATTACGGTGTCCGTGTTGGTTGAGATCATCTTCCAATGGTACAATTACTATGTCAAGTTTGGAAAAGCATGGAGGGCAAAGCAGCGTGCACTGGAAATAATATTTGGAAATTGGGACGAAGCTTATGAGCGCCTCCCTGTAATGTTGAACGCAATGAGGGATGTAAATCCTGGGATGCACTTTGAGTATTTACCTAAGGAGGGTGAAATAAGGAATGGTAGCCAGGTATTTGGAAGGGCCTTTTGGGCGTTCGGGCAGAGCATTGAAGCATTCAAGCATTGCAGGCCCGTCATCTCAATTGACGGGACCTTTCTTATAGGGAAATTTGAAGGCACAATGCTTGTTTGTATTGGGACAGATGTAGAAGACCAGCTTGTGCCATTGGCCTTTGCGATTGTTCGGAAGGAGGACACGGATAGTTGGTGTTGGTTTCTCAGGCTAGTAACACAAGTGGTAATTGGTCTAGGACATGATGTTTGTGTGATATCCGATAAGTATGCTGGCATTCTAAATGCGTAGAACAAGAGATTTCTGGTTACGGCCAAATACATCACCGGTGGTGCACCAGACACCTTGCTCAGAATCTTATAAGGCATGATCACACAAAGGACAACTTCAAATTATTTGAGGAGGTTTGCAGGCAGCAAGAGGTTCAATTATTCAAAGACAAGCTAGATGCCCTAAAGTTAGCCACAAATGTTGATGGTAGGCAATTCTTGAGCGAGTTGATGGCGTCAAAGGATAAGTGGTCACTTGCATATGACACCGAAGGTTGGAGATGGGGCTTCATGACTAGTAACATGGCAGAGATGTTCAATAGCCTTCTAAGAGGTTGTCGTGGTCTGCCTGTGACTGCTATTGCCTCATTCACCTTCTACAAGTTGAATGCTTGGTTCGTTTCGAGGAAGAAGCATGCGAGGTCTCTATGGACAGTAGGCAAAGCTTGGCCACTTTTAGCATCTCAGGAACTAGCTTTCTCAAAGAAAAAGTCTAAATGACAGAAGGGTTCATGTTTCGATCCGATCAACCATGGATATGAGATTCTAGAGGGTGGTGGAACTAACATTGGTGGTGAAGACCAGGGTGCTCGAAAACATAAAGTAGTGATCAATGAGAACAAGTGTACGTGTGGAAAACCGACCATATACCATAGGCCTTGCTCCCACATGATTACAGCCTATCGCCTTAGACGTGTTGATGCTGAGGTCCCTCCCCGTATGGCCGCGGAGTTCTCTTTGAGGAACCTAATGAGCACCTGGAATCCTCAGTTCGAGCCATTTCTTGACGAGAGTCAATGGCCTACTTATGATGGCCCCAAGTATGTGGCTGATCTTGGTTTACTCTGGAAGAGTAGAGGACCTAGGCGGCGGAAGCGGTTCAGGATGGACATGGACCGAGCCATGAAAGGTAGATCAACCACGAGTAAGGTTGGGACACATTTTCTAGAGGACACCCAAAAGAGCCGTTGCTCTGGTTGCCATAAGACGGGCCACAATAAGAGAAAATGTCCTGAACTACTTAGACAACAGGTATCCACCAAGCTAGCTACTTGAATTGCTTTGTGTAATAGTGCATTGGTTTACTTTTGATTTTTTTATTGTTATGTTACTTCGTACCACATATACATGCTTTAACTTATACTAATGCTTTGGCATTCCTTATGTTGCAGGATGGATCGGTTCCCCCTTCTTGATCCAAGGTTCGATGAGCACCACCGGGCTCGGAGGATCGAGAACGGAGAGGTATATTCAATAATTCGTATGAAACAGTGCATTGGTCACCTTTTGCTCTATAGTCCATGCTCTTTATAAAGTGACATGAACTAATACTTTTTCATGCTTGTCTTTTTTTGCAGGTTTTGAATGTGCTGAGGCCAATGACACATGAGGCCTCTACGACCATGGTCTACAACGAGAGGTACACGCCCCTCCTGAAGCTGGCGAACCTTGCTACCGTTGCTCGTATTTGTCGTCGAGGCACGCCACCTTTCAACCCAGTGGCGCTAATGGCGTTGATAGATCGGTGGCATCCGGAGACATACAGCTTTCACCTACCGTGCAGGGAGATGACGATCACTCTCGAGGACGTTGCCATGATCCTTGAAGTCAAAATTCAAGGATTCCCATGGTATAGGTTGAAATCCTATTTGCATGATTCAAATGAAAAATCTTTCTCAACGATTCCTCTTCTACTAACACGAGTTATACTAATAAGAGTAGACATGCTATATTTATGTTTGTTCCTACAGGAAAAACTGAAGGTTGGTTCGATTTCAATTCCCTATTTTTAGAGAGTCAAATCTTTTTTTCAGTTTGGGAATCAACCATAGTACATGAAACTTAGAGATAGGTAAACTGCAATTTATGAAATAGCGAATGCACAACGTTACACTCACATCAAAACTAACAATGGCATGTCACAAACTAAACCTAGCATGCCTTAGGGGATTGAAAGAAACAAGTGATACAGACATTGCAAAGGTACTACGATTACACACTCACATGAAAACTAACAATGGCATGTTGCAAACTAAACCTAGCATGCCTTAGGAGATTGAAAAGAACAACTCATACAAGCATTCCACATTCGGATTGACTAACAAAGGTTGGTCCTAATAATGCTCCCACATATTGAACTGAGTTGCGCCTTCCCCATAGTATCCTCCAGTTGATGGCGGTGGTGGCGGTGGCGGTGGAGAAGGAGGCCCGTGCTTCTTATGGTATGGGCACTGGCAGTACGGATTATTGCATAGTGCCTCCTCTTCATCATTGCTGTTGTCGTCGTCCGACTTGTCCCTGTTACCACTTCCAGGGCCATACTCTAGGTCAAAGATGCGTCCCTATAGATATGTGATGTACTGTTGATGGGGATAGATAGGGGGAGGGTCGACCCATCTAGTGAAGCCACAGTTATCTGGACAGCTTGAATCCTAAAAACCCATCTACCAATAAGTACTACTACAAACCAAATGCAAATCTAACAAAGGAGAGAGTTCAAAGGAAATACAAATCCTCATGGGCATCTGAAGAAACGACGGCGTCCACCGTCACAGTCGTTGTACATCTACACAATGCAATCCAAACCGTGGCGGCATTTTAGCCAATCTTCAATGCGCTTGTCGTATGATCTAAGAGGTCTCTCACGGGTGAAGTCACTCTTCCTCTCCAAAGGAAATTCCTCTATAGGTTCTTCAAAAGAATCAGGACCCAGAGAACCCTCCCACACAATCGGAGGTCCCTTCCTCACCCCCTTTCCTCTCCCTCCGCCGAAACCCTTTCCACTCGAGGAACCTCCGCTCGACATTTGCTAAAACTAAACCAGAAAACAAGTTGTGTGGATGTGGAGCAAGACATGGAGCACTATATATAGAGATGAAGGCAGGTTCACCATGAATGCTACTTGACAAAAAAAACTTATGTGCGTACTTATTTATTGAATCTGCAAAGGCTAGATGCTTCATCTGGAAAAGCCTACAACCATGACTGGTCATTTCATCTGAAAAGGCTACACCTGTGTTTTGTCACTTCATCTAAATGCAGTACATCACTCTGATACAACAGTAAACGAATCTAGACTTTTCAGTGAGTTTTCAAATAGACTTTTCATTGACTGCAACAGTACTTGTAGCCCTTTCAATGACTGCAACAGCACAAGTAGCATTTTCAGTGATACAAACAGTAGCACTACAGTCCTAGGATAGTTAACGAAATACAGGGCATAAGACCATCTGAAATAAAAGCATAGTGCATTACAACATAATAAAAAAAAGTCCAGGAAATAAGTTCATCTAAAATAAAAAGCAGAGTGCATTACAACATAGTAAAAAAAGTCCAGGGCTACACGACATCGCTCATGAATAAACCAAAGACCTACTGAGTGCAACGAGGCCACTTTCCCTTCCTCTGGGCATCGGGATTCTCCTCCATTGCTGCCTTCGCTCGGCGCACACGCTCAAGCTTCTTCTCCCTCTCCGCCTTGTACGTAGCAACACGCCTCCTTTCCTCCTCTTCCTTATGCTCATTTTCTATAGCCTCCTGTCTGCGTCTCTACTCAAACCTCTCCTTAACCTCCGCATCCCACTCCTTCAGGCCTTCTAGATGCTGCTTGTCTAACTCCTTGATCTCAGTGTCAATCCACTGCTCAAAGTCACATAGTGGTGGAACGGTCTGCAAGAAAAACAAATTGTTACAAAACAAATAAATAAGCAATACTTAATATCACAAGAAAATTAATTAACACACAATAAAAATTCCTCATAATCGATGCACGGCGTTGTTGCTTTGTAGGATCCCATGCATAATTGGGACACATCCAGTACCTCTGTCTATATGTTTCCTCATCTTCAGAGATGTCTACCTTGCAAGGATCACCACAAAAGCACATGGGTCGAGGAACACCTTCAGGGAGAGGCTTTAGGACGTAGGGATTTGCCCTCTGGCGACCATAGCTACAATTGAAAGAATTTAGTCATATTAACGGAGAACAAACATAAACCTAGGGTTTTCTATTTGTTGCACAAATAATGAATAAACATTGGAATTACCTTGGAATACGAGCTTTACCATGCCTTGGCATCCTAACATTACGTAGAAAAAAAATCAATCCAAAGTACCTCGCAACGAATGTAAAGCTACTAACACTAAATCACCATACCTCCCAAATAAGCTTTTCATTACAAACCCTAAGCAAATTTGAATCCCAACAAACACAAAATTTAACTCAATGATTATAAACCAGAACATATACAACAACAACAACAACCATACATTTGGGTCATTCAATCATTTGAACCACCATACATTGCACGAATGACATGAACATGAACCAAACCTATAATGCCAAGTTCAAAAAAAAACACAAACAACCGAATCTAAATGGATAAAATGAAAGAGGGCAAAGAGGAATACCTTGGCAAAACGTTCAAGTCATAAAAAATTGAAATCTAATGACCAACAAATAACTAAAATACATACTAACCCTAATGACCAACAAATAACTAACCCTAATGACACCTACAATAAACAAAGAACCCTAATGACCAAAATAACTAGAAACCAAACTAACCTAACATGTTCAGCACATAAAACAGTTAAACAACAATGCACTCAATCAACCTAAGCTATACATTTTGCAAATGCAAATACACATATACCAAAACACCATACACCCATGATTCCACATGATTAGAGACAATGCAAGCACATCTACGCGGATAGATTGGAGGAGGGGGGACCATTACCTCGAGGAAGCTTCGGGAGACGAGATCCGGGCACCTAGGGTCGCATTTGGGGGTTAGGGTTTCGTGGGGGCCGTGGGGGGATTTGGGAGACAGAGAGCCGGCGCTTTCAGAATGGAGGGAGGAAGAAGAAGGGGGCCGCGGCACAGCTTCAAGAGTCCAGACCTCGGCGTTGAGTCGGGCCGCGCCGTGTCTGGTGGCTCGGCGCAGTGACGAAGCCAGAAAAAATTTTGGAGGGGCTGAACAAAAGAATAGATGTTTTTTTTATCTTCTCTTAACCTTAGCCACTCCTATCTAATACATGTATGCATAAAATTTTAAGGGAGAACTTAGAAAAACTCCACGTGCTCAGGATAGGTAGGGGGGTTGAAGCCCCACCGCTGGCTACGTCCCTGGCTTGGCGTTAAGTGACCCCGCGCCGAGCTATTGGGCCACGAAGCGTTGTTGGGCTGCCTTGGCCGCGCGTCGGATGGTGCCAATAGCTCGGCGTGTAGTCTCACCGCGTCGAGGTTGGGCCTGTGGCGTTGGCTGACACAACGCCGACGTGTCGGACCCTATGCGCCACCGTGTCGCCGTCGACCGGGGTCGTCCGTGACGTGGCAAGACCTCGGCGTCGTGTCAGTCAACGCCGACCCTCATACCTTGGCGTCATGTTCTAAGACGCCTAAAAATGATCTATTTTTAGCAAACGTTTGGCATAGGTCTTTTTATAAAAAATATTTTCAAAGGGGACCAAAATGCAAAAATTTCACTGCAGACAATGGTGTCGATGATTCGCCGCGTCATCGTCGCCGGACAGATCACCGTGATGGATGGGAGGACCCATCCTCCGCTGTTGTTCCGGCAACGACTGTACGGCAGGTATGTTGACTATGGGACTGTACGGCGCATGTCGTACATCTACACCAAGGTTGATCAGGCTCGGGAGCCCCTTGGAGCGAGCAAACCGACTGAATTTCGCGACAGCTTCGTTGCCAAGTCACTGCTCAGCTATTCAAGTCTCCACGCTGGTGCTTCCAATGCTGCCATTGCTGACATTGGGAGTCTCTCCAACCTCGTCGACGAGCTTGATCTTCGCTATGAATGCATGGGGAAGCTGCCGCCAATTGTGCCAGAATGGATCGATAGGCCGTTCTTTGAACTCGAGATACTCTCTGCCGGCACCCTCGTTGGACGAAGCTACTCTCCCCAAGTCGGGCGTCGGTCGAGTATGCGGATCGTCGAACTATTGAAGAGAGTCCATGGCGATGAGAGGCAGCAGATACTGAATGTGTCTGTGGAGTTCATGGCATCCGGGAATTGCCTCTGTCCAAGTCCGGTGATGTCACTGGAGGGCGTGTACAACGCAGAGGATGGGCGAATGTACCTGATCGGCTGCCGGAACGTCCAGGCCCCGCGGCGGCGACTCCTGTCGATGAGAAAAGACCTTGAAGACGGAATGGACTGTTCCATAGAGGTGATTGTGGTGTACCAGCCGACGACAACGCGGTGGCTAATCAGCCAGCCGACAAAGGTCTTCATCGCTAGCACCAGGGAGGACGACGACCCGCTACACTTTAACAGAACCGAGCTACACATGCTGCCCGTCAAATATTGACAAAGGCGGTGGGAGTTGCACGAGCTGGCAAAGTTGATGGTTAAGGGCCGGGGTTCCTATACACCATCGTAGTGTTGGCCACCATTTGGGCTGCGACAAGGACTTTGCCGTGAATGTGCTGCTAGTCTCTCCTATGTAGACCGCACAAGATTCATGATGCGCAAGCGGACATTATACTACTTTGCCCTAAAATAAAGTAGAGTGAAATACACCGACGGACATTTAACTTGTCGGCCTATGCCAGTTCGGTTCACGAACTTGCAAACGCGGAAAATGAGTCTCTGAACTTGTCAAGTTGTTCACCGCAGGCTCATTTCCCATTCGGCGCGGCCTCCAGGCGACATGGCAGCGCCAGCGTGGCGGGCGAAGCACGTGAGCCACACGTTTCAATACCGAAGATGCTGCCACGGCCTCGGCGGAAACGCCACCAGTAACCACCGGGGCGACAGCAGCCGCAAGAGCGGATTCGAGGCGCCCAGGAACAGCCTCGACCTCGACGCCGACAACCCCAACGACATCCAGATCGAACCGGTGTTCGACGCCCTCGCCAGCACGACGACCAGCATGCGCCGCTCCACCAAGCCCACCGCGCCGTCGTCCGAGGCCGAGACACCCAGGACGCCTAGCCTCGTCGTGCGTCTCATCGGCATCGACGGCCTGCCGGAACAACAACCCTCTCCATCGCCGGTGCAACACAAGAAGCAGCCCGGTCGCACGGGCAGAAGATCAACTACCTCGACGGGCAAGGAGAACAGCAGTTGCGGCTCCCCGCCTGCGTCCAAGGCGGAGAAGAAGAAGCGCGTGATCCCGGAGTCCATGAACCGGCGGGAGCTGCTGCGCAGCCTCAGCTGCAACGTCGTCGGCGCCGAGGCCTGCTCGCTGCCAGACACACCGCGCGCGTCGTGGGACAGGCCCAGGCTGTTGCTGCAGGCGCTCAAGGAGAACATCCTCGACCGCGCCGCGCACTACATGTCCATGCCCAGCTCGCCCATCTCCTTGTCTTCTTCTACCAAGAAGAAGAAGAAGGATGCTGCCTGCAGCCACCGACCCCGGGACGAGAAGGCGGCCAAGGAGCACGCGCGTGAGATCCTCCACCAGGCCAAGGAGACGGTCGCCAGCCGCAAGTCTAGCAACAACAGCACATCCGCGTCGCCGGCAGCTGAGAAGATGCAGAGCTACTTTAACAACAAGGACAAGCATCACTGCCCCAGGGTGGCACTGGCGTCGAGGCAGCAGCAGCAGCAGACATCGTCCCCTCCGCCACCGCATCGGGCGAAACCGTCGCGGCCGCCGCTGCCACCGCCACCACTCGACCCGCCGCCCACCCGAGCGAGGAAACTGGACGGGTGCGAGCGCTTTGCCACGTGGATCAAGAAGCCCGAGGCGTGCCCGGCGTCCGAGTCGACGACAACATTGTCATGCCAACGGACTGCTGCTCGGCTCACGCCCGCGTTTCCTCGTCGCCGCCGCTGGAGGAGGACCCCGAGTACAGCTACCTGCGGGCGGTGCTGGAGCGTGGTGGGTTCATGCGGTCGTCGCTGCTACCTCGGCGGCGGGGGCGGGGCCACTCTGTGGTGTCGATGGTGGACCCGATCGCGTTCCACCTCCTAGAGCTGGAGCTCCCGGCGGACAAAGCACGTCTAGGTCCTCTCCGGCACCGGTGGAACCAGAAGCTGTTGTTCCACCTGGCGCAGGAGCAGCTGGCAGACCTGCTGCTGGGCTTGGACGCTTCATCACCGACGACGACGGGGCTACCGCGGCTGGGGAAGGTGTGGAGAAAGGTCCGGAGCTTCCCGGCGGCGGATTGCCGCTGGAGGCGCGAAGATGAGGTATTGAAATATGCGGCTCACGTGCTTCGTCCGCCACGCTAGCGCTGCCACGTCGCCTGGAGGCTGCGCCGGATGGGAAATGGGCCTGCGGTGAACAACTTGACAAGTTCAGGGGCTCATTTTCCACGTTTGCAAGTTCGTGGACCGAACTGGCACATGCCGACGAGTTAAAGGGCCGCCAGTGTATTTCACTCAATAAAGTATTTCATCACAAGGATCGGTACTAAGTGATACAGAATATATTACTATGTTCGTTGATGCTGAAATTTAGCTTATGTTGATGCTTATGCTGAAATGTTGTGAGAGGAAAAAACTATTCTATGGCTGAAAGTAGTTTTGAATAAGCTCAAGCGAATAGGGCCATGACTTTTTGCATAACTACGATGATGCTCATGCATTGCAATGGGAACAACCACCTGACCCGACCACGCTCACGGCGATTGTCTTGTCCATGCCGCCGCTGTCTCACCTACGACGCCAACATTTTCAAGCCGCAGACCAAGAACAGCGTGCGACACCCAAAGCAATCTATGGCGAGCATGGATACAAAGGTGGACCCCATGCCCACGATGCCCTGCAGCGACGCACTCTTGCCCATGCCGAGGGTGTGCAGCAGCACTGCGGCAGGCGGGGGCGGGGGGGGGGGAGAGGAGGAGGAGAAGAAGCGGCGCTGATATTTTTCCTTTTCATGGACGAGGCAGAGCCATCAAATTGCGATCGAACGGACCAGGATAAAATAGTGACGTGTACCAGCAGGCCCGTACATTAGCAGGTGCAAAGTGTGCGACTGTTCAGGGCCTCCAAAATTATAGGGACTACAAATTTACACATTACACTAAGTATTAAGTACTAAATAGCAATTAGCGACTAGGCCTGCAATCAATAATTTGTTAATTGGAGCACTGGCCCAACGTAAGGCCCAAAGCCATCCGCCATGCCAGCCCACCAGCCTGCTTGGGTGACTCCTTAGCTTCCCCATACGTACAGATTGGCCGGCGGCGTTTTATTTTCCTGTGCCAGTGTGCTGCAAACCAGCCGCTGCTAGAGCTGCAGCACGCCGAGTCGCCGACGTCGGCAGTTTGGCACCGCGGCGACTACGCCACCATCATCGCCAAGACGCCAAGCCGTCGTCCGCTGAGAGTCAACACGTCGGCAGCTCGAATGCACACGGCTTTCATCCCCAATTGTTTATGTTTGTATCTTAAAAAGCAAATTAGTCTAAAAATTGCATTATAATCAGGGATTCCAGAGGAGATTTCAAGATTTGCATCATATCTTCTAGAAATAGGAGGTTTGATTCTGGTCATGAAGATATAATTGAAGACTTCATTTCAAAGAATACTAAGAGAATGATACTTTTCAGTACAACATAAGGTCAGTTGGTTGCCTAAGTAGTTTTTGTATTGTTTTATCATTAAGATTTGATATGTTCTAAGTACGGTAAGAACTTCGTATATTTGAAGCTTTATAATTAAGCAAAAGTATGCTTTTGTTATATTATTTTCTTATATAATTTTAGGGCCACATCACGCGTTTCGTTCAGGGTCTTCCAAATCGTAGGTACGGGCCTGGTATCAGGTCAGGAGCCGGGAACCTGTGCGGTTCTAGTAACAGTAGAAGTTTCCTGGAACCGTAAAATCCTCCAGTTTCATGGATCATTTAGAAGCTAGCAGTAAATATGGGATTTGTTATTTTTTGGGTGGATTTATTCAGACGACAGTGGTAAGCTCTCAGATGAAGATCCAATGGTGCGGATTACGATCTAAATTGACACAAAGACAATTAACAATAAACATTATTTCCAATAGTAAGACAATTACAAACATTTTATATAAATCAACATAAAAATAATTAACAAGTAACAACACTCAATAGACACGAATCTTGAAGCAAGATTGATGACCACACACGTCGCCTAAACGAAAGTCTGATTTCAGATGACTGTTCCTTAAAACACCAAGCAGCGTGGTGGCATTGGCAAATGCATGACCATATCCTTCAGTACGCGTGCTGCAGCTTATTCCTCTCCGTCTTCATTGCCCAACCAATGATCTTGTAGTTCCAGCGCTGCTGCACATAAACCACCATAGCCAACAGGACTCCGACGACTGGAATCACCACGGTGCCGGCCTTGTGGTAGAAGTCCATGACATCGTCGTGAGTGTCGCGGTACATGTTAACGACAGGTGGCCGGAGGTAGCCGTAAATGCGTGGCAGCAACCACGCTGCGGTGACGCCGGCGTAGTATCCCGCCGCGAGAGGCTTGCAGTTGATGCGCCAGACGGCATTGCCGATGACCTGCGGGAGCAAAAACCACTCCTTAACCACACCGATATACCGCTCCATGACGGAGCCGGCTGTGCGCATGTGCGACGACGACATCCCCTGGGCTTCATAGTAGACCACCATGGGCGGCAGAGTCGTCACCGACGTGCCATAGGTGCTCAGCCAGTGCACGGCGACGGCGAAGAAGAGGGTGCCCAAGTGTACACCGAAGCTGTACAGGAGCACCACGGTGTCGTCGGGTACTCGATCCGGCTCGAGCGGCTCCCGTGCCCGCGCCCGGGCCCTCGACCGCCACACCTTCTGAGCGAGCCGCGCCGTGACGGCAAGCGCCGCGAGGGTGAGCGCTTTCAACGAGCAGTCCAGAATGTTCCGACCCATATGGTAGGCGTAGGGTCGTCCGTACCTCTGCGATGGCCACGCCGGCAGCATCTTTGCATCGGTGACCAGCGTGGCGCTGTAGCAGAGAGCCTGGACGCCGAGCATGGCGAGGGAGATGTACGGCGCGACGTCGGCGTGGGACTTGATGTAGCGCAGCTGGCTGATGGTGGCGGCAATGGTGGCCGACAGCATGGTGACGCAGAGGAGCCCCTCCACGATCGGCTCCGTCAGCTCGTGCTGCCGCTGGTCCCGGTATATGACGGGCAGCGTGTGGAGCTCGGTCCTGTTGAAGTGTAGTGGGTCGTCGTCATCCCTCGTGCTGGCGATGAAGACCTTTGCCTCCTGGCTGATGAGCCACCGCGTTGTCGTCGGCGGGTACTCCACCGTCACCTCTATGGAGCAGTCCATTCCGTCTTCAAGGTCTCTGATCATTGGCAAGAGTCGCCGTGGGGCGTGGACGTTCCGGCAGCCGATCAGGTACATTCGCCCGTCCTCTGGGTTGTACACGCCCTCCAATGACATCACCGGACTTGGACCGAGGCATTTCCTGGATGCCATGAACTCCGCAGACACATTGAGCAGTATGTGCTGCTTCTTCACGGCATGGACTCTCGTAAGTAGATCGATCCGCGGCATACTCTGGGTCTGGGATTGGCGATAGCTGTTTCGTCCAACCATGGTGCCAATAGAGAGTATCTGCAGTTCAAAGAATGGCGCCTCGATCCATTGCGGCACGAACGGCGGCTTCACAGTGAACTGAAAGCGAAGATCAAGGTCGTCGGCGAGGTTGGCGAGACTCACCATCATGTCATCAGTGGGAGCAACACCAGGAGCGATACTTGGATAGCTGAGTAGTGACCTGGCAACGAAGCTGTTGCGAAATCCCGCTGGTTGGCTCGTTCTGAGTCGAAGGAGGAGCTCCCGAGCCTGTTCGACCTTGGTGTAAAAGTACGACATGCGCCGCTGCAACGGCCTGTAGCCGCCAATCCGAGGGTCCACGCGTTGCTGGAACAAGAGCGGAGGGTGGCTCTCCCCATCCATCGCGGTGATCTGTCCGGCGGCGATGCCGCGGCGAGTCATCGACATCGTTGTCCCGACGGAGAGACTCACACGGTAGTGGCATGTTTCCTTGGCAATGCCAACGCCTAGGCAGCCCACCATGCAAACCCGCCCCATGGATGGGATCCAGACGCCGTCGGCCGACAAGGTCATGCTGCTCATGCCGGTCCGCTTTGCCGCAGTGGGCTGATGCTCCCACGGGGGCACGTAGCGGAACACGGCTGCCACCCTCGCGGTCGCGGCTGCCCGTCCGTCCATGTCCATGCTGCCGGTGCCCAACGGCTTGCTTTGGAAGCCCATGCTTACAGCGATGGCGGGACGAGTGAACACCATGTCCTCCAAAGCTCTGCTTGTGGCAGGGGGGCTGGACACGAACGGCCCGACCTGGCTGCAGAACTCATCAGTCCCCTTGCAGTTCCAGTTTGGAACGACTTCCATCATTTGGCCGTCGAAATTGGAGAAGTCGCCGAGAGAATCGTCACTGTTCAGGTGGTGCTGCTCCATGGCGTCGCCTTCATGGAAGGGAGAGTCGTCCTTGCTGCACCATGCGACATCAGACGACTCCGCGTCTTCTTCTTGCCGGAATTGGTAACCGGAGCCGTACCCGCCCGCCGAAAGCTGTGACACCAAGCGGATGGTGTCGAAGTACGCGCCATCAGACTTGGAGTTCGTGCTCATCATCACGCCATGCACGGCGCGAGTTGTCAGCGTCGGCGTCTTGGGGTACCGTAGCACGAGCAGGATGTTGCCGTCGGACATGACCGGCGGCTCCAGGTTGGTGCCAGCGCCATCATTCTTGGCCCAGTCCCACGGGTCCGTGCTGTTGCTTCCGCGCACGGGGAGAACAGAGTCCCCGACCATACACAGCACCCTCTCACCACCGCCGTCGTCACGGGCACCGCTCCCCGGCGACGATCTTGTCTCGGTATACACGCCTTCGAACACTAGATGGAGCCTGGCGATCCCCGGCCGGAGCTCGAACTCTGGCGACGGACTCGGTTCCATTTCCATATGCAACCAGCTGCAGCTGCGGTTGCGGGCGATGGTGAGACTAAGGACGCCGCTGACGTTGAAGGCGGCTCGTGCACCTCGTCGTCGCCGTGGAACCGTCTCCATGTGCGTGAGCCTGAAGGACGCCAGGGGGACCGCTTCAAGCAGCTCAGGACCGGCCACCACCGCCGGATCGGCATAGCTCCCGTGGAACGGAAGCAGGGGAGCTTGGCCGGCGTCTTGGCTCCAGTCGCCGTTCATGAAGGATAGCTGGTACATCAGTCTGCTGCCACGGCCGGCATCAGCGTTGAGCTCCGCGTCCGCGGCTGATGAGAGCACGGACTGACAGTGCCGCTCGACGTCGGCGAAGCGGGTGTAGTCGTGATGGATGGGCATGGACCCAATCGAGAGACATGGCGAGAACAAGGCAAGATTCAGCAGCAAGGTGGTGACGACGATCATGGCGGCCTCCATCGATGTGGACTGCACGAAACAGTAGCTTTCAGTAATAAGGTAGTTAATTAACCGGACATAGGCTATCTGCAGCTACGAAACAGCGGTGACTAATCTAGACACTAAATTCTAAAGTTGATCGAACTGCACTGAAAACTACTGATGGAATTAAGATGGAAGTCGTAACGACGTGCAGAGTTGATCGATTACCTTTGCTTAACTCCTTCAGAGTGGAAGAAGGCACGAGGAGTCGAACATGCAAACCGTTGGAGTTCTGAAGTACGGGACTCCGGCACTGCTAGTATTGTCGGGTGGAGCACAGCTCATACTACACCGTACCCCCAAGTACCTAGTTGACCCTGGAACTGAAACCTACCCACATGTACTCATGTGCCTTCGAATCTCCAGGATCAAGCATATATAGCTCAAATAAAAGGAGCGATCAAGATACGACGCGAGAAACCAGGCACCTATAACCAGATGGGTCGTTGAACTTGTGCAAAATGACAACTAATTTCAGACATATAAATCTGTACAGAACATACAGTAACAGGTGGTTGACTTAACTAGAAACAAATATGCTCTTCCAGTTCGAAATGTCAACGGGGAATTCCCCGTCAGGGGTTACTGCCCTATCCCCGTCCCCGCGGGGGCAAATTTCTCCCGTCCCCGTCCCTGTGAAGGCTCATGAGGAGCACTTCTTCCCCATCCCTATCCCCGCTCGGGGATTTAATCCCCGCGGGATCCCCATCCCCGCATCAACTGCACACCCACGCTGCTGCCATCCTGGATCCACACCTGACCGACGAATCCGCACCTGGAGGCACCATCGGTGGAGCCCATGCAGCCGGATCTGGTGGAGGCGGTGGAGGTCGAGCAACGCCGCCGCCGCTTGCTGTATCGGGTGCGTGTGGCCCCCGCTGCTGGATCCGCTCCTCGCGCTGGATTTGCCTCCTCGCTGTAGATCCGCCGCCTCCATTGCCGGTGCGCCCTCCGCGCTAGGGCCTCCGCCTCCAGGGACCTCTGCCGCGCCGTCGGTGGGCTCGGGAGGGAGCTGCGCCACAGGAGGGAGATCGAGGGGCGACGAGGCCACGCCATCGACGGGATCCGGAGGGAGCTACGCTGCAGGAAGGAGAGGGCTGGCCTCGGGAGGGAGGAGGAGGACACCACCCGCCGAATCCGGGAGGGAGGGAGAGCCTCCCTGCATCATCGTCGATGGGCTCGGGAGAGAGCTGTGCGCCTGTGCCGTTGGAGGGAGAGGGGCAGCCTCGGGAGGGAGGGAACGAATGGAAAGGATAAGGTTAGGGTTACAAATTGCCTTATATATGTACACAGGAATTGGGCCTTATCAGATGGGCCTTAAATATTTTGGGTCCCCGCGGGGGACGGGGATGGAGGCATGTATACCATCCCCGCCCCCGTCATACCCGATGGGGATGATTTTTTCCCCATTTAATTCCCCATGGGGAGAAGATTTGTACCATCCTCGTCCCCTAATGGGTGAATTCCCCGCGGGGAATCGGGGTCGGGGCCCGATGACATCTTTACTTCCAGTGGTGCAAAATTCTTTTATTTTTTAGGGAAAGCTAAATTCATATTTTCGGAGCAGCAGTACAGTTTGAGAGTATTTCGTTTTAAATAAGTGCCTTGGGACCTCCTAGGGTGCTCGTTGGAAGCGCGTCATTTGTATGATTGAACTATTTCTTCTTATTTACAATGATACAGAAATCTTTTGCGTATTCGAGAAAAAATAAATAAGTGACTTAGGGCCACCATTGCCGGCAGCGCATTGGGGCCACACCTCAACATTTACAACGAGCTCCATCCATGGCTGGACCATATAGGCCAAACGAGCAACCAACGTCGTGTGCTGAGCGTTGCTGCGAGGCTGGCAAAGCTTAGATCTGGGCGGCGCTGCGTCTAACAATGCGAGTTTTCCAACCCTGTTTCGGAGATCTGGTCCCAAGCTAGGAGGACGTGTTGAAACAACTGATCTTAGACTAACAGGATCTTAAACTTAGACTAACACATGACCACAACATAAACATAATGCGGAAGAACTGAGTAGATGCCAGACTGTAGTTGGGCGTAGCCATAGCCTATGGTGTCAAATGCACTGTTCATAGGTGTAGCAGATGTGATGTGTTCACCGCTTGAGGACTTGTACGCCCTCTGCTGGTAAAGAACGTGAGATGCCGGGTAGCAGCGCCCTTCTAGACGCCGCTGGCAATGGCCTGGATGGGAAACGGACTTTCCTAAACCCTCCAGCGCCTAATCGATCGGTTGTGTGATTAAATTCATATGGGTGGTAATGGTGGGGCGCTTCTTTCTTATTTATAGATGCGCTGTGGGCTAGGGGCCGAACCCTAGAAATCTAAGAGTTGCCATCGATCATGATAGATCTAAACTGTTGAATATGTATGACAGGTGGACCAAAATTAGATTCTAATTAATCTCATGATTAATCTCCTAGATTAGCTGAGATCACATTCCAACATGAAGAAGACGAGGGTAATTGCGATAAATGCATCGAAGCGATAAGTAGTGTTATATAGCATAGATGTGTGACCAAAATTAGATTGTAAGTGTCGGTGCAGAAAGCGACCAACATGTAAATATTTGTAGTTTTGCTGTATGTTGTGATCGGAGGTGGCCTAGCACTCAATGACACAGGGTTTATACTAGTTCAGGCAATGTGCCCTACGTCCAGTTTGAGTCGGTCGGTGACTTTATTCCTGAGCCCAGGTGCTCGAAGTTTAGAGTGGGGTTACAAACATGAAAGCATCTAGGCCCCTAGTTGGGTTTCGGTGATTAATGACAATACGTCATTACTATGACTAACGTGTGTTTTGCAGATGCAATTAAGTTAGGTCACGGTAATGGCAATTGATTGGGCAATCATGGATGTCATGCCCCTACGATGAAAATCGTTTCGATTTTCAAAGGATGGACGATAAGGTTAAGGATGGACTAGTTCTAAGTGTCGTTTGGAGTTGGAGAGACACTTAGAGTAGTTTAGGACTTTGTTTTTCCTTTGGCCATACTATTAAGGGGGGTATGGACGGGTAGCTTGACCTAGGTGAGTCTAGTGGGTTAGGTGTGGTGCACACTTGTCAAATCTAGCACTAGGTAGCTCCTAAAAAGCCCTTAGATCAATTGGAGCAAACTTCATTCACATATGTTTGCGAGATGGAAGTGAATGGAGGGTCAAATGCTGACCGGACGCTGGTTCCGGTGTGACCAGACGCTAGCGCAAAGTCCGATCAGTTCATTTGATCAAGGTGTTTTCATCTGGTGCGACCGGACGCTGAGAGGTGAGTGACCGGATGCTGGGTCCCAGCGTCCGGTTGACTCCAGTAATGTTCTAGAGAGGGAAAATCATGACCGGACGCGTTCGATCAGTGCTGACTGGAGTCACAACTTAAACACTGGAAGTTGGGGAAACTGACCGGAGCATTCGGTCACCCCGCAGAGGCACATAACGGTTCATTTTGAACACGGGTGTATAAATACTTCCTCCATTCATGTGAGGGGGCACTTTTGCTCATTCCAACAGTTGAGAAACACCCTTGAGAGTGCCAAGAAGAGCATGGTCCTAGTGAGGTGATTGAGATTTGAGAATCCAAGAGTGAGACCTCATTAGTGAAAGCAAGAGTAGCAAAGTGTGCATCCACCCTTCTCATTAGGCTTGTCGTGGTCAAGTGAGAGTTCGTGCTTGTTACTCTTGGTGATCGCCATCACCTAGACGGCTTGGTGGTGATTGAGAGCTTGGTGATCATCCGGCGGAGCTTGTGGATGACCCAACTCAAGTTGTAAGCGGTTGTGGGTGATTCACTGCGATGGAGTGTCAAAGAATCAACCCGTAGAGAGCACTTGATCCTTGCGTGGATCAAGGGGGAGCTACACCCTTGCGCGGGTGCTCCAACGAGGATTAGTGGGGAGTGGCGACTCTCCGATACCTCGGCAAAACATCGCCACGTTCCTCCTTCTCTCTTTACTTTGAGCATTTACTTTGAGCAATTCAATTCTTGTCCTTACATTCATAGAATTGCCATGATAGAGTAGGATTGGAACTTAGGTTGCAAGACTTTTTCTGCGGTAGAACATTAGAAACACTTTCTAGGCACAAGAGGTGAAGTTGGGCTAACCGTAGGGTTTAATTATTGCAAAGAAATTTAGAATTAGCCCAATTCACCCCCACCCCTCTTGGGCATCTTGATCCTTTCAATTGGTATCAGAGCCTCATGCTCACGTATTTAGGTTTAACCGCATGGAGAAAGATGTCTCACGGGGATGGACCTCCTCCTATCTATGAGGGGGATGATTTTCCTTATTGAAAAATTCGCATGGAGGCGTATTTAGAAGCTCTAGATGTTGGAATACTTAGAGCCGCCTCACAAGGCTTCCCAAAACCTCAGGATGCCACACACCTATAAGGCGATGAGGTGAATTATGAGAAATGGAATGCAAAGGCTCGAAACACCATCTTTAGAGGCCTTTGCAAAGATGTCTTCAACCGGGTGAGGAACCACAAAGACACCCATGCATTATGGTCGGATATTTTTGCGCTCCATGAGGGAACAAAGAGCAAGCATGAGGAATGCTATCATCTTGTCATGAAAAAGCTAAATTCATTTGAGATGCTTCCTAAAGAGAGTGCTAATAAAATGTACTCACGTTTGAATGTTCTTATAGAGGAATTCAATGGGCTTGGACTTACTCAAATTCAACCATCCGACGTTGTAAGAAAGATTTTGAGTGTCCTCCCCATTGACAAATATGGGCATATTGTGACCGTGCTTCATCAAGGTGATCTTTCCACCGCTACACCGACACAAATCTTGGGAAAGATCAATGCTCATGAGATGTACATGCACATCACACCACAAGATGGCTCATCCTCTACTAAGAAGAAAGACAAGGACTTAGCATTCAAAGCTAGCCAAGAGAAGGGCAAAGCAAGGCTTGAGTATGAGAGCTCAAGTGATGATGAAATTGATGATGCAAGTCTTGCTCTCATGGTGAGAAGAACCACCAAGATGCTAAAGAAGCTTAACAAGAGTGGCATCAAGTTTGATGGCAAGAAAAAGAAGTTCTTCACTAGCTCTAGAAGGAAGCCAATCTTGGAGATGGATTGCTACAATTGTGGAGAACTTGGTCATCTAGCACACCAATGCACAAAGCCTAAGAAAGGCAAGCACAGGAACAAGTACAAGGGCAAGAAAGATGACTCAAGTAATAAAGAAGAAGATGAGAAGAAGAAAAACATGCCATACAAGAAGAAGGATGGCAAGAAGGACTTTCACAAGAAAAAGAAGAATGGCAAGGCATACATCATCGGTGATTGGCTCACGGACATTGATTCATCAAGTTGCTCATCCGATGATGATAGTGATAATGAGAAGGTGGCCGTCATTGTGATTGACTCTTCATCATCTTCATCGACACCACCGCCATCATCCTCTACACACCTATGCCTTATGGCCAAAGGTGAACGCAAGGTATCAAATGATGATGATAGTAGTGGTGATGATCATGCTAACAATGATGATAGTGATAGTGATAGTGATGATGATGAATATGAAACACCTTCATATGATGATCTTGTTAAATTGCTAAATCAATATACTAAGATCATTAGAAAGACTAGAGCTAAAAATGACAAGCTAGAAGCTAAGAATAATTCTCTTTTAGCTAAATACGATGTAGCCAAAAAGGCTAGTGTTGAGCTTAGAGAAGCAAATGATGCTATGTCATCCAAACTCAAGGAGCTCAAATCTTCTAAGAAAGAGCTTAAAGATAAACATGATAAACTTGAGAGGATACACAATGAGCTCATCACTAGCCATAATATGCCAAAAGATTAATATACCAATCTTAAGATTAATCATGATAATCTTGTTATTGCTCAAGAATTTTTATCCAATGAGCCACATGATGCTACTAACAATGTTGTTAAGATTGATATAGCTACATCATGTGATGATTTGATCATTGAGAGCATTGAGCAAAGTTCTAGTAGCAAGGGCAAGCAAGTGGTTGAGACCGATAATTATGATGAGTATGTCAAGCTCAAGAATGACAATGAAAAGCTAAAGAAAGATCTTGAAGAGCTCAAAATCACCAACACTATAGTGCTAGAAACTCTTGATCATGATGGTGACTTGATTCTTGAGAATGAGAAGCTCAAAGAAGAGAACAAGAAACTCAAGGAAGAGAAAAACAATGATGCACTCAAGGAAGAGAACAAGAAGCTCAAGTTGGAGAAAGAACATCTTAAGATTGGATTGAGCAAATTCACAAGAGGCAAGCATCTTCAAAGTGAGCTACTAATGAACACCGTCATGAAGATGGATAGAAGTGGCATTGGGTACTTGGCAAACCAAAAGAAGAAGGCTCAAGCTCAACAACAACACAAGTTAAAGCCAAAGCCAAAGAGATGTTTTGAGTGTGGACAAGAAGACCACTTTGCCCATGAGTGTCAAACTCCACCACCACAACCCTTGCCCAAGCATGCTAGACCTTTTGCTTTTAATGCTCATTACATGCTTAGAAAGGATTCTAGTGGAAAGATGAAAGTCATGTTCTTTGGACCTCCAAACAAGAATAGGCCTAAGAAAATTTGGGTTGCAAAGTCACTTGTTGAGAAGGTGAAGGGCCCTCAACAAGTTTGGGTTCCTAAAGCTTGATCTCTTGTGTGTAGGTGAACTACAAGACCGGTGGAAGTCATTGGGTAATTGATAGTGGTTGCACACAACATATGACCGGTGATCCTCGTATGTTCACCTCACTAGATGAAGAAGTAGATGGACAAGAAATAATCACATTTTGTTGATAATTCAAAGGGCAAGGTTAAAGGATTGGGCAAAGTGGTAATATCAAATGATCATTGAATCTCAAATGTGCTATATGTTGCTTCATTGAGTTTCAACTTGCTATTCGTTGGACAATTGTGTGATCTTGGCTTTCAATGCTTGTTTACCGAGAAGGAAGTTGTTGTATCTAAGAAGGATGATGATCAAGTGATATTCAAAGGATTTAGATACAACAACCTATATATAATGGATTTCACCTTCGAAGATGCTAACTTGAAGACTTGCCTATTCACCAAAACAATACTTGGGTGGCTATGGCATAGAAGACTTGCTCATGTTGGGATGAGCTCACTCAAGAAGCTAATGAAGAATGATTTGGTGAGAGGGTTGAAGGATGTGAAGTTTGAGAAGGACAAGCTTTGTAGTGCATGTCAAGCCGGCAAGCAAGTTGCAAATACTCATCCAACAAAAGCTTTCATGTCAACCACAAGAGTGCTATAATTCCTTCACATGGACTTATTTGGACCAACAACATACAAGAGTTTGGGAGGAAATATTTATTGTCTTGTGATTGTTGATGACTATTCAAGATACACATGGGTGTTCTTCCTTCATGACAAATCTGAAGTTGCATCATGCTTCAAGAAGTTTGCCAAGAGAGCACAAAATGAATTTGAAGTAAAGCTCAAGAAGATTAGAAGTGACAACGGCAAAGAATTTGACAACACAAACATAGAAGCCTATTATGATGAAGTTGGGATCAAGAATGAGGTCTCCGCAACATATACTCCTCAACAAAATGGTGTAGTTGAGAGAAAGAACCGGACATTGATAAAACTAGCAAGAACAATGCTTGATGAGTACAACACTCCCGAAGCTCTATGGGCGGAAGCTATCAACACTGCATGCTATGCATCCAACCACCTATTCCTTCAAAAGTTTCTTGGCAAGACACCTTATGAGTTGCTCAATGGGAAGAAGCCGGACATCTCCTTCTTTAGGGTGTTTGGATGCAAATGCTACATCTACAAGAAGCGGCAACACCTAGCGAAGTTTCAAAGACGTTGTGATATTGGTTTTCTTGTTGGTTACTCATCAAAGTCAAAAGCATATAGAGTATTTAATTATGCCACCGGCTTGGTTGAAGAAACATATGATGTGGAATTTGATGAATCTAACGGCTCCCAAGGAGCACATGAGAATCTTGATGATGTAGGTGAAGAACCATTGAGGGAGGCCATGAAGAATATTCTGGTTGGAGACATCAAGCCTAATGATGATGAAGATGATGTACAAGTGATCAATCCACCTTCTTCATCAAGTGTGCCACAAGATGGTGAAAAGATGGGAGAGTAGAAAATGAAGACACTCATGTCTCTCATGAGCAAATGGTGGTACAAGCACAAGATGTTGATGCTCCACAACCTCCCCCTCAAGTGGTTGGTAGAAGAAATTCACCTCTACTACAAGCTCATCCACAAGATCTCATCATAGGGAGTACATCAAAGGGAGTAATGACTCGCTCTCAAAAGCTTACTTCGTTTATTGAACATCACTCTTTTGTCTCTTACTTTGAGCCTACTAAGGTAGAAGAAGCTCTTCAAGATCTAGATTGGATAAACGTCATGCATGAAGAGTTGAACAACTTCACTCGCAATGAAGTTTGGACTCTTGAAGAGCGACCATAAGGTGAAAGAGTCATTGGAACAAAGTGGGTGTTCCGCAACAAGCAAGATGATCAAGGTGTTGTTGTGAGGAATAGGGCAAAGCTAGTTGCAAAGGGGTTCTCTCAAGTTGAAGGCTTGGATTTTGGAGAGACCTTTGCACCAGTTGCAAGACTAGAAGCCATCCGTATCCTCCTTGCATATACATCACATCATGAAATGAAACTACATCAAATGGATGTGAAAAGTGCATTTTTAAATGGCTTTATTAATGAACTAGTCTATGTTGATCAACCTCCTAGGTTTAAAGACCCTAGATATCCTAATCATGTTTATCGGTTGTCCAAGGCGTTATATGGGCTTAAGCAAGCCCCAAGAGCTTGGTATGAGCGCCTTTGGGACTTCATCATTGAGAAGGGCTTCACCATTAGGAAGGTTGACCCCACACTATTCACCAAGAAGCTTGATGGACATATCTTCATTTGTCAAGTGTATGTTGATGATATCATCTTTGGATCATCAAATGAAGTTTCTTGCAAAGAGTTTGGTGAATTGATGTCGAAGGAGTTCGAGATGTCAATGATTGGAGAGCTTACATTCTTTCTTGGTTTTTAAGTCAAGCAAATGAGAGAAGGGATTTTCATCTCTCAAGAGAAATATACAAATGATCTTCTCAAGAGATTCAAAATGGATGAATGTAAGCCAATCAAGACACCAATGCCAACTAATGGACATCTCGACCTAGATGAGGGAGGTAACATGGTTGATCAAACTCTCTACCGCTCTATGATTGGTAGCTTGTTATATTTAACCGTATCTAGGCCGGACATCATGTTTAGTGTGTGTATGTGTGCTAGATTTCAAACTAATCCTAAGAAAACTCATTTGATTGCCGTTAAAAGAATCCTTAGGTATCTTAAGCACACACCAAGCATTGGCCTTTGGTATCCCAAAGGAGCTATATTTGAATTAGTCGGCTATTCCAATTCGGATTATGCCGGTTGCAAAGTTGATAGAAAAAGCACATCCGGAGGGTGTCATTTGCTTGGTAGATCACTTGTGTCTTTGTCCTCCAAGAAATAAAATAGTGTGGCTTTGTCCACCGCCGAAGTGGAATACATTGCCGCGGGTGCTTGTTGTGCACAAATACTTTACATGAAACAAACTTTGCTAGACTATGGTGTAGTTCTAGAAAAAGTACCTCTTTTGTGCGACAATGAAAGTGCGGTAAAACTTGCAAATAATCCGGTTCAACACTCTCGCACCAAGCACATAGATATCTAACATCACTTTCTTAGAGATCATGTTGCTAAGAATGATATAGCATTAGAAGGTGTAAGGACCGAGGATCAATTGGCGGATATCTTCACTAAACCGCTAGATGAGGCAACATTTTGTAGATTGCGGAATGAGCTCAATGTTCTTGATTTTAGTAACTTCACTAGAAAATGAGCTTGTGTTGTCCCTTGCATTGCATTGTAATATACAACATGTTTAATTTTTGGTAATGCATATAGGGCTTGTCTAACATGGTTAAGATAACCGCTGAAAAGCGAGTAAAGAAGCTTAACCTTGGATCAAACTTGACCAGCAACTAGATTTACTTTCAAGTATTTCATTGCATATGCATGAACGTTGTTTTGTCGTTTCTCTTCAATTGCCCTCTTATTGCCTATTTTCTTAAAAAGAAATATAGCCTAAGGAAAATACTTTAAAAATTTTGAGGGTTTGAGAGAGGTCACTCACATCAGTCCCAATTGGTGTTTATTTGGATCTTATTAAAGTTGGGACTTGATTGGGAACAGGCAGCATAAAGGAACTTTGAAGATTTGCTAGAAAAGAGTGACCAGACGCTACACTGGACTTTGAAGTCTAACGTCTGGTCAGTTCACAGGAGGTGAACCTTGCTACGAAGGAGTGACCGGACTCTGCTGTCCAGCGTCCGGTCAGAGGGCGTTCCTACATCCGGTCGAGCAAAGACGAAGGAGACAGGTTGGACCGGACTCTGGCTGCATCCGGTCACGATTCTAGGGGTTTTGGACCTCTCTGGAATCAACCGGACTCTGGGTGGCAGCGTCCGGTCATTGCCACCGGAGCGTCTGGTCAGTAGAAAACATGTGGGTTTCAAACTCTTACTCGTTTCCTTTTCTAACCTGTTGGGGGCCACCATAAATCATGTCGTGCCATGACCTATCCGCATCCACCACGCTGACTTCGCCACTCCTGCTCACGCCACGCTTGTGCCCTAGCCATGCTCCACCGCTAGCCGCGCCGCCCTGCTTCAGCATCACCACTGTGTTGTGTCTTCCCGTGCCCACACACCGCCCACAGCAGTCCACGCCGCCGCTTGCCCTGCGCGCCTCACTCCCGAGCTGTTGTGCCCATGTTTCTGTTCCACACCGCTGCCGTTCTCGCTTCTCTCGTGCCCTAACGCCAGCGCCGCCTCAAGAGCCTTGCCGGAACCCTAGCTTCCATCCATAGCAAAGCCAACAACATTCACTGCCTACATTGCATCTTCCCTGCCACCGATCCACGCCGACCAGCGCAACCCTAACCCTAGCTTCACAGTGCTGATCTAGTGGTTCCTCGATTCGTTCCTCTTCTCATCGATTCACCGATTCGTCAGGTAACAAGCCCTCGTTTCTAATTTCGTATCTATTGCTTGCTTCTTAGGGTTTTGTATCTCTAGATATATTGTAATTATTCATATATCAGATGTTTTCTAATGTGCAGCGAGTCGGTGTTTCTGAGGTCATCTTGGTAGTTGTCAGTCAACTCGGGGCCAAGCTCGCAGGTATGGATTGAGGCCAAGCCTCAGAAGTGATAGTTGGCAGTTGTTTTTTGTCAGAAGCTATAGTTCATTTCAAATGGCCCGTGTTAAGAATGCCGGTGGTGGTCCAGGTGATGAGGATCTGAGGCATCCGCCTCACTCGCCTACTGATGTAAAAGGCAAGGCGACGAAGAAGCTTACAACAAAGAAGCGCAAGTATCTAGATGCTGATACCGCTAGAGCAGCCGTAGTTGCAGCCACTGCAGAGCGTGTAGAGGCAGGGGGTGCTAGGAGTGGTGTAGTCATTGTAGAGCAGCTTTCTCTAGCTCAGAGGGCCATTGTCCAGGAGGTTGAGCGTCGTCATGGTTGTCTAGATGGGATAGCCATGGTTGGAGGATGGCATGTCGCTATTGATGAGAGTTAGCCTTAGGTGGAGTCACAGCAGGAGCCATAGCCAGTAGAGCAGACTCAGGAGGGAGTGTAGTCCAAGGAGACAGAGCCAACACCTCAGCCATAGTTATGCTACTCTGGTCATACTCGTAACCAGGTTGCACCGAGGGTAGAGACACAACGGAGGGGTTCTCGTCCACCACCTAGACCATAGGGTCCGCCTCCAGTGACTCACTTGGATTTGAGGGCCGCCATAGCCAAGCAGGTGCAGTAGCTTAGGTTTGTTCAGTTTGAGGAGTGATTTCTGCCGAGGCGGGATGAGCGTGCATCAGAGGGCTTCTACACACCACTACAGGAGGATTTTTATCATGCATATCTTAACAGTGGGGCTGTATTCAGATCACTAGAGGGTGTGCAACATTGAGTCCTATTGTAGCAGCAGCTGGAGAGCATATTTGCCCTTACCTATCCTACTTACCTAGGGCTGACAGACTTACTCAGACGAACATGCTTATATGTTCCATCTTGGGTCCGTGAGTTCTATGCTACACTTTGGATGAACCGCAACACAGATTTATACATTTTGCTTTCAGATGTAGAGACTATAGGCTGATGAGCTTTAGGGTTAGAGAGATACTTAGGCTTCAGGAGCAACCCATCTGGCTACATGAGGTATGCTATGGATAGATAGAGCCTCCTAGATGCCCTCATAGTAGTCTTGTACCCCCCACAGATCTAGTTCGCCATTGCTTCACAGAGCCCTTCGGTGAAGGGTCGAGCAGGACACCAAGATACCTCACTCCTATAGTTGGAGTGCTTGATGCTATTATAAGGAGGACCTTGCTTCCAAGGATGGGATATGACGAGGGCCTGACTCGCATACAGTTATGACTACTGAACTCTTTGATGCAACAGACTGTATTTGATATTTGTGATCTCCTACTATCAAAAATGGAGGATACTATTGTAGAGGGGTTCAGAGGTCACCAATAGTTGCCCTATGCTCACTGGATTACATTCTTGATTCACAAGGCAGTGACAGTGAGGCCTCCAGAGATTCTAGCAGAGTACAGTGGTGCTACTATAGAGTTCCTTGCATACAACATGACTTAGATGCTCTGCCATAGTGCAGTGAGGCCACCTAGCCAGCCGCGCCATCGCCCAGAGGTGCCAGAGACTGTAGCCCAGCAGGATGAGACCATCAGGGGCATAGCAGCTATAGAGGAGGAACAGTTTGATGCTCAGTAGGAGGGGATGGTCGAGAGTGACCCCAGTGACAGCTCAGATGATGACTACCAGGCTATCCCTCAGATGCCTCTATGACAACATGATCATGAGACTGGTAGCTCTAGTTTAGCTCCACCTGCACCATAGACATACCCTGCTCTACTTGCTATCCTTGAGCAGATGAGGTAGGATCAGGCTCAACAGACCTAGGAGACCGCTGCTACTTTCGCACAATTTTAGACCAGGCAGGATGAGTTTCAGTGATAGCAGCAGGCGATCCAGCTATAGCAGCAGGCTAAACAGCAGTAGCAGTAGGCCATACATTAGCAATAGCTTCTCATGCAGTAGTAGTTACTCGGGTTTATGCAGCATGTTGTGACAGCTATTGGGGCTCCACCACTACAGCCTTCACCCTAGATCAGCTAGCCTGCCACAACTTCTATGACTCCAGTTGTATAGCCTAGTGGGCTTCAAAGTCAGGGACAGCCACTAGCATAGTTTTCTTCTCCTATAGAGCAGGTGTCCTAGTGGTTTGCCTCGCCAGTGCCAGCCCCACAGTTCACACCTTTTCAGATGGGCTTCACACCGGCTCAGACTTCCTCGCTGCTAGTACCAGATACTACAGTTTCTAGGAGCCTTGGTGCTACCTTCAGTGAGTTGATAGGGCAGCCTACTTCGCCATATCTACATGTCCCAGGTCATTCCATAGTTGCACCTATTACCAGGACTACAGAGACGCTCCCTTCTTTAGTAGCATCATCAGAGCCGCCTGCTATCGTCATACCTGCAGAGTCTCAGGCCGCACCAGTCCCTGATCCAACCCAGACCGCTTCAACATTGCTTCTAGCTACAAAGGGTCAGACAACTCAGAGCTCAGGATCAGATGATGATGGCACATAGTTCTAGCTCGCTCCTCGTACCTCAGCGCCCGACTCGTCCTTTGTAGCCCTACCGACCGACCCGTAGGTTTTGGTGTTTGACGCCAAAGGGGGAGAGGGATGGAGTATGTTAGACTTAGGGGGAGCGACTTATCTAGGGGGAGTTTAGCTTATCTATTATATTTGGTTTTTATATGTGATACACTATTTATGCATTCATGTGTTTACTTTCATGCATCGAACTACATTTATGTGATATATTTATGTGATAGTGATATCTAAGTGATCGTGATATTTGACATGTGTGCTCTCTACTTTGAATTATTTATATGTCATATCACTTGTGTTATGCTCATTTACTTTGCTTCCGCATTTTACTCCGATGCAAATGAGCTTTATTACTTGTACTATGCTTATTTCATATCTTTGGAGTACATTATGTTGGCTTGGGTCATATAAGCTTGCCAAACTCTTTTTTTCTTATTGTTAGAAGCTTATATGAACCAAGCATGTTGAAAACCTCATCTCTTTCACATACTCGATGTTGTATTGTCATCAATCACCAAAAAGGGGGAGATTGAAAACATCTAGGCCCCTAGTTGGGTTTCGGTGGCTAATGACAATACATGATTACTGTGACTAACATGTGTTTTGCAGATGCAATTAAGTTAGGTCACGGTAATGGCAATTGATTGGGCAATCACGGATGTCATGCCCCTACGATGGAAATCATTTTAGTTTTCAAAGGATGGACGACAAGGTTAAGGATGGACTAGTTCTAAGTGTCGTTTGGAGTTGGAGAGACACTTAGAGTAGTTTAGGACTATGTTTTTCCTTTGGCCATACTATTAAGGGGGGTATGGACAGGTAGCTTGACCTAGGTGAGTCTAGTGGGTTAGGTGTGGTGCACACTTGTCAAATCTAGCACTAGGTAGCTCCTAAAAAGCCCTTAGATCAATTGGAGCAAACTTCATTCACATGTGTTTGCGAGATGGAAGTGAATGGAGGGTCAAATGCTGATCGGACGTTGGTTCTGATGTGACCGGACGCTGAGCGCAGAGTCCGTTCAGTTCATTTGATCAAGGTGTTTTTGTCTGGTGCGATCGGACGCTGAGAGGTGAGTGACCGAACGCTGGGTCCCAGCATCCGGTCGACTCCAGTAAGGTTCTAGAGAGGGAAAATCATGACTGGACGCGTCCGTTCACAACTTAGACACTAGAAGTCGGGGAGAACTGACCAGAGCATCAGGTCAACTTGATCGGAGCATCCGGTCACCCCGTAGAGGCACATAACGGTTTGTTTTGAACATGGGTGTATAAATACTTTCTCCATTCATGTGAGGGGGCACTTTTGCTCATTCCAATAGTGGAGAAACACCCTTGAGAGTGCCAAGAAGAGCAAGGTCCTAGTGAGGTGATTGAGATTTGAGAATCCAAAGTGAGACCTCATTAGTGAAAGCAAGAGTAGCAAAGTGTGCATCCACCCTTCTCATTAGGCTTGTCGTGGTCAAGTGAGAGTTCGTTCTTGTTACTCCTGGTGATCGCCATCACCTAGATGGCTTGGTGGTGATTGGGAGCTTGGTGATCATCCGGTGGAGCTTGTGGATGACCCAACTCAAGTTATGAGCAGTTGTGGGTGATTCACCGTGATGGAGTGCCAAAGAATCAATCCGTAGAGAGCACTTGATCCTTGCGTGGATCAACGGGGAGCTACACCCTTGCGCGAGTGCTCCAACGAGGACTAGTGGGGAGTGGCGACTCTCCGATACCTCGGCAAAACATCACCGTGTTCCTCCTTCTCTCTTTACTTAGAGCATTTACTTTCAGCAATTCAATTCTTGTCCTTACATTCATAGAATTGCCATGCTAGGGTAGGATTAGAACTTAGGTTGCAAGACTTTTTGTGCGGTAGAACATTAGCAACACTTTCTAGGCACAAGAGGTGAAGTTGGGCTAACCGTAGGGTTTAATTATTGTAAAGAAATTTAGAATTAGCCCAATTCACCCCCCCCTCTTGGGCATCTTGATCCTTTCAAAACGGAATAGAAAAAGATCGGGGGTATAAGAGGTCTAGTCAGACTCTGGTCCAAAGGGCCAAGAGTGATGCGAGCACCGCTATGTGCTAAGTGTTTGAGCATGTGGTTGTGGTTTGAACCTGGTGGTTCTGTGTTGTGTACTAATGAACTTGATCGATCCTCCTATTGGGAGAGAGCGCATCCCCTTTTATAGATGAAGGGGATGGCCTTACAAGTGAGAGGGAGAGAATACATATGCTACTAAGTCTTGTTGCCCACGCCGATAGGTACAAGATGATGGTAGGCGCCCACAATACTGTTTAATGTTAGATGCACGTGGGAGGTTGCGTCGTCTTCTTCTGGTATGGCAGACGTCGGTGCCCGCCATACTGTTGATGCCGAGAGGTATGCAGGGGGTTTTACCATGTTCACCTGGTACGATAAATGCTAGCGCCAACAACTTTGTTGATACCCAGAGGCATGTGGGGAAGCCTTACCGTGTTTGTCTGGTATGGGAGTTGAATGCACCCACAACACTGTAGGGAAAATATCGGCACCTACAACACTGCTTGGGTTCTGTCTTGCTAGGAAGATCACAGGGTACTGTCTGGCAGGTGCACAGGGTATGGTCCTTGGTATTGCAGTTGACTTGAGTGCCCTGCCCTACTTTCTCCGTCTATTTCCTAGTCCTTATCGAGCGGGCGTCCCTGGTTGGTTGGTCCCAGTCGGCTCTGATCACGCCAATTGGAGAAGAGCAGTAAGCAGGGGTTTGGCGCATCAACGGTCGGAGACACGGATCAGAGTTGGAAGCAGTGTTTGGCTAGGCCTTCCGGTCAAAGAGGCCGTCTAGAGGTGGGCTAGTGCCGGAAGCGAGCATTGTTCCTTCTTTGTGAGGCCCTCCGGTCGGAGAGGCAGACCGGAGTCAGAAGCGAGCGCCGTGGCTCCTTGGCCAGGCCTTCTGGTTGGTGATTGGATTATCCTTCTAGACTGTCGTTTAGGTGTTTTGGGCTAGCCCATGAGTTGCGCGTTGTTTGCAATGTTGTCTGCTGGGCTGAGCCTTTGTTGGGAAGCAAGTCCGTGAGGGACTGTGGGTTTATGAACCCGACATGAGCCTCCAAGCCCTCGGGCGATTTGGGTAGAATCATCTGGGGGATTTTTGTCTTGACGGTGGGTGCGCGCGAGCGCACCCGCGGGTGTAGCCCCGAGCCCTCGGGTGATTCGGGTAGAATCGTCTAGGGGGGGTTGTGTTGCCAGCAGGGGAAGTTTTGTTTTGTCAGCGGGTGCGCGCGAGCGCACCTGCGGGTGTCGCCCCCGAGCCCTCGGGTGATTTGAGCCGAATCGCTTGGGGGTTTTTTGTCAATGGGCCTATGTGTGTGCATTTTAGTCATGATAGAGTCGTCAACCAAGGTGTCGTGCATAGCCGAGGCAGTTGTTTTTAGGGATTGGACGAGATAGAGCTCGCGGATCCTAGCGTCGGGCACAGCTGAGGGATCAAAACAGACTCGCGGATCTAGGCGTCGGGCGTGACGAGGGATTTGGGCAAGTCAGAGTCATGGACCCTAGTGCAGCCAAGGCATTTTTGGGTGTCTTGAGACCCTGAGCCCCGTTGGGCTTGGTAGGGGTCGGTTTGAGTTTTGTGCGTTACCCTGTCCTCGGTTTCTCGCAACCGGAGGGGCTAAGCTAATGTCGCTTGCCTCGATTGCTTGGGCTCGAGCGACGCACTCGGTGAGCTCGCTAACAGGTATGATCGAGTGAAATCTAGGTCCATCGTTCGTGACAGGGTCGGCATAGCCCTCTTATGGCATTCCACTACTCCTCAACTTGCAACCCGATAGATGCCTAGGTGTAACGCCCTAGAGTCCAAATGGCTCAGATCCACTCTGCACGCTAAGCGAACCACACCTACCACCATCCCACTTACGCTTTTGTCCTCGCTTCACGTAAAAGGATTAACCCGGGGATGGTGGGATGGACTCTAGAAGCCTTATATGTTGGTCTATCCCACCTTTAACAACTAAGGTGGGACTAAACTCTCTACAATATCTTATTAACTTGCATATGGGCCACTATGGGCCAAATTCCAAACTGGGCCGGATGTCACACTAGGTCGTTTTGGAGACCGACCTAGGTGGCCTACTGGCCTCCCCTCGATGGAGATTCTATGGGCTTGGTAGAGGTTTAGGATCAAACAAGAAGGTTGAGATGGCCCTGTCTGCTTTGGGGCAGACTGAGCGAGGGCCGCTCTGAGCTCATCTATGTTTTCTCCCTGGCTCTGTTTGATGTGAGGCAGCCTCGAGCCTTTCATGGGCTGGCCTTCGAGCCCTGGTCGGTCGTCGCTCATGTTGAATCAGGCAACTACCGCTTCGTGATGCAACACGGAGAGTTGTGATGCATTTGACTGCATACGCAATGCTTTAACCCCCGAGCCCCCGGGCGATTCAGGTAGAATCATCTAGGGGCACGGGTGTATGGAATGAATGCGCATATGGATGTATGAATGATTTATATACATAAATAGTGGGCATTGGTAATGTTACCTTGATGACTCGAGTGACAGGGTTTGAAGAGCTCCAATCGGAAATGTCCGACCAGGATCCGTGCTCGTTGTTCGTGACTAGAGTCAGCATGGCCAACATGGGGCGTCCCTTTGCTCCTTACCTGTCTCTCAACATTCGCCTGAGCCATTCGATTAGACTCAGGAAGCCCGTTGGTCTCTCCTGGCAGAGATCTCGTTGTTTGGGTCTTTCCAAGTCCCGCCTAGGAAGGCGGAGAGCCACCTGCGCGTGGTGGCGCTTTGGTTCTTGTGTCCAACGTGCGGTAGTGGTGGGCCATACCTAGGCCACGTCCCACCTAACCAGGCGATGTCCCATCGGGTAGGGTGCGTCCCATCGTATCCCATCCGCATTGAATGGGGGAAGGGAGAGGGTTTTTCGCCCCCATCATTTCGCCTTTCCCCGATCGCCGCGCCTTTCCCAACTATTGTGCCTCTTTCTTTAAGTAGGAGAAGGGAGAGGGCTTTCACCCCATTTCCTTCGCCTATTCCTCATTTGTCGTCTCTTCTCTTTCTTCCTTCTCGCCAAGAGCGTCTGAGTGCCGTGGTGGTTCCTAGGAGAGAAAAAGGGCAGAGCAAGGGAGAGGAGAAAACTCATAGATCCATTCACGAACCTAGAGCAAAATCTCGAGCTAGAGGTCATCCGTCGTGAGGGAGTCAGTGCTGGAGGCCTTCGCCGAGAAGGGGTTTCTGCCACCGAAGGAGGTGGCGCACTGGAGGGCTCTAGGGAGGGAGGATTTCCCACAACCTTAGGCCAGCGAGGTTGTTTCCTTCCTCGCCTTCCATGAGCATTGGTTAGGATACCCTACGCACTAGTTCCTACATAGGCTCCTCAATGAGTGGGGCCTGGAGCTTGCAGCACCTCAATCCGATTGGGGTGTTGCATATCGTTGGATTCGTCACCATGTGCGAGGCCTTCCTTGGGATGGAGCCGCACGTGGACTTTTTCCGGTGGATGTTCTTTGGGCTAGCTTTGTCGGAGGGGAGGCCACTCATGATCGCATCGGTGGGGGGTTTCGCACTATAGAAGAAACCGAGCGCGAGGGTTCATACCCTGTGTATTTCCCCTGCGACTCCAACCGGGGTGGCACGGGGAATGGTTCTACATTAGGAACCCGATGGAGGCGTCGTTCCCCCCTTTCACCGGTAGGAGGCTGGAGATGTTGGAGAGCTGGTCATGGGGCCCCGCTAGCTGGTAGAAGCATAAGGTGGAGATCATCGAGGTGGAGCTCTAGAAGCTCGTGTGGCATGGCCTCGACGGGGTGTGGGTGTTCCATAACCTCTTCTGCCATCGGGTCGCTCCGTTGGCGGAGAGGACGCGGCCGATGTGGAAGTACAATGGCCCGACGGACCCTGACCGTGTGTCACCGAAAGAGCTACAGAACGATGAGGACTGGGGTCACCTAGACCGGGTGCTACAGATGAGTCCTAGGGAGACCCTTGATGGAAAGCCTAGCCTCTCAACTCTGCGGTGGTGTCCAAACTGGTATGCTCTCCTCTCTTTTACTCTGTGCTCTTTTTCCCTCTGCTCTCTTGTTTTTTGTTTTTGAGTTGCCTGTTTCATAGGGACTTGGAGTTTACATGTCCTGGCCACACCTTCCGAAGGGGCCGGAGGGCGCGGTGTGGCAAGCCACCCAGAAGGAGGCGATGAATGCTAGGAAGAAGAAGAAAGCCGAGGAGGCTCGACAGAAGCATGAGAAGAAGGAGATCACCCAGCGTGTGTGGGTTGGGGAAAATAGGAGCGACATCGAGTTAGAGCTCGAGTCGGAGGACCCCATAGAGGTGGGGGATGACATGTTTTCTTTGAGGAGGAGGAAAGCCCAGAGGTCGTTGTGACCTCAGCGGAGCGTTGTGATCCAACGGCCGCACACGTTGGCGGTGAGCAGGAGGTAGAGAGGCACGGTGATGTTCCTGCATCGAGGAAGCATGCTGCGAGTGTGGACACCGTCGGTGAACGGGAGGCAAAGCGGACATGGTCACCGCGCCCTTCTGAGGTGTCGCCGGCCTTGTCCTCGCCTGCCGTGGGCGTCGCGGGATAGGCTTGGTGGTCAAAGGAGCGAGCTCGCACCCACGCATCATCGGTGCTGGCACCAGAGCATGACTCACAGTGGGAGGATGCCCCGCCAGCTGCTCCAGTCAGCGTGCCCCAAGCTGAAGGTCGTGGTGACTCGTGGGCTAGGCAGGAGCCGGTTGGGTCAACTCCACCCCTGGCTGGAGTCAGGGGGCATGGGTCATAGCCCAGGAATGGTCCTCGCCCTATGGGCCCATTGATGTCGGGTCAGGGTTTCAGAGTCATACCGCTTACATCTTGATATGTCTTTCTTTGTTTCTTTTTGGTCATGCAGTTGAGTTTTTTGGAGTGCGACTGACCCATACCTTTTTGACAGCGACCGGATCTTGTTAGGGCTGAGCATCGCCCCAACTCCCATGCGGGAGGATTGGAGGCCCACCTTGCAGCATGCCATGGTGAGCGGCGGGGAGAGCAGGGTGGTGGTGGTGCTGGTCGCTAGTACAGTGGCAGCGGCTACGACGGTGTTGGCGGTGATCCCGGTGGCGACGGCGGAGGCCACATCGGAGGTGTCTCTTGCAGCCCCTCCCCCACCAGCTATGGCGGAAGAGGAGAGGGAGACCAGGCTCCCTGCCTCGCCAGGCGGAGGGCTGCGTGGCTCACCTTCCCGGTCAGCGCTAGAGGTGCCAAGGGGAGGTGCAGCCAAGACAGAGCCGAAACGCCTGTCGTTGGCCTGTGAAACCAAGGTGGTGGAGATCCCCTCCGACGACGAAGCAGATGACATGGTCGAGATACCGGCGTCGTCGTAGGAGCTAGTGGTGGTTCAGTCAGGGGCTAGGCCCTCCAGTAGGCTGAAGGAGACTAACCAAGAGTAGCCCTATCCTAAGGACCCGATGAAAGTTCATTTTGTCCTTCGAGATTCGTAGGAGTGTCAGCTCTGGGACATCCTTAGGGGGAGAGGACTCTCCATGGATTCTGATCTTGCCAAGCTGTCGGCGAAGCTTGAGGAGGCCCAGGACTGATTGAGTCTATCCAGCGGTTGGTCAAGGTCGACCTACGCCATGCCACGACGGTGAGTTTCCCACGCTCGTCCTTGACCCCTTGGTCTTTCGTCGGTTGCCTCAGCATGCTTGCTTCTTGTTTTTGCAGGGTCCGGAGCAGATGTCATGCCGCATGTCCTATTTCCTCTAGATGGAGCATGCCTAGATGGCCGAGCTTGAGCGTCAGCTAGAGTCCACCCATTGTGAGTCCCAAGACCAGGCGGCGGAGGTGACCGAGGTGCGGGCGACAGAAGTGCTTGCGGCACAGCGGGCGACTGTTGCCAAGTGGGGGCTTGAGGTGGCAAAGGCCTGCTAGGTGGAGACCAAGGCGGCGCTGTAGAAGTCCCTAATGGACACCGAGGCAGCGCTCCAAAGAGCGCTAGAGACCCTAGATACGGAGCAGAAGGCCCTAGAGTCAGAGCGAAAGGCCTGGTCGGAGGCTTACTAGGAAGTGCTCGCGCTTTGGGGCTGGGTGATGGGGCCGGAGGAGGCGAACACCCGGCTACGCGAGTAGGTGACCCGACAGGTGGAGGGACCCTCCATCCTCGAGAACACCCGCCTCGGTAAGTATCTTTTCTGCTTTCGATGTGTTGGTTTCTTCCTTTAGCTTGATTCTGAGCTTGTCGTCCTTTTTCTAGAGCTGGGTGGAAAGGTGGAGTCACTAGGGCAGGACCTAGAGACGGCCAAAGCGACGATTGGCCGGAATGCGGAGTCGCTAACCAAGTCCCTTGAAGAGCGACGTGCTCTCGAGGGGGAACTTGACCAGATACGCAATGTTGCCTAGCTCGTCATCTTGGAGGTCTTTGGGTCAGTGCCAAGTACCAGCACGCCCGCTATCTGGCTCGCGGAGGTTCCGGATGAGGTCCGGGCCCTCATCACCGATGTGCTGTTCTATGGAGCGTCGGGGGTGTTGACTTCGGTGGCGACATACCACCCGGACCTAGACTTTGCCACCATCTGCAGTGGGTATGCCAACGGCTGTAGCACGGAGGACATCCAGTCGCTCGGGGAGAGCTTGCTGCCACACACAAAGTTGTTGGCCGAGCAAGTCTCTGCACAGTGGGTGATGGATGCTCGCCGTGTGGACATGGCCAAAAGCGTGCGCCAGAAGGACGTCGCCCAACCTATGGATGGCGTGGAGCCTGGGTTAGAAGTGGACATTGCCCCTCCTCCAACTGAGCCAAATGTTGCCCAGTCGGAGGACAAGCAGCCCCTTCCCTCGCCGGTCGAGCCAGTAGTCGATGCCGCCGTGGAGCCATAGTAGAAGTTTTTAGAGTAGAAATACTTTAGAGAATGTAGAAGGTAATGTCATGGGGGAGCCCCCTGTGTAAAGCATTTTTGTGTATTTATGAATACAGTAACTTTGTTTTTGTGATGGAACTACTTCGTTCAGGGAAGCTTGTTCCATCCGTTCCTTATTTTTACCTTAGCATAACTTTGTTTTTTATTCTCTTCTTTTTCGCACCTGCCCATTCGCACCATAGGCTGCAACCTTAAGAGCTCAAGTGTGGCCCACGAGGCTCAGTCGCTCGTAACCGTAGGAAGAGGTGGGGTGCGATCGGTCGGAATATTTAAAGCAAAGTTACGTAAGGTAATTAAAGGAATGGACTGCCCTTTCATTCGGAGAAAAATGTATTTATCATATGATAGTAAAAAGATGGGTGACATTGCTTCCCTATGGAGCCCCCGAGCGACCCTAGCCAAAAGTGTTCGGGTTGGGTCGCTTTATAGGAGCGAACGTTAAGTAAAAATGATAAGACTGAATTTTAGAGGAAGAAATGACGTAGCTGTTCGCTGTTCCAAGTGTTGGTGAGATCATTGTCGTTGTCGTCCTTCAATCGGTAGGCGTCCGGTTGGATCACCTCGGTCGTCGTATAGGGACCTTCAGTCATCTGGATCCTTGCTCGCTACGCCCCCTTTCTTGGCCGCTGCTTCTTTGCCTTTTCCTTCCTTCGGCCCGCCGGCCTATCGTAGAAGGCGCTTGAGGAGCTCGCAGTCCTTGTAGAGGTGTTTGACGGGGTAGGCATGGTTGGTACACGGGCTCTCCATGAGCTCGTTGAAGTGGTCTGAAAGGCCCTACTGGGGCTGCTTGTCCATGTGATTAGTCGTGGTGACCAACGCGGAGTTGGCCGGTCGGCAATGATCTTTTTTGTTCTTTTTGCCCCTCTACGTGGAGGGGCCCTCATCCTGATCCTCGCGCTTGGCCTTGCCTTTGCCTCAACCTCCGTTGAAGCCATTGCGGGAGTGACACTCTCTGGATGCGTTGGGCAAAGGCCCGTGGTCCCAGGCCATCTGGGCTAGGACTCTGGTCATTCAACCGGCGACCACGACTCGGGTGCGTTTCACCACTCCTCGCGATGGTTCGGCCAGGGTCTGTGTCGCCTGCCATCACTGCCACTCGATGGACACCATCATCATGTCAAGACCAACGTTGGTTGCTGATGACGCTGTGAGCGTCTTGGTTTGGCCCAAGCCACTCGCGTACAGGCGGTCAGTGCAAGGCGGGCGCCAGGTCAAGCCGAGGAGCAGATGCGGCCTCCTGTGCCACGCTCGACGGCTGTAGCGGTGAGCGAGTGGAGCAATTTGTCTGGTGTGTCCCTACTCCCCTGGTGGGGAGGGAGGCCGCGAGTCAATGTCGTGATGTGGAGCTCTCCGCCTATTGAACGGTGGTGGTTTCCACCAGTGCCCGGAGGTTTTGGTGGATCGCCTATTCCTGGGGGTCATTCGGCTCGGGAAGGCCACGCAGAAGCATTGCCGCAGCGGCGATGTTCTGGTCAGCCCGAGCAAACTATGGAGGATTGTTCCCCCCGTCCATGACATTGCGTTGGACCTGGCAGGCGCAACCTCAGGCGCCGCTTGTCGATTTATGCGCACGGGGCATAGTGTGGTGCGCCGAGCGCGCTGGCTAGTTCTACTGCCATTGTCATAGCTCCTCACCGTGTTGTCGTGTGAGCGCGAGGGTCCCCGCACGAGGGTTCAGAGGGGTGTGAGTCTGTAAGGACTCCGCTACCACCGGCGGCTGTCCCGGAGCATCCACCATAGTGCACTCCCGGGACAGACGGTGGCTAGGTGCCACATCACTGATGCTGGAGCCGTCACTCTCAACATCGTCATCCATGAGGTTGAGGAAATAGGTGGGAGCATAGCTCGCTAACCCCACGAATTCGGATGTGAGGGGACGGCGCCGGCATCCTTCGGAGCCCCCAGGCTACGCATCGACGGGGGACACGAGGCCATAAGGGAACCGGTTGCATGGCGGTCATGGTAGGGACAACAGGGTCCCTTTGGATAATTGGCAGAAGATAGCAAATAGTGAGTAAATAACAATATGTACATTACTCACAGTGGGGTTTGAGCAGAGAGTTTGCTCGGAATAAAGCGTAGGTACCTCATCATTGAAGTCATCGTGCGTCCCTAGAGCCGAGGGAGGGCGCCCCTCCGACGGGCACCGGAACTAGTGCCTCCTCACGGAGGTGTAGTACGCCGAGCCAATCGGCGACGTAGTCTAGGCTTCCGAAGAGGAAGGCCTAGGATGGCTCAAAGACGGGTGGAACCCATATCCCAATAGTTGGGAATGTGGGAAACTCCAGTGAGTCGAAGCGAGTCGTATCGCTTGAGCACGCTATGGCAAAGGTGGCAGAAAAGTGGGCCATCCGATGACCAAAAAGTGTGAACATACAGCGTCTTCCCCACGTTGGGCGCCAACTGTCGGTGCAGAAAGTCACCAACACGTAAATATTTGTAGTTTTGCTGTACGTTGTGATCGGAGGTGGCCTAGCACTCATTGACACAGGGTTTATACTGGTTCAGGCAACGTGCCCTACATCCAGTTTGAGTTGGTCGATGACTTTATTCCTGAGCCCAGGTGCTCGAAGTTTGCAGTGGGGTTACAAATGGAAGAGAGAAAGATGGGGGTACAAGAGGTCCGGTTGGAATCTGGTCTGAAGGGCCGAGACTGACGGGAGCCCCGCTATGTGCTAAGTGTTCGAGCGGGTGCTTGTGGTTTGAACCTAGTGGTTCTGTGTTGTGTACTAAAGAACTTGATCGATCCTCTTATTGGGAGAGAGCGCATCTCCTTTTATAGATGAAGGGGATGGCCTTACAAGTGAGAGGGAGAGAATACGTATGCTACTAAGTCTTGTTGCCCATGTCGGTGGGTATAAGATGATGGTAGGCGCCCACAATACTGTTTAATGTTAGTTGCACGTGGGAGGTTGCGTCGTCTTCTTCTAGTATGGCAGACGTCGGTGCCCGCCATACTGTTGATGCCGAGAGGTATGCAGGGGGTTTTACCATGTTCGCCTGGTAGGGTAAATGCCGACGCCCACAACTCTGTTGATGCCTAGAGGCATGTGGGAGAGCCTTACTGTGTTTGTCTGGTATGGGAGTTGAATGCGCCCACAACACTATAAGGAAAATGTCGGCGCCTACAACACTGCTTGGGTTCTGTCTTGCCAGGAAGGCCGCAGGGTACTGTCTGGCAGGTGCATAGGGTATGGTCCTTGGTATTGCGGTTGACTTGAGTGCCCTGCCCTACTTTCTCCGTCTATTTCCTGGTCCTTACCGAGTAGGCGTCCCCGGGCGGTTGGTCCTAGTCGGCTCTGATCACGCCAATTGGAGAAGAGCAGTAAGGAGGGGTTCGGCGCATCCCCGGTCGGAGATGTGGGTCAGAGTCGGAAGCGGTGTTTGGCCAGGCCTTCCAGTCGGAGAGGACATCCGAAGGTGGGCTGGTGCCGGAAGCGAGCGTTATTCCTTCTTCATGAGGCCCTCCAGTCAGAGAGGCAGGCCAAAGTCGAAAGCAAGCACCGTTCCTGCTCGCCTAGGCCTTCTGGTTGGTGATTGGATTGTCCTTCTGGCCTATCATTTAGGTGTTTTGGGCCAGCCCATGAGTTGCGCATTGTTTGCAACGTTGTCTGCTGGGCCGAGCCTTTGTTGGGAAGCCGGTCTATGAGGGACCCTGGGTTTATGAACCCAACACTAAGCCTCTTTCGACGCCCATGTCGACCATGATGACCTTGGACGCTGATGTGGAAGGAGAAGCCATGGACCAGAAGGAGTACCGCAACATGATTGGGTCATTGCTGTACCTAACGGCTACGAGACCAGACATCTAGTTTGTGGTCTGTTTGTGCGCGTGCTTTCAGTCTTCTCCATGCATGTCTCATTGTCAAGCCGTCAAGAGGATCCTCAGGTACCTTCGTTTCACATCTAAGTTCGGTCTTTGGTTTTTGGCCTCCTCCTCTCTTTCTCTTTGCGGGTATTCCGATGCAGATTATGCTGGGTGTCGTATTGAGAGGAAGTCCACTTCAGGAACTTGTTAGTTTCTTAGATCTTCTCTTGTGTCTTGGTCTTCTCACAAGCAGTCTAGCGTTACCCAATCCACCACAGAAGCTGAGTATGTTGCTACTAGCTGCTTGTTGTTCCTAGCTACTTTGGATGATTGCTACTCTGAGAGACTTTGGGTTAGAGTTTAGGCGAGTGCCTTTGCTTTGTGATAGCACCAGGGCCATAGGCGTAGCAAAAAACTCAGTCCTCCACTCAAAAACCAACCATATAGAGGTCCGCTTCCACTTCTTGCGAGACCACTATGATAAAGAGGATATTGACAAGCGCCATATTGACACCTAAAACCAGCTCGCAGATATCTTCACCAAAACCCTTGAACATGCCTAGTTTGCACATTTGCGAGGGGAGCTTGGGGTTTGTTTCCCTTTTTAGAGGAGGGGAACATTTGTGTTGTATAGTAGTTTTGTTTTCTTTGTAGCTTAGCTTTTGTTTTCTGGTTTTCTGTATCGTATTGCATTGCATTTCATCATGTATATTAGAGCATATTGAGCTTCATGATTATAGCTGTTAGATTGAAATTATGCTCTATTTGAGATGTTTTGTATGTACATGATGGTGCTATTGGCTTAGGCTGTTATTGATCTTTTGATTCATGTTATGAGCTAAGCTTGTTTTACGGTCTGTGAACTTGGTTAAAAATTGTTGAAACTTGAAATTTGTTCACCGCTAGGATTGGCACTAGCATGTGTAGGACCTGTTGAGATCCCTGATGCTATCACTTATATGCTAGGTTGCTACATCTCATGCTTTGAGTTACTCACTTGCTTGGACAACTTGGATATTTTTGTGGTAAAATTTGAAAAACAAGCTAAGTGATGAGAAAAGATTGTGATGGGTCTGTACTGTCCTACGTCAAGGTATCGAGACGGCTTCCAATTGCACATTTGGATGAACTTAAGCCTTGTAGTGTTTGCCGAAACCATTGTATTAAGCTTCTGATTGTCTATGATGTAGGCTTGGCATGGTTCCTAAGTTAGGCCTGATGGTACAGATAACCACTCGCACACACATGTTTTGACTAAGTCTTGTGTTAAGCTGCAAACTCTGATAAAATTTAAAATTTGATGAAAATACAAGTCTTAGGTTCGTCTTTGACATGATGTGTGACCGCTACTTGGGGTAGTTCACCTTGTATATAATTGTTAGCACTAGGTTGATTTCCTGCTTATACCTGCTATATGCTACTTTCAGTAGTGGACCCCTTCTTTAGTTGCTTAAACTTGATCAAATTTGCTTAAGTGTCATATTTTTTCTCACTTGATCAGTTTGAGCATTTGCTAGCACTTGTATTTGTTGCTATACACACATAAAAACACTAGTTAGAGCATCTTTTCAATCTGATTGCTATACTCCTGGAGCTTCTGCATTTCTGCATTCATAGCATATTTTGAGGGGGAGTGACAGTTTTTCAGTGCTTGATGTGTGCATGTGTCAACAAGGGGGAGAGATAGATCACACATTCAAGGGGAGAGTTTATACACTAATCTTGTTGAGTGCATGCATTCATCCGTGAGGTTGTATCATTTCAGGGGGAGTTGCACCTTGAGTTGCTTTTTCTAGATGTGTTGAGCCTTTGCCTCTTCTGGAGGGTCTAGCAGTTTTTTGGCGTTTTGAGCTTTGCTAGTGGTGTTGAGCCCGTTGCCTCTTCTTGAGGGCTAGCTATGATTTACTTGGTTGCGTCGATCCATTGCCCATGTCTTTGGGGACCAAGTTTTGCTCATTTCAAATGATCTAGTTTTAGCTCTTCTTTGGTTTTTTGGTCATTTGGGTGAGCTCTTTGTTTTCTCTTCTTCTTCTTTTGTGTTTTCTCTCTACTGTCATTTGTTGGTGTTGACAATGCACTCATCAAGGGGGAGATTGTGAACACAAGATTGATATGTGCCCTTATGGTTCAGATTTGTGATGAGTGATTGTCAATGTGATTCGCGTCTTGGGTTGAGTTTGTGAACTAACCATGGCGTGAGTTGGGTTGTGCAACATGTCTCTTGGCTTGTGGTGCGCAGGTGTGGAGCTAGGAGGCGGTGGTCAACGGCGAGGTGAAGGTCAAGTAGGGTCGTGCCGTGCCGATGGACCGGGAGCGGTGAAGGACAGACATGAGGCTTGGACCGAGGGACCAGGAGGCCAGGTGGCCAGCCGTGGTGGCTAACATCTAGGACATCGACAAGAGCAAGTGTACATGGGAGTGACCGTGTGGACCAAGTCAAGACGGCGGACGCGTGAGTCGAGCGAGGCTCAGGAGGACTTGGCGGCCGGTTGAGGACGACGGTGACACGTGTCGAGTGGCGAGGGACGTGTGTGGAGTACGCTACTCACGGGCGGTTTGGTGGTTTGGGCCTCAAAACCATCGGTGGCTGGTCTCATGGGTTTGGGCATCAAAACCTGGACGGAGGTTCCGAGGAGAAACGGACGGCACGTGGCGGCATCGAGGAGTTCACGTCGAGGCGAAGCTATCTCATAAAGGGCGCGGTGGCCGTCGGATGTAGATTACCTCGGGTTGGACCATAGTGCCCTCGGGTTAAGTGGTTCGACTCAAAAATATCTAAGGGCAAAACTAGGATTGTGTAATAGCCCTATTAAATAGGATGAAGGAGCTCCCATCTCCCCCCACTTTTTCATTTTGCTTCATCCTTCTCTAGGTTTTCCCCTCCCCTTAGGTTTTCTGGAGACCTGAGAGAGGTCTACAAATTCCAAATTTGTGCAACAAAACTGTGATTTTGGAGTGGAAATGGAGGCCCGAATCCTCCGGTTGTCCTCCGGGATTCATATATTTTGTCTGTGATTTTCATCATTGTATTCTTGAGTTTTTCCCCATTTTCGTGCTTGGCTTCGATCTCGATTTCTCGGAGTTTTGGTTAATCCCGAGCGATGATTTTTGGGAATAGTTTCGTGCTTGGTTGAAGTGCATCTGTGCGATTTTTGGGAACGTTTCATGAAGTTTTAGGTCGGATTTCGTTGGAGTTTTGTCCTTTTCTTCTATTCGTGTAGCACCTCCTGTCGCGTGCTCGCCCTGCAGCTGCGTCACCGAGCAGTGCCGGTGCCATGCGTGTTTCCAGGCTACGGATAGTCCGCCCCTGTGAGCCAGACAGTCCGCATATCCTGTTTCACCTGCTAACAGAACCTGTTTCTTCTCGGTCGTTTTTCGAGATTTACACGGCAGACAGTCCCCGGTGTTGGAATTGCAGGTAGTCCACGGTTGAGGCTCAGACAGTCCACACCTGTGTAGTGTTGGCTGTTTTCTTTCGTTCCTTACTGCACTTGGTTCCATCCATTCTTGATCGTCCCGCTGTACCTCTTGGTCATTGCTAAAGGCACCCATTGGCTCGTGATCTTATCGTTCTTGCGTGCGTTTGCTTTTGGGATTTGATTTTAGGACAGTGGCAAAATATTTTGAAAGAGATTTGAGACTCCCATTCACCCTTCTCTAGTCGCCGTTTGCGGTCCTTCGCCATCACCGCTGGCGGTACTGGCAGCGAGGGGATGCTACCGTCCTCAATCAATGGCTTCCACAGGAGCCACCGGTGCGGCAAGAGCCGCACAAGGCGACAATGGGTGGCACCGCTGGTGATCGGGTCCCCGTTGCGTCACGTGAGAACGGCCAGCAGGCCAGCAACACGATGACGGAGTGTGCGGTGTGCCTAGACGAGGCGGAGGGGGAGATGGTGAAGCAACTACAGTTGTGCCTGCATGTGTTCCGGTGTGCCGCAACGTCTTCCTACCGGCGTCTCCGGCGGGGCCAGGACAGATGCATGCTGGTGCCAGGGATGCGGCCACGGGGTTCTGAACTCTGTTATAACATTCTAAACTCTATATGTTGCATATATTAGCAGATGCCAAAACAACTATATCTGCATGTTTCTCAATGATGTGATGGGGAATTTAAAACTTACCGGCACTCTCATCCCCAGAGAAATGCGGGCAAAAAATTGCAACCCAAAGGCGCATTTGTCTCTGCTCTCTTCTAGCAGTGAATGTTAGTTGATCTTCACTAATAGACTCAACTGAGCTCTTGGATTTGCGCACAACCCTAATATGGTTGGTGGGCCTCCGTCGCACAGCGCCATAAATAGGAGGTGGGGATCAGGGTGCTCGAGTCACGAGGTTCGCCTGAGCCGCCTAGCACCCCACCTACAGTCCTAAACCCTAACCGATCATAGAGGGAGCGCTGCCAGCGACGGGAAGCACTGCCACCGCCTCTGCATCACGCCGGAGGACTGCTACGACGCCGGGCTGCCCTGCGACCTCTACACCGACCCTGGACGACACTGCTACTGCACCGCCACCAGGTTATTGCCAAGCACAGCGATGGCGAGCCCATCTTCCTCCAAGGTGGCCGATGGTTTGCACCCCTTCAGCCCCCTCTCTCTCTCTCATTCTATCTACTATTACTGCACTAGTAGATGTTCTAGGACTCACAGTTTTGTTCAAAAGCAAGTAGACACGCTAGATTTATACCTAGAGATCCTGCTTTAGGTTTAACAGTGAAGTCAAGTCAATCACCATCTATCCCCCGATGACCGACTAGAAAGTACCATTTAACTTATCTCTCTTTCAATCATTTACATTTACAATAAGAAAATGACAGTCCTTTTGCATCAAGGTCCATATCACATATCAAGTTTTCAATTAATCCACCGGTTAGTTGCCTGAGTTATTTCATCTCGCATCTTGAATTCTTGATCGAGCTCTTTTTATTTTAGTATTAGTAGTAGGGTTATTTTGGATCCCGGAGACAGAGAGGCATATGAGCACATGTGGGCTGGTTCTTCAATCTTCAGCCAACTATCATCTTGATGACTGTTGGACCAAAACGCCACAACAGATTGTGGAAGATGCCCTCCAGGATGTCGCCATGCCAACACAAGCTCTGACTGACTATGAGATAAACACACCACCAGCTAGCAGCTTGGTTATTTCTTCCGTTCCCACCTCACCTAGAGTAGCTGTAGCTCCCGGCCCTCCCAAAGTCGTCCATACTCAGTTTTCAATGCCGGCGGCCAGTTGTTTCTGTTTCTCTTTGTTTTTATCCTTTTTGTAAATATCATAATAGAGTCAAACCTTTGTATTGTTGGAATGTTTTCTACTACGAAGCGGCAGAGCCCCCTGCCAATTTGGCTAAAAAAAGACATAGAAAAGTCTCAGAGATGTACTGTAAGTATATATCTTACAGCTATCGGTCGTTATTCTGAATTCTCGTGTGCAACCACCAACACCACAACTACCATCCAGTTTTATAAACATGAGAGATTCCCTATAATAGAACTGAGAGCTGACTTATATATATCAGCCTTCTTCCACACTTGATGGTATCGGATGAAGTCACAAAGGTAATGCTCTTTTCACCTCGGTGCCAACTTCAACTGAAGCTCATTAGTTCGGTAATAGGCCTTTTCAAGTTTGCTTCAGGAGCAGCAGTTTTGTTGGCCCGTCGACCTCTGAAACGAAGATATCCGACCAATCTTTGGTGTTGCTGAGCACACACTAACGATGGCGACCACGAACTGTCATTGCCAACCACACACTATGGCTAGAGGTACAGGAAGGGATGAGAACAGAGCACACACACAGCAGAGACACCAGCAATTGTTGGAGCTCTATATAGGAGATGGCAAATCTGAACTCTCTTTTTACTGAGTTGTAGTGGAAAACTATTTATACTACTCTATCCCTAGAACCCCCTCCATGCCGATCATCTTCTTCAGCTCCAGTGAGTCAAAGACGGCCGAGCGGCTTGGTGAGGACGTCCGCGTGTTGCCGACCAGTTTCGACGAACTCGATGACGATCTGCCCTCGATCGACACAGTCCCTGAGGAAGTGGAACTTCATGTCGATGTGTTTGCTCCGGTCATGGAGAACCAGATTCTTCGCGAGGGTGATGATGGGCTGGTTATCCACCATCAGTGCTGGTGGGTGAGCTTCCGCACCGGTCAACTCGCCCAACAGCCGGCACAGCCACACAACTAGGCACGCCGCTGTGGCCACCGCTACGTACTCTGCCTCGCACGTAGATAGCGCCACCACATTCTGTTTCAGCGACAACCATGAAATTGGAGCCGATCCGAGGAAGACGAGCATGCGAGAGGTACTCCGCCGTCCGTCGATATCCCCCGCCATGTCTACATCGCTGCACACAGTGAGCTACAGTCTACTCCCACTGGTCTTGGGGAAGATGATTCCCTGATCCACCGTCCCCTTGACGTAGCATAGTAGCCGCTTCACCGCAGCCCAGTGATCCTCTCTGGGATCCCCCATGAAACGATTGACGTAGCCACAGCGAACGCAATGTCCGGCCTTGTGTTGCACCTACTTTCGCCACAGTATTGGCCTTCGTCAGCTTTAGCCGCTCCTCCATCGGAGTCACGCATGACTTGCACTCAGCCATGCCGCTTCGCTCCAACAACTTTGAGGCATACGCACTCTGACCGAGTGTGAGTGCCTCCTTCCCCTGTCTCACCTCGATGACGACGTAGTAGAAGAGTGCACCGAGATCGCTCATTCGAAAATGAGATGTCATCTGGTGCTTAAAGCTATTGATGTCCTCTGCACGTGTGCTGGTGACAATCAAGTCAGTCCACATACACGCTGACGATGAGCTCCTCCTTCCCTCGTCACCGTGTTTAGAGCGCGTGCTCGGTTGGGTACCTCGTGAACCCAAGCTCGCCCAGCGTGGCGTCAAGCTTAGCGTTCCATGCTCGTGGGGCCTGCCATAGCCCGTAGAGTGCCTTGCACAGTCGAAGCACCCTGTGCTCCACTCCATTGACGGCGAAACCCGGAGGTTGCCTGACGAAGACTGTCTCCGTCAGCTCGCCGTTGAGGAAGGCCAATTTTACGTCCAGGTGATGGATGCACCAGTTCTTTACTACAACCAAGGCTAGTAGCAAACAGACAGACTCCACACACGCTACTAGCGCAAAGACTTCCTCAAAGTTGATGCCCTCGCGCTGAACAAAGCCTCGGGCGATGAGGCATGCTTTGTGCTTGACAATGGCGCCATGCTCGTCCCACTTGACCTTGTACACCCACATTAGGCTGATCGGATGACATCCTGGAGGTGGATCGATGAGCTCCCAAGTCTCGTTTTCTTCGATCGTCTTTATCTCCTCCAGCATCGCTCGTCGCCAATTTCCATCACGCTCGGCCAACACGAATGTGGGTGGTTCCTCTACACTAACGAGTAGCAGCTCTTGGTCATTGAGCAGCCGACCTACCAGGCCTGAGGGTCCTGTGCCGCCAACGATGTCATCCAACTTGTGGAACCGCACCTCCTCACCTTCATGGAAGGCATCCATGAACTTAGTGATGTCACTTGGAGGTGAGGCGAACTCGATCGGCGTCGATAGAGTTCCCTGTTCTGCTAGAGTGCTCAGCACAACACTAGAGTGCTCAGCACCCCGGTTGCAGTGCTCGGCACTACTCTTGGACTGGTTTGCACCCCTCCCAGAGTGCTCAGCACCCGTCTTGCAGTGGTCGGCACCAATGCAAGACCCCTTCATTCCGCTATGGGAATGTTCGGCACCCATCCTGGAGTGGTCGCCACCACTGCAAGACCTCCTGGCTCCATTCCTAGAGTGCTCAGCACCCCTCCCAGAGTGCTCGGCACCTCCCCAGGAGTGCTCGGCTCTGTCGCTGGAGTGCTCGGCACCCCTCCCGGAGTGCTTGGCACCTCTTCCCCATCATCTCCACCACTGTGGATGACCAAGTGCTCGACGACAAAGGTGCTGGTGAAGCCGCCAGCTTCCCCTATGCTCGGACTATTCTAGTCCTAGGCTGCCTTCTCATCGAACATGACATCGCACGAGACAAGTACCTTGTCTCCGCGTGGGTCATAGAGCCGGTACGCCTTGGTACCCTCCACGTAGCCTAGGAACACCATCAATGTGCTCATGTTCTCTAGCTTGGTGCGGATCGGCTTCGTCTTCCTGACATGGCTGATGCAGGTGAATGTCCAAGTCGGGCTGAACCACACAAGCCAGGAGTCCGATGAAATGTCGATGTGGACTTCATGCGCGAGAGTGTGTCCCACCATGCCGACGCGCGTCCCACCTCCTCTGCCACGCATCTGCGCCCTCCAGAAGTGGACGCCTGAGCTCCTCCACTCCCTCACTCGCTCTCCCTCGCCTCTGCTCGCTCCCTTCCTCGCTCTGCGCCAGAGCGCGAACGCGGCCACCATTAACATTAAGACGGAGCTCCATGCCTCCATGCTTTGCCGCTCCCCGCTGACCACACCACCTCCTTCCTCACCTTGCACCGCGCCTCCCTAGCTCCTCGTCTCGCCGGCTCTGCCCCTGCAACCCGATGTTGCCGGAGCATCGACCGTCAGGACCCCTGCCGTCGTGTGTAGGCCAGCTCAACCTAGCATGCAGCAAGCCACGGGCGCCTACGAATGCGCGCAGTCCTAGGCAAGACCCCTAGCACTCCCCGCTACTACCGGCTTCTGCTAGCCAAGGCCGGCCGACCCAAGCCGTGCTCTGCTCTGTTCTCATGAGAAGAAGGCGAAGGACCTCGCGCAGCAATAAGGAGAAAGGGAAGGGAATTTTTGTAGAGTCGTGACTCATGTGAATAGTGGCTAGAAGGAGTGTTTCGCTGGAATTTATTTTCGTGGAAGTTCGGGGTCCTCGGTGCAAGTTTGTTTTTCTTTTATGGTGAAACGTTGGAAAATCATAATAAATCATAGAAAAATCATAAAATAGCAAATGAGGAATTTTTGAAATCCTTGTGGGTAGATCTACATAGTAGAGTCATATTATGATATGTGTTAGTATAAGGTTTTTGCTATTTTTATTTATCTACGTTAATTAGGGTTTTCTAGGGATAAATTCATATCTAAAATTGTGGTTCTCCAAATGAGGTGAAATTTTTATGGCAGGCTACTGATGCTATGTGTGTGCTGTGGTAAAAATGTCATCGTCATTGGACACAGTATGATTGATTTATTGATTTAACTTGTTTATTGCTTGATAAATGGTTTTAAATAAGTTATAATTTTTACAAAGATGAAAAAATGGAAAAGGTGGTTCCATTACCTTGATATGATGTTTTTGTGTCATGTTGATACATAATATGTCCATGTGTTTGCAGAAAATAGTGTGTTTTAGATTTATCTTGCTCTCACATATTTTATTGCATTAGCAATTTGTATTTTTTGTAGTAATTAATCTATAAAACCTAAGCATGTGAAATTTGTGCAGTAGCCATGTTTAGATAAAATATACCACTCATAAAAATCTTAGCCCCAAACTAGTTGTTCTCATATATCACTAAAATTATATATATGTTTATTGGGAAAAAGGATTAAAAAAGCATAATTGTAGATAAAGCTTATAATTGTATTTGGTGATGCTTTGACTGATTGGGGTTCAATAAAGTGTTGCTAAGTATGTTAGCGGTGGTTGAAGTTCTTGAATGGCTCATGTGTACATGCTCTTTGTTAGCAAAACAAGTGAAACATCAAATTGTTACATTCTAAAATGGCCGCATGTGTATTTTCTTTGTGATGATAACTTCGTGGATCAAATGATACTTTATGTAAATATGGTGAATACAAAAGTTGTATATAATTTCCTTATATTTATTGTCCTAAAATTTCATGATTTTAAGCCTGATGGTTTAGGAGTTATAGATTTTAGAAGTTTACTGTTAGGTTTTTGCATGTCCTCTGGACAGATCTGAATGATTGTATTGTTTGGCTTAGTTAAACATAGAATCATGTGTTGGTGATAATAGTAAAGTTGTAGTGCTTTTCCTAAGCTTTCTAAAATGTCTGATATCACTAGTTTTGGTGGTCTAAAGCTTTAGTTATTGCTATTCAAATTGGAATGGCAGGTTATGTCCAAATCTAGACAGAGATGTCATCATTGTGTTGTTAGCCCTTTTAGCTGTGAAGTCACCCTTAGATGATAATAAAAAAGTTTTAGATAATCTCATTAGCTGTCTAGAAAGTCTAGGATCACCCTTGTTGGAGGCCTATAACTCTAGTTATAGTTAAATTGAGTGGCTGTTATGTTGCTGTCCAGATTTTGTGCATATACTTGGAGTTGATTGCTTATGCATGATCTTGATTGTATGATTACTAGGATTAGCTTGTGCTAGATGATTCCTTGAAGTATCTTAATTTGAGTGACTCATTGGTGAATGCTTGGTGTTATTTTCTTGCTACCTTACAATGATAGACCTGTGCAATAATTAGTTAAATGACTTGCTCTCTAGTGCTTAAGTCAATATGATGTTACCTTGTCCTTGCCTTTGTATGCCTATTGCAATGCATCATGAGTTGTTTTCTATGCATTCATACATCTGCATTTTTCATCTCATCTAGGTACGCTAGATGCACCACATAAAGAATGTGATGTTGGAGCCGAACCCGAAGATAGAGTTTGGTTAATCCATCCAGAAGACGGAAGGACTAAGCAAGTGCCGAGATGGGAGATGCTCGCCAAGCGAGTGTAGTCTAATAAACACTGACCTAGTGTTGGATCCCAGGCAAGCCCCAGAGCATTCTAAGCCTCCTATATTTTACAAATATCAACTTGAGTCCTTTTATGTTTGATGCATTAGGTTATAAGAGTTGATTGGAACCACTTGATGTATATAACTTCCTTGTTCAGAAATATATCTTGTACCATATGTAGGTCCAGAATCGAATATATGCTTAGCAATGCTTAGACCGGTAGAAGTCGGGTGATTTTCTATCACCGGTGAAATATAGGTGGATACCAAAGAACGGTTGGCTATATTGCTATCGTGGAAAATAACCATGCGATGATGAATAAACGGAGACCAAACGAGGATCTGGTGATTGAGAGGCAGCAGGACATGGAGGTCTTGTGTGCATGTTATATCCTATCTGTGTCGATTAAGGACCGTACCGTTGTTGGCGAATCTGTCAAGATTGAACGCATGCCTCTCACTTAGCTGGCCAGATAACTCGTTCCGACCATGAAGCCGAGTAGCTCAACTCATGTTGGGCCCCGTTCTGTAAAAGTGCGCACTCTGGATGGTAGTAAGGATGTGCGGGGAGCCAGACATGAGCCCAAGGGCAGGCCGGGCCTGAACGTCCTAGCAGCTGGTCGTCCCTGATTGTGCGGCGCTGATCGAACCCACGAAATGTGGACCTGAGTTGTACCAAAGGTGACCAAAGGCTACCATGGCTGGTAGACCGAGATTTGTGTTAGGAATACATTCCCAACTAGTTAAAATCGATTCGAATCGCCATCTCTCCCGGATAGTGAGAATCTTTGACTCACACCAACATCGTAGTAATTGAATTATGGAATATGATTGTTATGATAAACATAGAATTATTATACTGGCTATGGTTACTATTGTTATGCTACAAAATGATATACCACATGTTTGACACAGGTTAGTTACTAATCTAGAGATGAATAGCTATAATTAACTTGATCACTGAATTATAAAATGTATAGTTGAATTAGTGGCTTTTTATGCAAAATGTTGTCAAGCTAGCTCCACTTATAAAGCCTTGCATGATCCTTGGAGTCACTTTATTTTTGGTTTATGATGGGTAAGTCTAGCTGAGTACATTCGAGTACTCAGGGTTTATCCCACCATGTTGCATGTGAAATTTTTGGCCTAAGGAAGATGGTGGCTAACCACCGGTGGACTCAGTGACTCCATATTTATTTCTCATCTATATGCTTTTGTCAGAGGATATCACTTATGCTAGCAATGTATTTGAAACTTATATTAATATAATCATTGAAAGCTATGTTGTTTCCCTTAACCGATTTTGAAACCCAAACTTATAATATATTTTCGCTGCAACTCTATGTAGGTGATGGGTATTTGCTTAATCACGTGATCTTGGTTGTGACGTTGATTTACTGAGGTCCTTCGTGACACTCGGTGGACTACAATGTTTATATAAGTGAATGCATGTGCACGTCAACGTGCTAAACAAGAACAGTCGTACTTGATCTTGTATAAATTGAATGGTTCTGTCACAGCTACCTCTCTCTCGCGTACCTCCCTGCTGGCTGGCCGCCATGGCCCAATCCTATGGTCGTAGCTCCATGGCATAGCGACGCCGACGAGTTGATCTGCTAGAGGCTGTGACCGGTGACAAGGAGCAGGGAAGGGGAGCGCAATGGGGACAGCGAGGGCGACCGAGAGGCTGCGCCGTTGTCGTCAAGGGTAGGAGATCTGGTGGCCGATGAATCCGCCTGTGCTATGCGCATGTTGCTGTGCTTCTGTGTCGGGTTTCAGGGAACCCGTCGGGTTTCGAGGACCTGGCGGGTTCTGAGGCGGGTGCTGATCTTCCCCGTAATAGGGTTCGGGGCGGGTTCGGGTTTTGTTGTCGGGTCTCGGGTACGGGTCCACGAATGCTCCACCCACCCCGTTGCCATCCTTAGCTGCAACGTGTTCTATCACAAAATAAAAATCAATTTCTATGTGTTTTGTCCGAGCAAGAAAAATAGGATTAGCTGAAAGATACTTGGCGCCAATGTTATCACACCACAAACAAGCCGTGTGAGGATGAGGAATACCTAATTCATCAAGTAGTTTTTGTATCCACATTACCTCAGATGTAGCATTGGCAACCGATTTATATTCTGCTTCATTACTCGACCTGAAAACAGTAGCTTGCTTCCTTGCACACCATGACACAAGATTGCTGTCGAGGAATACACAAAAACCTCCTGTAGAGCGTCTATCATCTAGGCATCCTGCCCAATCTGCATATGAAAACGCACTCACAAGCATTGAGTTAGCCTTTCTAATTTTTATACCCAAGCCCATGGTTCCTTGCACATATCTCAGAATCCTCTTATCTGCTTCCCAATGAACAGTTGCAGGAGAGCGAAGGAACTGACACACTTTGTTAACTGAGAAAGACAGATCTGGTCGAGTTAGAGTTAGGTACTGAAGAGCTCCAAATATACTCCTGTACCTGGTAGAATCTTGTATTCCCAATTTTGATCCACTAGTAACAGATAATTTTTCAGTAGTACAAAGTGGTATCTTAAATGGCTTTCATGACTGCATATTAACTCTCTTCAGTATTTCAGGTGCATACCGTTCATATGTTAGCAACAACTCACCCTTTTTTTTCTATGAACTTGAATGCCCAAAAAATAATGTAACTCACCGAGATCCTTGATGGCAAATTCCTTCTCTAGATACCGTAGGAGGGCATCAATTGCTTCCTGCGAGGAGCTGACCGCAATGATATCGTCAACATAAACAAGCATGAAGATAACGTGATTTCCTTTTCTGTAGAAGAAGAGAGATGTATCGGCCTTGGAGGGAATAAAACCAAGGCTTTGTAGCTTACTACACAAGCGTGAGTTTCAAGCCCGAGGGGCTTGTTTTATTCCATACAATGCCTTGTCAAGCATTCCCACTGCCACCCGTCGTTCGATCCAAGCAAGTGTAAAGGACCCATCGTCTCGATGGCGCGTACTTCGACACCGTCCGCCTGGTGTCTTGATACGGGTACGACTCCGGTTACCAATTCCGGCAAGAAGACGCGGAGCTTGATGCCGCTTTGCGCAGCGAGGACCCGCCCTTCCATGAAGGCGACGCCATGGAGATGGAGCACCGCCTGAACAGAGGCGCCTCTCCCTGCGACATCGTTTACCAATCAATTCCCAATATGATGGAAGTCATTCCAAACTGGGACTGCAAGGGGACCGATGAGTTCTGCAGCCGGCTTGGTCCGTTCGAGTCCAGCAGCCGCCCTGCTACTGCAACAAACGCCACGGAGGACATGGCGTTCACTCGTTCTGCCATCGCGGTGAGCGGCCTCCGGTGCAAGTCCATGGGCGGCAGCATCGGCGGCACGGCGGCCGCGAGGGTGGCAGCCGTGTTCCGCTACGTGCCCCCGTGGGAGCATCAGTCCATGGCGGTGAAGCGGACGGGTCTGAGCAGCATGACCCTGTCCGCCGAGGACGTGTGGATCCCGTCCACGGGGCGGACACACATGGTGGCCAGCCTCGGCGTTGGTAAGGAAGCGTGCCACTACCGTGTGACCCTCTCCGTGCAGACGATGGTGTCGATAACTCGCCGCGGCGTCGTCGCCGGAGAGATCACCGCGATGGATGGGAGGAGCCATCCTCCGCTGTTGTTCCGGCAACGACTTTACGGCAGGTTTGTTGACTACGGGACTGTACGGCGCATGTCGTACATCTACACCAAGGTCGATCAGGCTCGGGAGCTCCTTGGAGCGAGCAAACCGACTGGATTTCGCGACAGCTTCGTTGCCAAGTCACTGCTCAGCTATCCAAGTGTCCACGCTGGCGCTTCCAATGCTGCCATTGCTGACAGCCTGACATCGGGAGTCTCTCCAACCTCGCCGACGAGCTTGATCTTCGCTATGAATGCATGGGCCGGGAAGCTGCCGCCAATTGTGCCAGAATGGATCGATAGGTCGTTCTTTGAACTCGAGATACTCTCTGTCGGCACCCTCGTTGGACGAAGCTACTCTCCCCAAGTCCAGCGTCGGTCGAGTATGCGGATCGTCGAACTGTTGAAGAGAGTCCATGGCGAGGAGAGGCAGCAGATACTGAATGTGTCTGCGGAGTTCATGGCATCCGGGATTTGCCTCGGTCCAAGTCCGTGTACAACGCAGAGGATGGGCAAATGTACCTGATCGGCTGCCGGAACGTCCATGCCCCGCGGCGGTGACTCCTGTCGATGAGCAAAGACCTTGAAGACGGAATGGACTGTTCCATAGAGGTGATTGTGGAGTACCAGCCGACGACAACGCGGTGGCTGATCAGCCGGCCAGCAAAGGTCTTCATCGCTAGCACTAGGGACAACGACGACCCGCTACACTTTAACAGAACCGAGCTACACATGCTGCCTGTCAAATATCGGCAAAGGCGGTGGGAGTTGCACGAGCTGGCAAAGTTGATGGTGAAGGGCCGGGGTTCCTATACACCATCGAAGTGTTGGCCACCATTTGGGCTGCGACAAGGACTTCGCCGTGAATGTGCTGCTAGTCTCTCCTATGTTGCCCTAAAATAAAGTATTTCATCACGAGGATCGGTACTGAGTGATACATAATATATTACTCTGTTCGTTGATGCTGAAATTTGACTTATGCTGATGCTTATGCTGAAATGTTGTGAGAGAAAAACACTGTTCTATAGCTGAAAGTAGTTCTGAATAAGTTCAAGCGAACAGAGCCATGACCTTTTGCATAACTACGATGATACTCGTGCATTGCAATGGGAACAACCACCCGACCCGACCACGCTCACAGCGATTGTCTTGTCCATGCCACCGCTGTCTCAACTATGACGCCAACATTTGCAAGCCGCGGACCAAGAACAGCGTGCGACACGCAAAGCAGTCTATGGTGAGCATGGATACAAAGGTGGACCCCACGTCCACGATGCCCTGCAGCGACGCACTCTTGCCCATGCCGAGGGTGTGCAGCAGCACTGCGGCAGGTGTGTGGGTTGGGGGGTGGAGGAGGAGGAGAAGCGGCGTTGATATTTTTTTCCTTTTCGTGGACGAGGCAGAGCCATCAAATTGTGATCGAATGGACCAGGATAAAATAGTGACGTGTACCCGATCAGGAGCCAGGAACCTGTGCGGTTCTAGTAACAATAGAAGTTTCCTGGGACCGTAAAATCCTCCAATTTCATGGATCATTTAGAAGCTAGCAGTAAATATGGGATTTGTTATTTTTTGGGTGGATCTATTCAGACAACAGTGGTAAGCTTTCAGATGAAGATCCAATGGTGCGGATTACGATCTAAATTGACACAAAGACAATTAACAATAAACATTTTTTCCTATAGTAAGACAATTACAAAAAATTTATATAAATCAACATAAAAATAATTAACAAGTAACACACTCAATAGACACGAATCTTGAAGCAAGATTAATGACCACACACGTCGCCTAGACCAAAGTCTGATTTTCAGATGACTGTTCCTTAAAACACCCAAGCAGCGTGGTGTAGGGATGAAAACGGATCGGATAGATATCACCGATATTACATTTGTTTTCATATTTCTGTCCGGATTCGAATTCAAATACGGATAGTGTCAAATATGTCGGATATGATACGATTGGATATCGACATCATAAATATGCGATTTGAGTATTCGGATACGGATACGCTATCGGATGTTGGATATCCGGACTCGGATACGGACAGATTTCAATCCCTCTAAACGGATTCGGTTTCGAATACGGTCGGAAAATATCCGTACCGTTTTCATCCCTAGCGTGGTGGCATTGGCAAATGCATGACCATATCCTTCAGTACGCGTGCTGCAGCTTATTCCTCTCCATCTTCATTGTCCAACACTACTGGATTCAGGCGCTTTGCCGAGTGCCTAATGCACTCGGCAAAGGCTACTTTGCTCTTGGCAAAGCCTTTGCCGAGTGCAGCACTCGGCAAAGAGCCTCCGGTAAAAAATTCGTCGGCAAAGAATTCTTTGCCGAGTGCCTTTTATTGGGCACTCGGCAAAGTCTTTGCCGAGTGCCCGACACTCGGCAAAGTTGGAACCGAAAAAAAAAAACCCGAAAAAAAATGGGGAAAAAATGGAAATTTTTTTTAATCGGTGGAAATTTCGTAGCAACGTGGCCGACGGGATTAGAACCCGCGACCTCCCCTGCACGCGAACCTCCTCTACCACTACACCACACTGTCACTTGTGTCTGGATACCGTTTGAGTTCCCAACATATTATACTAAACCAAGTGTAAATTGCTTATTTGAGGCCCTAAACGAATTCAAATAAAAAATTTGTAAACTACAAAGTTTCATAACTTTTCGAGATCTACACTTTTAGTTTAGGAAGTTTTTTCATCCGAGGTCGTTTACAAAATTTGAAATTCAAACGCAGTTTTGCATGACAACATGATTTTAAATCAAAAAGTTGCCAACTACAATGTTTCATAACTTTTCGAGATCTACAGAGTTTATTTTGGTTGTTTTTCCATCCGAGGTCGTTTGAAAAGTTCGAATTTTAAAATTTTGAAATTCAAACACAGTTTTGCATGACAAGATGATTTCAAATCAAAAAGTCGCCAACTACAATGTTTCATAACTTTTCGTGATCTACAGAGTTTATTTTGGTTGTTTTTCCATCCGAGGTCGTTTCAAAAGTTCAAATTTTAAAATTTTAAAATTCAAACACAATTTTGCATGACAAGATGATTTCAAATAAGAATGTTGCCAATTACAAAGTTTCATAACTTTTCGAGATATACAAAGTTTATTTTGGCTGTTTAGTCATTTGTTCATCCGACAGGGTCGTTCTAACATTATTCACAAATCTTATATATCTCTCTTGTAGTTTCATAAACTACAAGAAAGATATGTTAGATTTATGAACAAATTTACTTTCACTTTGTCATATGAAGAAAAGACCAAAACAAACATTGTATATCTTGATGAGTTATACAACTTTGTAGTTGAAAACTTTTTCATTTGAATTAATTTACTGCTTCAAAATGTGCTTTGAAATTTTCTTTGCCTGAGTGTAAAAAAAACACTCAGCAAAAGCGTCTTTGCCGAGTGCCCGAAAAACAACACTCGGCAAACCACTTGACACTCGGTAAAGAGCCGGTCTCCGGTAGTTCAACCAATGATCTTGTAGTTCCAGCGCTGCTGCACATAAACCACCATAGCCAACAGGACTCCGACGACTGGAATCACCACGGTGCCGGCCTTGTAGTAGAAGTCCATGACATCGTCGTGAGTCTCGCGGTACATGTTAACGACAGGTGGCCGGAGGTAGCCGTCAAGGGCCGGGGTTCCTATACACCATCGTAGTGTTGGCCACCATTTGGGCTGCGACAAGGACTTTGCCGTGAATGTGCTGCTAGTCTCTCTTATGTAGACCGCACAAGATTCATGATGCGCAAGCGGACATTATACTACTTTGCCCTAAAATAAAGTAGAGTGAAATACACTGGCGGCCCTTTAACTTGTCGGCCTGTGCCAGTTCGTTCCACGAACTTACAAACGTGGAAAATGAGTCTCTGAACTTGTCAAGTTGTTCACCGCAGGCCCATTTCCCATCCGGCGCGGCCTCCAGGCGACGTGGCAGCGCCAGCGTGGCGGACGAAGCTCGTGAGCCACACGTTTCAATACCGAAGATGCTGCCATGGCCTCGGCAGAAACGCCACCAGTAACCACCGGGGCGACAGCAGCAGCAAGAGCGGATTCGAGGCGCCCAGGAACAGCCTCGACCTCGACGCCGACAACCCCAACGACATCCAGATTGAGCGGGTGTTCGACGCCCTCGCCAGCACGACGACCAGCATGCGCTGCTCCACCAAGCCCACCGCGCCGTCGTCCGAGGCCGAGACACCCAGGACGCCCAGCCTCGTCGCGCGTCTCATGGGCATCGACGGCCTGCCGGAACAACAACCCTCTCCATCACTGGCGCAGCACAAGAAGCAGCCCGGTCGCACTAGCAGAAGATCAACTACCTCGATGGGCAAGGAGAACAGCAGTTGCGGCTCCCCGCCTGCGTCCAAGGCGGAGAAGAAGAAGCGCGTGATCCTAGAGTCCATGAACCGGCGAGAGCCGGTGCGCAGCCTCAGCTGCAACGTCGTCGGTGCCGAGGCCCGCTCGCTACCAGACACGCCGCGCGCGTCGTGGGATGGGCCCAGGCTGTCGCTGCAGGCGCTCAAGGAGAACGTCCTCGACCGCGCCGCGCACTACATGTCCATGCCCAGCTCGTCCATCTCCTTGTCTTCTTCCGCCAAGAAGAAGAAGACCCTGGGACGAGAAGGCGACCAAGGAGCACGCGCGCGAGATCCTCCACCAGGCCAAGGAGACGGTCGCCAGCCGCAAGTCTGGCAACAACAGCACATCCGCGTCACCGGCAGCTGAGAAGAGGCAGAGCTACTTTAACAACAAGGACAAGCATCTCTGCCCCAGGGTGGCACTAGCGCCGAGGCAGTAGCAGCAGCAGCCATCGTCCCCTCCGCCACCGCATCGGGCGAAACCGTCGCGGCCGCCGCTGTCACCGCCACCGCTCGACCCGCCGCCCACCCGAGCGAGGAAACTGGACGGGTGCGAGCGCTTCGCCACGCGGCTCAAGAAGCCCGAGGCGTGCCCGGCGTCCACGTCGACGACATCGTCGTCGTGCCGACGGACTGCTGCTCGGCCCACGCCCATGTTTCCTCGTTGCCGCCGCTGGAGGAGGACCCCGAGTATAGCTACCTGCGGACGGTGCTGGAGCGCGGCGGGTTCATGCGGTCATCGCCGCCGCCTCGGCGGCGGGGGCGGGGCCACTCTGTGGTGTCGACGGTGGACCCGATCGTGTTCCATCTCCTGGAGCTAGAGCTCCCGGCGGACGAAGCACGTCTAGGCCCTCTCCGGCAACGGTGGAACCGGAAGCTGCTGTTCCACCTGGCGTAGGAGCAGCTGGCGGACCTGCTGCTGGGCTTGGATGCTTCATCACCGATGATGACGGGGCTACCGCGGCTGGGGAAGGTGTGGAGAAAGGTCCGGAGCTTCCCGGCGGCGGACTGCCGCAGGAGGCGCGAAGATGAGGTATTGAAACGTGCGGCTCACATGCTTCGTCCACCACGCTGGTGCTGCCACGTCGCCTGGAGGCCGCGCCGGATGGGAAATGGGCCTGCGGTGAACAACTTGACAAGTTCAGGGGTCCATTTCTGCGTTTGCAAGTTTGTGGACCGAACTGGCACAGGCCGATAAGTTAAAGGGCCGTCAGTGTATTTCACTCGATAAAGTATTTCATCACAAGGATCGGTACTAAGTGATACATAATATATTACTCTGTTTATTGATGCTGAAATTTGGCTTATGCTGATGTTTATGCTGAAATGTTGTGAGAGAAAAATACTATTCTATGACCGAAAGTAGTTCTGAATAAGCTCAAGCGAACAGGGCCATAACCTTTTGCATAACTACGATAATGCTTGTGCATTGCAATGGGAACAACCACCCGACCTGACCACGCTCACGGCGATTGTCTTGTCCATGCCCCCGCTGTCTCACCTACGACGCCAACATTTGCAAGCCGCGGACCAAGAACGCGTGCGATACCCAAAGCAGTCTATGGCGAGCATGGATACAAAGGTGGACCCCACGCCCATGATGCCCTGCAGCGACGCACTCTTGCCCATGGCCGGGGGTGTGCAGCAGCACTGCGGCAGGTGTGTGGGTGGGGGAGGAGGAGAAGCAGCGCCGATATTTTTTCCTTTTCGTGGACGAGGCAGAGCCATCAAATTACGATCGAACGGACCAGGATAAAATAGTGACGTGTACCCGGTCAGGAGCCGGGAACCTGTGCGGTTCTAGTAACAGTAGAAGTTTCCTGGAACCGTAAAATCCTCCAATTTCATGGATCATTTAGAAGCTAGCAGTAAATATGGGATTTGTTATTTTTTGGGTGATCTATACAGACAGCATTGGTAAGCTTTCAGATGAAGATCCAATGGTGCGGATTATGATCTAAATTGACATAGACAATTAACAATAAACATATTTTCCTATAGTAAGACAATTACAAAAAAATTATATAAATCAACATAAAAATAATTAACAAGTAACACACTCAATAGACACGAATCTTGAAGCAAGATTAATGACCACACACGTCGCCTAAACGAAAGTCTGATTTTCAGTACGCGTGCTGCAGCTTATTCCTCTCCGTCTTCATTGCCCAACCAATGATCTTGTAGTTCCAGCGCTGCTGCACATAAACCACCATAGCCAACAGGACTCCGACGACTGGAATCACCACGGTGCCGGCCTTGTGGTAGAAGTCCATGACATCGTCGTGAGTGTCGCGGTACATGTTAACGACAGGTGGCCGGAGGTAGCCGTAAATGCGTGGCAGCAACCACGCTGCGGTGACGCCGGCGTAGTATCCCGCCGCGAGAGGCTTGCAGTTGATGCGCCAGACGGCATTGCCGATGACCTGCGGGAGCAAAAACCACTCCTTAACCACACCGATATACCGCTCCATGACGGAGCCGGCTGTGCGCATGTGCGACGACGACATCCCCTGGGCTTCATAGTAGACCACCATGGGCGGCAGAGTCGTCACCGACGTGCCATAGGTGCTCAGCCAGTGCACGGCGACGGCGAAGAAGAGGGTGCCCAAGTGTACACCGAAGCTGTACAGGAGCACCACGGTGTCGTCGGGTACTCGATCCGGCTCGAGCGGCTCCCGTGCCCGCGCCCGGGCCCTCGACCGCCACACCTTCTGAGCGAGCCGCGCCGTGACGGCAAGCGCCGCGAGGGTGAGCGCTTTCAACGAGCAGTCCAGAATGTTCCGACCCATATGGTAGGCGTAGGGTCGTCCGTACCTCTGCGATGGCCACGCCGGCAGCATCTTTGCATCGGTGACCAGCGTGGCGCTGTAGCAGAGAGCCTGGACGCCGAGCATGGCGAGGGAGATGTACGGCGCGACGTCGGCGTGGGACTTGATGTAGCGCAGCTGGCTGATGGTGGCGGCAATGGTGGCCGACAGCATGGTGACGCAGAGGAGCCCCTCCACGATCGGCTCCGTCAGCTCGTGCTGCCGCTGGTCCCGGTATATGACGGGCAGCGTGTGGAGCTCGGTCCTGTTGAAGTGTAGTGGGTCGTCGTCATCCCTCGTGCTGGCGATGAAGACCTTTGCCTCCTGGCTGATGAGCCACCGCGTTGTCGTCGGCGGGTACTCCACCGTCACCTCTATGGAGCAGTCCATTCCGTCTTCAAGGTCTCTGATCATTGGCAAGAGTCGCCGTGGGGCGTGGACGTTCCGGCAGCCGATCAGGTACATTCGCCCGTCCTCTGGGTTGTACACGCCCTCCAATGACATCACCGGACTTGGACCGAGGCATTTCCTGGATGCCATGAACTCCGCAGACACATTGAGCAGTATGTGCTGCTTCTTCACGGCATGGACTCTCTTAAGTAGATCGATCCGCGGCATACTCTGGGTCTGGGATTGGCGATAGCTGTTTCGTCCAACCATGGTGCCAATAGAGAGTATCTGCAGTTCAAAGAATGGCGCCTCGATCCATTGCGGCACGAACGGCGGCTTCACAGTGAACTGAAAGCGAAGATCAAGGTCGTCGGCGAGGTTGGCGAGACTCACCATCATGTCATCAGTGGGAGCAACACCAGGAGCGATACTTGGATAGCTGAGTAGTGACCTGGCAACGAAGCTGTTGCGAAATCCCGCTGGTTGGCTCGTTCTGAGTCGAAGGAGGAGCTCCCGAGCCTGTTCGACCTTGGTGTAAAAGTACGACATGCGCCGCTGCAACGGCCTGTAGCCGCCAATCCGAGGGTCCACGCGTTGCTGGAACAAGAGCGGAGGGTGGCTCTCCCCATCCAGCGCGGTGATCTGTCCGGCGGTGATGCCGCGGCGAGTCATCGACATCGTTGTCCCGACGGAGAGACTCACACGGTAGTGGCATGTTTCCTTGGCAACGCCAACGCCTAGGCAGCCCACCATGCAAACCCGCCCCATGGATGGGATCCAGACGCCGTCGGCCGACAAGGTCATGCTGCTCATGCCGGTCCGCTTTGCCGCAGTGGGCTGATGCTCCCACGGGGGCACGTAGCGGAACACGGCTGCCACCCTCGCGGTCGCGGCTGCCCGTCCGTCCATGTCCATGCTGCCGGTGCCCAACGGCTTGCTTTGGAAGCCCATGCTTACAGCGATGGCGGGACGAGTGAACACCATGTCCTCCAAAGCTCTGCTTGTGGCAGGGGGGCTGGACACGAACGGCCCGACCTGGCTGCAGAACTCATCAGTCCCCTTGCAGTTCCAGTTTGGAACGACTTCCATCATTTGGCCGTCGAAATTGGAGAAGTCGCCGAGAGAATCGTCACTGTTCAGGTGGTGCTGCTCCATGGCGTCGCCTTCATGGAAGGGAGAGTCGTCCTTGCTGCACCATGCGACATCAGACGACAAGGTCATGCTGCTATATCTGGGCACAAAGCCCGAGCCCGTGAGCCCGGCACGGAGCCCGCTATTTAGGCCCGGCCCTAGCCTGGCCCGGCCCAAAGGTCAATGGGCCCTGGCTGGCACGGCACGGGGTGCAGGCCGTGCTTGGGCCGAACCTTCGGCCCACAGGCCGGCACGGCACGGCCCGCAAGCAGGCAAGCAGGCCGGCCCCCTCCCCTCCTGGCCTGTGGCCTCCTCGGCTCCTCGCCTCCTCCCCGGCTCCCCATATAACCGAGACCCCCCCCCCCCCCGCTCCCCCGGCCGGCCCCTAACCCTAACCCCATTCGCCTCGCCTCCCAACCGCAGGCCGCAGCCGCACGCCCGCACTCGACACCCTAACCCTAATCCCATTCGCCTCCCAACCGCAGCCGCACTCGACACCCGCTCGGTCCATCTTCGCCTCCTCGTCGATCCATCTTCGTCGCCGCCTCGCCGGTGCGACCGTCGTCCTTGGATCCGATAGCCATCGCCGCCGCTCCATCACCCTAACCCTAACCCCATTCGCCTCGCCTCCCAACCGCAGGCCGCAGCCGCACTCGACACCCTAACCCTAATCCCATTCGCCTCCCAACCGCAGCCGCACTCGACACCCGCTCGGTCCATCTTCGCCTCCTCTCGTCGATCCATCTTCGTCGCCGGTGCGACCGTCGTCCTTGGATCCGGTGATATCGCCGCCGCTCCATCACCTCTCCGGCTCTCCCTGAGTTCCCTGCTCCCTCAGTCCCTCTCCGTCTTCCTTTTTACTCCTTCTCCTCTGTTTGACGATGAACATGTGAGTCCGCCTCCCCGTCTCTCTTCCACCGTCGCTCGCCGTCCTTCTTAATCCCGTCTTGCCCTTGTGTGGCCCTCGTCTTCTCCGGCGCCGGGCTCCGGTTGCTCAGGCAAGTCCATCCCCATTCGTAACCCTAACCCTAGCCCCTAGATCTATACGTTTCTCAGTGTTTTGATTCTGTTTTTAGGATCATTTTCTCATCCGGCTCCGGTTGCGCAGGCAAGTCCATCCCCATTCGTAACCCTAACCCTAGCCCCTAGATCTATACGTTTCTCAGTGTTTTGATTCTGTTTTTGGGATCATTTTCTCATCCTTTTCTTCTTTGCGTGTTCTTTTTCTTTGCAGGTCTGCTGCCGATGCCTCGTCGTCAACTAGCCTTGGCGTAGACAGACGACGGGCAATGGCACCGCGGCCAAGCCGTAGCCGCGCACCGTTGAGGAACGGTGCTGGAGTTCAGCCGTCCGCGGCCGAGGGCCCCATGGCGTGTGACTCGCAGGGCGACGGTGCCATGTTCCCTGTGACTGGCGACGATGACTTGGTCGTGGCTGGGCTGTCCCTGGAGCACGACGACGACGGCCGTGACCCCTTTGCGGTGTTTGATGACGCCACCCGCGGGACACAGCCGGCGATCGACGTCGATGCCGTCGATGCAGGGGCAACGGGGACAGGGACGGTGGACTCCAACACCCACTCCAACTACACTGGTGTTAATGGTAATGCTGATGGTAATGGTACTCGTACTCCTTCCTCTGGTGCTGTTTCTGGACTTGGTAAGCGCAAGTCTCAGTGCTGGGGTGACTTTGAGGAGGTTTATGAGAAGATTAATGGTGTCGATGTGCGTGTTAGAGCTATATGTAAGATGTGTAGAACTGTGTTGAGTGCTAGATCTACTGCTGGTACTGGTCACATTCTTAGGCACCAAAAATCTTGCAAACAGAAACTTGATAATGCTTCTAGGGTTCAGTCTCGACTAGCTTTTAATGCTGATGGGTCTTTGCATAATTGGAACTATGATCCTGCTGTTGCTAGAACTGAACTGTGTAGATTGATTGCTAGGCTTGATCTTCCTCTTGGTTTTGGTGACACTGATGCATTTGAGGAATATATTAAAAATTCTCATAACCCAAGATTTGTTAGATCATCTAGAAGAACCACCACTAGAGATCTGGATAAGTTATTTGCTGAACGTCGTGCTATGATTAGGAACTGTGTGCATGCTTCTGCATCTGTTGCTTTGACTTCTGACATATGGTCTGGTAATGCTAAAGAGGATTACATATCTGTTGTTGCTCACTATGTGAATGCTGATTGGGAATTGCAAAAGAAGATTGTTGGTCTTAGGTTGATTCAAGTTAAGCATTCTGGTGAAAACATTTCTGCTTCCATTGCATCTGTTGTTGAGGAGTATGGCTTGGTTGATAAAATCTTTTCTATCACTTTAGATAATGCATCTTCTAATGCTAAGGCTATGGAAACTTTGACACCCATGTTTGCTGGTTATCTTGGTTGTGATCCTGCACCTGATGATCCTGCACCTGGTTACAGTCTTGTGCATCAACGCTGTGCTTGTCACATTATTAATCTGATAGTCAAATCTGGACTAAAAAGAATCAAACCTTATATAGAGGATTTTAGAACTGCAATTAATTTCTTGAACTCCTCTAATCAAAGAATTGCTATGTTTAGAAACTACTGTGAAGCTAAAGGTATGAGACCTAGAAAATTTGGCTTAGACATGGATGTTAGATGGAATGCTACTTATCTCATGCTAAAACACTTGGTTCCTTACAGTGAAGTATTTTCTGTGTTCATAAATTCAAATTATGGTTCTGCACTGTTGTCTCCAGCCCATTGGCACGTGGCTGGGAAAATATTGGAGTTCCTGGAAGTATTTTATGACTCTACTGTTACACTGTCTGGTGTTTATTATCCTACCAGTCCTCTTGTGCTGCACCATGTTCTGGAGATTGGAACTCATTTGCATGCATGTGAAAGAGATGTTAATCTTAGACCCTTTGTGTACCCTATGCAGCATAAATTTCTCAAGTATTGGAAGGACATTCCTCTCTTATACTCATTTGCATTCATTCTTGACCCTAGAGCTAAGCTGAGAGGTATGCAAAGGGTCCTCCATTTACTTACTGAATATACTGGTACTGATTACACTACTTACTATGCTGATTTGAAAACTGAGTTGCATAAAATGTTTGAGAAATATTTGAGAAAGTTTGGTGCAACCAGGTCACAAAGGGTTGCTGGTCCTACCCCACCCACTGGTAAGAGAAAACAGGCTTGGGGGGTAATTTTTGGAGGATCAGGTCTGCCTGGTCCTTCCAGTGGCACTGCCTGTTCTTCTTCTCACTCTACTGCTTCTGAACTTTCAAGCTATTTGGACAGCGACTGCATAACTGCTTATGAGGATGGTTTTGACATTCTTCTGTGGTGGAAGGACCACAAACTAACCTATCCTATCCTGGCTATTATGGCCAGAGATATCATGTCAGTTCCTGTTTCCACTTGTTCTTCAGAGTCTTGTTTCAGCTTAGCAGGGAGGATCCTAGAAGAACGGCGCCGGAGCTTGAAACCAGAACATGTTGAGATGCTGACCTTGTTGAAGGACTGGGAGCTAGGAGAGAAGAGGGAACAACATGAAGCTGCTGATACCAAGGAAATTGAAGATGCATTCGAGAATCTGTTCCTGGATGAACCAGAAGGTGGAGATGATGGATCTGGTGGCTGACAGTGGCATTGGTTGGCTGGGAGTGTTGGAGTACTTTTGTGTGAGTTGAGAGTGGATGTGTCCCTCACTCACTTGTTTAGTTTTCATTTGAACCTTTGAACAATGGTCTGTAATAACTATGTAAGATTAAGACATTTGGAGCTGGCTGCACTCTTTTTTCCTGCCTAGGGTTTCTCACAAGGGTGAGTTTTACCTAGGTAGGTTTTTAATGAGGCAGCATTGCACAAAACAGCTCTTTTTGATATTTGAATGGATTGAGATGTTTATTTGGAGGTGTTTTAGATTTAACGGGCTGTGGGCTGGCACGGCCTGTTATTTTTGCCGTGCCTCACGGGCTAGCACGGCACGAAAAATGGCCCACAGGCCCGTGCCTGGGCCGAAGGCCAGGCCCGCAGGCCGATGAGGCACGGCCCGCAGGGCACGGCGTGCCTCCTTGGCCCGATAGCCATCGTGCCGTGCCGGCCCGTGACCGTGCCGTGCCGGGCCGGGCCGGCCCGATGCCCAGGACTACATGCTGCTCATGCCGGTCCGCTTTGCCGCAGTGGGCTGATGCTCCCACGGGGGCACGTAGCGGAACACGGCTGCCACCCTCGCGGTCGCGGCTGCCCGTCCGTCCATGTCCATGCTGCCGGTGCCCAACGGCTTGCTTTGGAAGCCCATGCTTACAGCGATGGCGGGACGAGTGAACACCATGTCCTCCAAGCTCTGCTTGTGGCAGGGGGGCTGGACACGAACGGCCCGACCTGGCTGCAGAACTCATCAGTCCCCTTGCAGTTCCAGTTTGGAACGACTTCCATCATTTGGCCGTCGAAATTGGATTCGTGGATGAAGTCGCCGAGAGAATCGCCACTGTTCAGGTGGTGCTGCTCCATGGCGTCGCCTTCATGGAAGGGAGAGTCGTCCTTGCTGCACCATGCGACATCAGACGACTCCGCGTCTTCTTCTTGCCGGAATTGGTAACCGGAGCCGTACCCGCCCGCCGAAAGCTGTGACACCAAGCGGATGGTGTCGAAGTACGCGCCATCAGACTTGGAGTTCGTGCTCATCATCACGCCATGCACGGCGCGAGTTGTCAGCGTCGGCGTCTTGGGGTACCGTAGCACGAGCAGGATGTTGCCGTCGGACATGACCGGCGGCTCCAGGTTGGTGCCAGCGCCATCATTCTTGGCCCAGTCCCACGGGTCCGTGCTGTTGCTTCCGCGCACGGGGAGAACAGAGTCCCCGACCATACACAGCACCCTCTCACCACCGCCGTCGTCACGGGCACCGCTCCCCGGCGACGATCTTGTCTCGGTATACACGCCTTCGAACACTAGATGGAGCCTGGCGATCCCCGGCCGGAGCTCGAACTCTGGCGACGGACTCGGTTCCATTTCCATATGCAACCAGCTGCAGCTGCGGTTGCGGGCGATGGTGAGACTAAGGACGCCGCTGACGTTGAAGGCGGCTCGTGCACCTCGTCGTCGCCGTGGAACCGTCTCCATGTGCGTGAGCCTGAAGGACGCCAGGGGGACCGCTTCAAACAGCTCAGGACCGGCCACCACCACCGGATCGGCATAGCTCCCGTGGAACGGAAGCAGGGGAGCTTGGCCGGCGTCTTGGCTCCAGTCGCCGTTCATGAAGGATAGCTGGTACATCAGTCTGCTGCCACGGCCGGCATCAGCGTTGAGCTCCGCGTCCGCGGCTGATGAGAGCACGGACTGACAGTGCCGCTCGACGTCGGCGAAGCGGGTGTAGTCGTGATGGATGGGCATGGACCCAATCGAGAGAAATGGCGAGAACAAGGCAAGATTCAGCAGCAAGGTGGTGACGACGATCATGGCGGCCTCCATCGATGTGGACTGCACGAAACAGTAGCTTTCAGTAATAAGGTAGTTAATTAACCGGACATAGGCTATCTGCAGCTACGAAACAGCGGTGACTAATCTAGACACTAAATTCTAAAGTTGATCGAACTGCACTGAAAACTACTGATGGAATTAAGATGGAAGTCGTAACGACGTGCAGAGTTGATCGATTACCTTTGCTTAACTCCTTCAGAGTGGAAGAATGCACGAGGAGTCGAACATGCAAACCGTTGGAGTTCTGAAGTACGGGACGCCGGCACTGCTAGTATTGTCGGGTGGAGCACAGCTCATACTACACCGTACCCCCAAGTACCTAGTTGACCCTGGAACTGAAACCTACCCACATGTACTCATGTGCCTTCGAATCTCCAGGATCAAGCATATATAACTCAAATAAAAGGAGCGATCAAGATACGACGCGAGAAACCAGGCACCTATAACCAGATGGGTCGTTGAACTTGTGCAAAATGACAACTAATTTCAGACATATAAATCTGTACACAGAACATACAGTAACAGGTGGTTGACTTAACTAGAAACAACTATGCTCTTCCGGTTCGAAATGTCAACGGGGAATTCCCCGTCCCCTTGGGGCAAATTTTCCCCGTCCCCATCTCCGTGAAGGCTCATTGGGAGCACTTCTTCCCCATCCCTGTCCCCGCTCGGGGATTTAATCCCCGCGGGGATCCCCTTCCCCGCATCAACTGCACACCCACGCTGCTGCCATTCTGGATCCGCACCTGGACGCGCCAGAAGGGTTCATAGTACCTGGTAAGGAGGATCATGTTTGCAAATTAAAGAGGTCCTTATATGGTTTGAAATAGCCTCCTCATCAATGGTATAAAATGTTTGATTCTTTTATGATGTCAAATGGTTTTAAGATGTCTGAATTTAATAGCTGTGTGTACATTAAATTTGTTGATAGATCGCCTATATACATGCTGTTATATGTTGATGATATGTTGATTGCTGCCAAGAGCAAGAAAGAAATCACTACGTTGAAGAAACTATTGAGTAGTGAGTTTGAGATGAAGGATCTTGGTGCTGTTAAGAAAATTCTAGGTATAGAGATTACAAGAGACAGAAATTCTGGTTTGTTATTTCTTAGTCAGCAAAGTTACATTAAGAAAGTTCTTCATCGTTTCAACATGCATGATGCAAAGTCCGTTAGTACTCTTATTGCTCATCATTTTAAACTATCAGCTTTACATTGTGCTAGTACGGATGAGGATTTTGAGTACATGTCAAGAGTTCTATATTCTAGTGTTGTTGGTTCTTTGATGTATGCCATGGTTTGCTCTCGTCCTGATTTATCATTTGTTATGAGTTTAGTTAGTAGATACATGGCTAATCCTGGTAAAGAATATTGGAAGGTTGTTCAGTGGATTTTTAGGTACATTCGTGGCACAACAAATGCTTGTTTGAAGTTTGGCAAGACTGATAAGGGACTCACTGGCTACGTGGATTCAGATTTTGTTGCCGATTTGGATAAGAGGAGGTCTATCACAGGTTATGTGTTCACCATTGGTGGTTATGCTATGAGTTGAAGGCCAACATTGTAGCCTGTTGTTGCCCTGTCTACCACTGAAGCATAATACATGGCTATTGCTGAAGCATGTAAATAATCGGTTTGGTTGAAAGGTTTGTTTGCTGAGATTTGTGGAGATGATTCTTGTATTAATTTGTTTTGTGACAGTCAAAGTGCTATATGTCTCACTAAAGATCAGATGTTCCATGATAGAACGAAGCACTTTGATGTCAAATACCATTATGTTCACGATATTGTCGCGCAAGGTAAGCTGAAGGTATGCAAGATAAGCACACATGATAATCCTGCTGATATGTTGACAAAGCCAGTTCATGTTGCTAAGTTTGAGCTTTGCTCAAGCTTAGTTGGTATAACTGTTTAGCCCAAGAAGCTATTTGGCACCGGAAGTATTTCTTTGTTGTTTCAGGGTGAAGGTTCATTTTATGCTACAAGAAGAAATTTGACTCAAGGTGGAGTTTGTTGAGTTGTGGCCCGTCGCCAGGAGGCTTGGGCCCAATCCTACTCTAGCATGACAATTCTAGGGATGTAAATTCATGAAATGAATTGCTCAAATATAAATGCTCAAAGTAAAGAGAGAGAAAGAAACACGGTGATGTTTTCTTGAGGTATCGGAGAGTCGTCACTCCCCACTAGTCTTCGTTGGAGCACCCGTGCAATGGTGTAGTTCCCGCTTGATCGGTGCAAGGATCAAGTGCTCTCTACGGGTTGATTCTTTAACACTCCATCACGGTGAATCTTCCACAATCACTCACAACTTGACTTGGGTCATACACAAGCTTCGCTGGATGATTACCAAGCTCCCAATCACCACCGGTACGGATCGTCGCCTATTAGGATTTTTCATCTCTATATATACCTCATGTAAGCCGTCGTCTTGGGATAAGATAAAAGTTGTAAATTCCCGACGTTTGTAACCTCACCCGATATAGTGAAGATTTGCTGGCTGGTGCCTGTGTTTTTTTCCTTCTTCCCTTGAGAGGGGTTTCCACATTAAAATCTCGTGTGGAACAGTCCATTCCATCTTCAAGGTCTTTGCTCATCGACAGGAGCCGCCGCCGTGGGGCATGGACGTTCCGGTAGCCGATCAGGTACATTCGCCCATCCTCTGCATTGTACACGCCCTCCAGTGACATCACCGGACTTGGACCGAGGCAAATCCCGGATGCCATGAACTCCGCAGACACATTCAGTATCTGCTGCCTCTTCTCACCATGGACTCTCTTCAACAGTTCAACGATCCGCATACTCGACTGACGCTGGACTTGGGGAGAGTAGCTTCGTCCAACGAGGGTGCCGACAGAGAGTATCTCGAGTTCAAAGAACGACCTATCGATCCATTCTAGCACAATTGGCGGCAGCTTCCCCATGCTTTCATAGCGAAGATCAAGCTCGTCAGCGAGGTTGGAGAGACTCCCAATGTCAGCAATGGCAGCATTGGAAGCGCCAGCGTGGACACTTGGATAGCTGAGCAGTGACTTGGCAACAAAGCTATCGCGAAATCCAGTCGGTTTGCTCGCTCCAAGAAGCTCCCGAGCCTGATCGAGGTTGGTGTAGATGTACGACATGCGCCGTATAGTCCCATAGTCAACAAACCTGCCGTACAGTCGTTGCCGGAACAACAGCAGAGCATGGCTCCTCCCATCCATCGCGGTGATCTGTCCGGCAATGATGCCGCAGCGAGTCATCGACACCATCGTCTGCACGGAGAGGGTCACACGGTAGTAGCACGCTTCCTTACCAACGCCGAGGCAGGCCACCATGTGCGTCCGCCCCGTGGACGGGATCCACACGCCCTCGGCTGACAGGGTCATGCTGCTTAGACCCGTCTGCTTCACCGCCATGGACTGATGCTCCCACGGGGGGCATGTAGTGGAACACAGCTGCCACCCTCACGACCGCCGTGCCACCGATGCTGCCGCCCATGGACTTGCACTAGAGGCCGCTCACCGTGATGGCAGAATGAGTGAACGCCATGTCCTCCGTGGCGTTTGTGGCAGTAGCAGGCGGCTACTGGACACGAACGGACCAAGCCAGCTACAGAACTCATCGGTCCCCTTGCAGTCCCAGTTTGGAATGACTTCCATCATATTGGGAATTGATTGCTAAATGATGTCGCAGGGAGAGGCGCCTCTGTTGAGGCGGTGCTCCATCTCCATGGCATCGCCTTCATGGAAGGGCGGGTCCTCGCTGCGCAAAGCAGCATCAAGCTCCGCGTCTTCTTGCCGGAATTGGTAACCGGAGCCATACCCGTATCCGGACACCAGTCGGATGGTGTCGAAGTACGCGTCATCGAGACGACGGGTCCTTTACACATGCTTGGATCGAACGGCGGGTGGCAGCGGGTAAGCTTGATAAGGCATTGTATGACTATAGTTGGCCATTTGGCCCAGGCACTACGAGCTGGCCCAAGCACGACACGAATCAGCACGGCCCAGGAACAGCCCGGTCCGACGGCCTTCGTGCCAGTGCCTGGCACGACCCGGCGTTAGTGCCATGCCTGGGCCATCATTCTAGCCCGTAGTGCTAGCCCGGGCACGGCACGCTATATGGGCCAGCCCGGTAGCAACACGGCTCGGCCACAGATGGCCGTTGGATCCCCGGCGTCGCTCCCATCCAACCGTTGGATCCGGCCGTTGGAATCGGGGGGCTATAAAACCAGAGCGCTCTCGACTCACTCTCAGTCTCCGTTGCCCTAATTCATTTGCTCTCAGAGACTCAGTCTCACTCTCTATCTCTCTCGCCTCACTCACAGCTCTCCTCTCTCGGCTCTCCCCCGCAGCGCCATCTCGCCCGCTCCTCTCTCGCCTCGCTCCCCTCTCTCGGCGAGTCGGCGTCGCCGCGTCGGCGACTCGCTCTCCTCCCTCGCCTCCGACTTCCTCTCTTCTTCTTGCTCTCCGGTGGCCTCTGGAGCCATCGCTGGCTGGCACTGGCACAATCCCTAACCCTAACCCTTGCTCAATCCCTAACCCTAACCCTTGATCTCTCTTCGTCCTCACCGGATCCATCGTCGAGCTCGCTGGATCCGTCGGTTTCCTCGCCGAATCCGTCGGATCTCCGGCCTCGCTCTCATCGGACCGTTGGATCTGGCCGTTGGAATAGCTAGCCGGCACTAGCACAATCCCTAACCCTAACCCTTGATCTCACTTCATCCTCGCCGGATCCGTCGTCGACCTTGCCGGATCCATCGGTTTCCTCTCTGGATCCGCTGGTTTCCTCTTTGGATCCATCCCTTGTCGTCTGTGCTCGCCGGATCCGTGCCTCGTCGACCTCACCGGCAACTCTGGTGCTCCAACTTTGAAGGTAAGTCCATAACCCTAACCCTAACCCTCAATCTATACTAACCCTTGCTCTGTTTTGTCTAAAGCCGTTGAGGGACCAGGGCGTCGATGAGTGGCGATGGATGGATCCGACGACGAGACGCTTGAGGTCGGTTCCAACCAAGAGAGGCGGTTGTGCGGGTTGGCTAGAGATGATGACGAGGACGACCTACGCGAGGACGCCGCGGAGCTGTTTGGTAGTAACGTTCAAGCTCCCATCGTCCTCGAGCCCTACGATGATCAAGCAGAGGACGGGGAAGAGAATAACGGCAAGCGGTCACGTCCCTCTACCTCGGCAGTGTGGCTTGATTTCAAGAAACTCTTCAAAACAGTGAAAGGTAAGAAGGTCAGGTATGGAGCTAAGTGCATCCATTGCTCTAAGGAATACTCTGGGCTCTCTAGTGGTGGCACTGGTCACCTCACCCGGCATAGGGATAAATGCCCTAGGAGGCATGAAAAACTCGCATGTCTCAGTCACAGATCTCTTTTAATCCTGATGGTAGTATACGCAATTGGGAGTACTGCCCTATTGTTGCTCGTACTCAACTGGTTCGATTGCTTGCTAGGCTTGATGTTCCTATCTCTTTGGGAGAATCATATGCATTTGATGAATACATTAGAACTGCTCATAATCCTAAATTTGTTTCAGTCTCTAGGCAAACCACCACTAGAGACATGCTTAAATACTTCTCTGATTGGAAGGTTAAGCTTGTTGAGACTGTTAGTTCTGCTAGTGTTAATTGTGTGTGTCTAACCTCTGATATTTGGTCTGGTAATGCCAAAGAGGACTACCTTAGTGTTGTTGCTCACTACATAAACTCTGATTGGCAACTAGAGAAGAGAGTGCTTGGTCTTAGGCTTATTGATTGTTCCCACAATGGATAAAACATTGCTGATCTTGTTGCATCTGTGCTTGCTGATTATGGTTTGACTGGAAAAGTATTTGCTGTTACTTTGGACAATGCATCATCTAATGTATCAGCCATGCAAAAACATAGACCTGTTCTTTCTAAATATCTTTGTATTGAAGTTGTGGTCAATGCATCATCTAATGATAGTGGTGATTTAGACAATGCAGTTAATTATATGTTCTTGCATCAGCGTTGTGCATGTCACATTATCAATCTGATTGTTAAGGAGGCCCTAACTGCTCTTAAGCCTTTGATTGAAAAATTTAGAATTGCAATATCTTTCTTAAACTCATCTAACCAGAGAATTGCTGCATATAAAAGTTACTGCATTGCCACTGGTGTTAGGCCTAGAAAGTTTCAACTGGACATGGAAGTTAGGTGGAATTCTACATACCTAATGCTTAAGCATTTGTTTCCACATAAGGTCTCATTCACTACTTTCATCCATGCTCAATATCCTAGGGCTGAAGGTGGTCAGTTGCTTTTAACTAATGACCATTGGGCTATGGCAGAAAAAGTGCTTAAATTTCTTGAACTATTTTATGATGCTACAGTTGCATTGTCTGGTGTGTACTATCCTACATCTCCACTCATGATTCATTATCTTGTTAAGATTGCTATGCACCTAAAGAATTACGCTAATGATAATCAAATCAGACCTGTGGTTCAACCTATGATAGACAAATATAATAAATATTGGAGGGACATACCTTTGCTTTATTCTTTTGCATTCATCCTGAACCCCAGAGCTAAAATGAAAGGTTTCATTAGAGTGCTTAGGAGGTTGGGTACCCTTACTAGTATAGATTATAGTGCTTACCGGGTTGGCACTAGAGCTCGACTTACTGATGTCTACAATAAGTATGAGGAGAAATATGGAGGTGTTAGGTTGAGGAGGATTGTCCCTCCTAACCTATCTGGTAAAAAAAAGGTCTGCTTGGGATGAAATTTATGATGATGATAGTGATGTTGGTGGTGGTGGTGGTATGCATACTGCAGCTGCTACTCTAATCATGGCTAGAGATACATATGCAACTGCCCTGCTGTAGGCTGCAAGTTCTTCAGGTTCTAATGTTTATGAACTTGTTTCTTACTTGGACTGTGACACTGTGAACCATTTAGATGATGATTTTAACATCTTGGACTGGTGGCATCAGCACAAACTCACATATCCAGTGCTATCAATCATGGCTAAAGATATTTTAACTGTTCCTATTTCAACAATATCTTTAGAATCCACTTTTAGTATGACTGGCAGGATCATCGAGGAGCGGTGGAGGAAGCTAAAGCTTGAAATGGTGGAGATGCTGACCTGCATCAAAGATTAGGAGGCTGCTAAAGCTCGGCTGCAATACATGGTGGAGGACAAGGAGCTTGAAGAAGCATTTGAACAACTTTATCTTGATTAGTTATCATTTATGTAATGAGACTGTAATATTATGGACTATGGACTGGACTTTGATGAACTTTATAATTGGAGCTGGGCTGTACTCTTTTTTCCTATTTAGGGTTTCTCACAAGGGTGAGTTTTACCTAGACAGATTTTTAATGAGGCAGCCGTTGCACTAAAGCTCCCAATAAAATGTTATTTTGTTCTCTGCTATGTTTGTGTGATTATGTGACTTTGAGTCTTTGATAAGTTCTCTGAACATGTAACTTTGTGTGACTCTTTGATAAGTTCTTTGATTCTGAACAGTTTGTGATTCCGATCAGTTTGTGTGACTCTCTGATTCTGATCAGTTTATGATTCTAATCAGTTTGTGATTCTGAACATTCAGACTTTGTGATTCTGATCAGTTTGAAGTGTTGATCACTTATAGTGCCAGTGCTGGCACGGGCACTGCTGGGCCGCCGTGCCTAGTGACACGACACGACATGGCTAATACCTGATAGTGCCGTGCCTGGGCCAACACAGCGGCCCGACGGCACTAACAGGCACGTCACGACTAGTCTATCGTGCCGCGTAGTGCCGTGCCTGACCGGGCCATGCCTGGCTGTGCCCGTGCTAGTGCCGTGCCGTGCGGCCCGTTTGGCCAACTATATGTATGACTAAAACAAGCCCAGGCTTGGTACTCACGCTTGTGTAGTAAGCTACAAAGCCTTGGTTTTATTCCCTCCAAGGTCGATACATCTCTCTTCTTCTACAGAAAAGGAAATCATGTTATCTTCATGCTTGTTTATGTTGACGATATCATTACGGTCAGCTCCTCATAGGAAGCGATTGATGCCCTCCTATGGGATCTAGGGAAGGAATTTGCCATCAAGGAACTCAGCGAGTAACATTATTTTTTGGGCATTCAAGTTCACAGAAAAAAGGGGTGAGTTGTTGCTAACCCATGAACGGTATGCACCTGAAGAGAGTTAATATGCAGCCATGAAAGCCATTTAAGACACCACTTTGTGCTACTGAAAAATTATCTGTTACTAGTGGATCAAAATTGGGAATAGATATTTGGAGCTCTTCAGTACCTAACTCTGACTCGACCAGATCTATCTTTCTTAGTTAACAAAGTGTGTCAGTTTCTTCACTCTCCTACAACTGTTCATTGGGAAGCAGTTAAGAGGATTCTGAGATATGTGGGTATAAAAATTAGAAAGGCTAACTCAATGCTTGTGAGTGCCTTTTCAGGTGCAGATTGGGCTAGATGCCCAGATGATAGAATATAAATCGGTTGCCAATGCTTCAGCTAGGGTAATGTGGATACAAAAACTACTTGATGAATTAGGTATTCCTCATCCTCACGCGGCTTGTTTGTGGTGTGATAACATTGGCACCAAGTATCTTTCAGCTAATCCTATTTTTCATGCTCGGACAAAACACATTGAAATTGATTTTTATTTTGTGATAGAACAAGTTGCAGCTAAGGGTGGCAACGGGGCGGGTGGAGCATTCGTGGACCCGTACCCGAGACCCGACAACAAAACCCGAACCTGCCCCGAACCCTATTATGGGGGAAATTGCTATGTACCGATATGTACGCTACGTTTAGGCACATAGCAAAAAAATGACTTAAAATTTGGAGCGTAGCAAACAGTCAATTTGTTAGACGTATTTGACAAATTAAACAAGTATCCGTGTTCACTTATTTTGACCCCAAAAATTATCGTGTCAATTTAAAATGGAAAAATAAATCACTACCATTTTAAAAATAAACAAAAACCCACATATGTCTTATTATTACTAATTGTTAATTGGAGGTATCCAACATAGTTTTGACGTTAATCCACACAACAACGTTAATCCACACAACAGGCACTAGACAAAACCATAGTTCCTTAAATGCTCACAAAAATCTCAAAAGGTAGGACATGAATTCAATAGATGCTAATCACCATTAGTGATAATAGCCACTAGATCTAATATGTTTACCTGCTACTATGAAAAATAATATAAAGTTACCTCCTAAATTGCATCTAAATTATCCGCATTATACATTGTTGCAATTTGTAAGAGAAATCACTAGGATTTGAACCTTGTTGTTAGAGTTTAGTCCTTTTTTAACTTTGGTAGATGATGATCCTAAGCCGTGGTGGCGAGGTAGAATCTTACCAACTAAAGTTATTGGCACACATAACATTGGATTGCTTTAGTTAGTTGATTTCATAGTTGACCACTCCTTTTGGGATTCTAAGCAAAACACAACTTTGTGGCATGATTTGGGCAATTGTTCTATGGAGATAAAATCTGATGCACATCTGTTTGAGTCGTTCTAATCAATTTAGAGAAAGGATTAATGCTAAATGCCCATATAATTGATTTTTTAACAAGTCAGCAGGGAAGCTCCCTACCTATTTTTCATTTTCATTTTCATAAGATGGAAGTACAAATATTTACAGGTTACAAGGCAACTTGGCCCAAAAGAAAAGAGTAAAACATCATAAAAGACTCTCCCTCCACCATTCCAGAAGATTGCCCTTGCTTGGTGTTGGTATTTCTTAACGCAAACAGAAAGATTCCGCAAGCGCACGGAATTACCGTTGTAGCTTTCACCTGAAAGTATTCAGGGTATTGTATTTTCCACAAGGAACGGAGGTATTTCGTCTAGCTAGTTCGTCCAAGGACAATACAAGGGATAAAGTTGGAAAGGGTAGAGATGGATTCCTATGGATTTTGGGTCTTATGGAATGATAAACTCTACTTTCACTTGCTTACTTCGGGCACCGGGTTGCAACTGGTCTGCCAGTCGATGCTGGCCTATGGCTCTATGTCGAACCCGAACGTGGGGGATTACAAGGGACGGATAGGGCTGTTGCCACCTGCCGCCTACCCCTCCACCATGGGGACGAGGCAAACAAAGGTAGCCTCTAGCCTAGACACCATATCTATGCTATCAACTACTAATCTAGCATCACGCAGGGTTATCCATCTTTATCAGGGCCCTTTACTAGAGTATCCGCTTTGAGAACGGATGACGAACCCACAAACAAGTAAGAGTAAAGATTAACTAATCAAAAGACTTAATGCCATAAGAAACCTGAACACTTACTTAGCAAATATTCTGTCGAGGTACAAGTGTTCGCCGAGGTACAAGTTTGGGGAGATACCGACAAGTCTGGCTCTTCCCCATACTCTCCCAAACCAAATCTACTAGGTAGCTAGGGCCTAGACCCTTTGGAATGGTGCTCTTGTGGTGTAGCTCTTGCTCCTTGGTGTGTTGTTGTTATGAGGGGGAGAGGTCCTCCTTTTATAGGTGGAGAGGAGGGGGGGTCCTTGGAAATATGCTTGATCCCCATATGGAAGAAGCAAAAACTGACCTCAAACCATCATTTAGGTATATTGAATCTGTTGACACTAAAATTTGGTTTGAAAAAGGAAGGACCCCGAGATCTAAATTCATCAGGAGAAAGTTGGGATATTCACCAAAGATCGGCTAGCCAAATTGCCATCAAAATGAAGATGACATCGACATTCCAGGGGAGTGGGACCTATCGGCAAGATCAACAAGGCACAGAGCAAGAAGACACATCGGACTCCATAGAAGGGAAAGATTGGAGTCCAAGTTATATTAGATTAGGAAGTCTATATTTTCTTTTCCAAGTTTGTAACTAGTCCTATTCTACCAGGACTCATATTCAAGCCTTGGGTATAAATATTGAACCCCGGCCATTGTAATAGACATCTCCAACGATCAACACAAACCAGTACCTTTACTTTTCGGCTCACGCCACCCCTTAGGAGTAGGAGTAGACTAGATTTCAATGAGTTCTTCGGCAAGCAGGGCTGTCCTTGGTTAGGTCTGATCTTTGGTTTGTCTGTAAGTATCCGTCATAACTTATATTGTGTTTGTAAGGCTGCCCTTGGTTAAGTCTGATCTCTTACAAGCTTGGTATAAGTTAGTTATCATCAGTTGATTGTAAGGCTGCCCTCGATTAAGTCTGATCTCTTGCAATTAATGATAGTTATCTTTGGTTCTTATCAAAATCTGCATGGCTGCCCTCGGTTAAGTCTGATCTCGTACGAATTTTGATTCAAACCCCCTGCTCGGTTAAGATTGAATTAGATCGGTTTTGTATCATTTTAAATCGTCATCTTGTCGCTTTGCATTTCTCATATCCTGCTTTGATGATGGTTCTTACTAGTCTAGCGCTTCTAATCCAATCTTGATCGAAGATAGCGTTTGGTCAAGGGCATGTTTAGCCCTAGGTAAGGCTTGCTAGTTGATGAGATCTGGTCTAGAAGTGTTTTTATGGCTGCATCGGTTAGGTCTGACCCCCACTGCTAGCATCATAGATTAGAAATCACCAAGTAGTAAGCCTTGCTTATGGCCAAGCATAGTCTTTTGTTGCATGCTTTGTCTGCATCAGCTATTTAGCCGATTGCATGAGCTCCCATGATCAAAGTATGTTCCTGTGATCTCGTTAAGCGTTTATAGATCTATATGCTTTGAAGGTTTAATTTGTTATCCTTATTATGGCTGCATCGGTTAGGTCTGAACCCCACTGATAAAGATATTAGATTGGATCTGATAGGCATATGGGTTTATACACGTCTAATGGTTGAGTGGTTGCATGCTATGACCCTTCTTTCGCTGGAATCGTCTATTTAGCCGATAGCTTGACTTTTGAGAATATATATTGGCTATCTACATGGTTTTTACTTGTTTTTGTCTTGGTTAAAAGCTAGTATGTTTCTCAATCAAATCATATGCTTTCACACCTATCTTTTTACATCTTTCACATGCTTTCATGATAATCAGCAGGTTAGATATATGTAATTAAGTAACAGATGATTGTTGATATGCTTATTTTGCTTATCATACATCATGAACATGCTGGATATCGACTCCCTAGTTGATAGCCTTGTCTTACTGGCCACTTGGCCACACATTTGAAATTGTCTAGATAAACAACCGGCATGTTCCACCTTAAATAACTAATCAATCTTGCTCACTTGTCAATTGCAGGTCAAATTGACTAGCACGCCCCCAAGGTCACGACCGTCTGGTTTGGTGGTGCCCTTCCTAAGCCTGGAGAGAAAGCTCGGGATCTGCTCCACGTGGCCTCTCCCCGGCGTTGATCACTATATTCTCAGTGTTGAATTTTTAGCATCAACACAGGTCTGGCATGCGTGGTGGGACCACAATCGTTTGATCAGAAGCTGACCACAGTTGTTAACATAGAAAACAACAATGCTATCCTCAAGGTCAACCTTGAAGACTTGCCTAATGACCAGAAGGCGCTCATTGAGCAAGTAGTAGAGGAATTCAAAGAGAAGTGCCTGCTATCTTACAACAGGATGCACGAATCAGTCGTCCAGAAGACTCCGCTGCCAAGAGTTCTCCTGCATGGATAGAGCGATCTAGATGAAGAAGCTAAAGCTAGACTTGCCACCTAGATGATCCACAAGACTGTCAATGAAGTCATTACAAATCACAATCAGACGCTTGCCAATACGGTTGGCAATGTTATGAAGATAGTTTTCTTTGGGGGACCAGTTGATCAAACGGGACCAGCATACTTCAATGGCTTCAACCCTTTGGCTGTGGGAAGCAATGTAACTAGCTCTAGTCAATAGCCGAACAGTGGGTAGTATTAGCAGCCACCAGTGCAGCAACCTTCTGGAGGTCAAGCCCTAGACCCTCAAGTTTAGCTAACCGTAGGGGGGCAAGTGCCAACCCCACCAACAGTAGGGGGCAAGGTCAAGGTTAGATGATAGGGAGGCAACCACCAGCTTAGCAATCTCTAAGTGCCCCTATCACACAGATGAATCAGCTTCCAATTGGACAAAACCAAGTTTATTCAGTCTAGTAGCCAACCTCGCCGATCAGTCAACATGTTGTGCAACGGCCGTCTCAGGGAAAGTTCACTACTTCCTATTAGACACCTCAGTCGGCCTATAAAATTGCTCCATCAGTACAATGGATCACCAAGGATGTCGGTCCTAACTTCTTCAATAGTCAGTTACAAGGATATACCATAAGGCCTAGATCAACTATCCAGAAGGTTATCATCCAATTTCTGATGCCAGCACATACGAGATGATGCCACACCCTAGGTATTAGAATCCTTATAACTACAACATTCAACAGCTTCAAACTTAGGGACAACAACTACAAGTTCAAGGATAACAGTCTTAGGATCAGGGTCATTAAGCTCAAGCATAAGGATCTCAAGCCTAGGCCCAAGGATAGCTGAGACAGAAAGTCGTTAGCATGGAGCTAATGAATTCACCAACAGGATAGTTGCTATGATGCAAAACCAGTTTGGTCTCAAGCCTAAAGGGCAAGTTGGCTCCTACCAGCACCCATACCCTACTTGGTATGATATTGTGCAGCTCCCTCCATGCTATAGGGTCCCAGACTTCTCAAAATTTACTAGGGTAGACGAGATGACAACCGTGGAACATATCAGCCGCTATCTCGTTCAGCTCAGAGATGCATCTGTTGAGGAGGCACATAAAGTTTGGTTCTTCCCTTTGTCCCTCTCTGGACCGGCCTTCAGTTGGTTTTCTTCGCTCAAACCAAACTCCATCACTGGGTGGGCCGATCTAGAAAACAAGTTCCATGCATACTGTCGGTGCAGAAAGTGACCAACACGTAAATATTTGTAGTTTTGTTGTACATTGTGATCGGATGTGGCCTAGCACTCAATGACACAGGGTTTATACTAGTTTCGGCAATGTGCCCTACGTCCAGTTTGAGTTGGTCGGCAACTTTATTCCTGAGCCTAGGTGCTCGAAGTTTGTTGTGGGGTTACAAACAAGAGGGAGAAAGATGGGGAGTGCAAGAGGTCCGGTCGAACTCTGGACCGAAAGGCCGAGAGTGACTGGAGCTCCTACGTGTGCTAAGTATTCAAGCGTATGCTCCGTGTAGCTTTAGAGTGTCTAAAGCTAGCAGAGGGTGAATCGATCGTTTGTTGTTCAGATCATCGGAGAGTCCTCCCTATTGGGAGAGAGTGCATCCCCTTTTATAGATGAAGGGGATGGCCTTACGCATGAGAGAGAGAGAGTACGTCTAATAAGTCTTGTTGCCCATGCCGTCAGGTACAAGATGATTGTGGGCACCCACAACACTGTTTATGCCAGACGCATGTGGAAGATTTTACCGCATTCACCATGTATGTTAAACGACTCCGCCCACAACACTGTTGATGCCCAAAGGCATGTGGGGAGTTTTACCTTGTTCGCCTGGTATGGGAATTGATGGCGCCCATAACACTGTAGGGCAAAACATCAGTGCCCACAACACTGTTTGTGTTCTGACATGCCTGGAAGGTTGCAGGGCACCCTTTCGACATGCCCTATCAGTACTGTCCTACAGGTGTACAAGGTATGGTCCTTGGTATTGTGGTTGACTTGAGCGTTCTGCCTTACTTGCTCTAGCCATTTCTTGGGTCCTCACCGAGCAGGCGTCCCCGGTCTGTTGGTCCCAATCGGCTCTAACTATGCTAGTCGGAGAAGAGCTGTAAGCAGAGGTTCGATGCATCCCCGATCGAAGTCGGAAGCAAGTGTCATTCCTCCTTAGCCAAGCCTTCTGGTCAGAGAGGCAGGCCACAGTCAGAAGCAAGCGTCGTTCCTCCTTGGCCAGACCTTCCGTTCAAAGACGTGGGTCAGAGTCAGAAGTGGTGTTGGCTAGGCCTTCCGGCCAGAGAGGCGGGCTGGAGTCAGAAGTGGCGTTGGCCAGGCCTTCTGGTCGGAAAGGCAGACCAAAGTCAAAAGCGAGTGATGTTCCTCCTTGGCCAGGCCTTCTGGTTAGAGAGGTAGGCTAGAGTCGGAAGCGAGCGTCGTTCCTCTTTGGCCAGACCTTTCAGTCAGAGACTGGATCGCCCTTCTAGCCTGTCATTTAGGTATTTTGGGTAGGCCCAGGAGTTGTGTGTCATTTACAATGTCATCTGCTGGGCCGAGCTTTTGCTAGGAAGTAGGTCCATGAGAGACCCTAGGTTTATGAACCCGATAGGAGCCCCTGAGCCCTCGGGTGATTCGGGTAGAATCATCTAGGGGATTTTTGTCTTGATAGCGGGTGCGCACGAGCACACCCGTGGGTGTAGCCCCTGAGCCCCTAGGTGATTTGGCTAGAATCGTCTGTGGGGTTTTTCATGTTTCCAGCGTGCGTGTGTGCACCTTGGTGGGTGTAGCCTCCCCTTTATAGTTTCTGACCCATCATTTCCAGGAGAGCGGTCCCAGGCGTTTGGTCGTGGCCAAGGGACTAGGCAAAATGATGTCGTCAATCAGGGCATCGGGCGTGCTGAGGGTTCAGGTGAGTCGAAGTCATAGATCCAGGGATCAAGCAAGTTAGAGTCGCCAACAAAGGCATCGGGCGCGCCAAGGGATCGAACGAGATGGTCTCATGGATCCAGGCGTTAGATGCAGTCAAGGGATAGCCAAGGGTGAATCAAAGGCATGGATCTTGGCATCGGGTGCATCGAGGGATTGGGTGAGTTGGAGTCATGGATCTAGGCATCGGGCGTGCTGAGGGATCGGGCGAGTCAGAGTTATGGATCCAAGTGTCGGGTGCATCGAGGGATCAGGCGAGTCAGAGTCGTGGATCCAGGCACCGGGCGCACCGAGGGATCAAGCGAGTTAGAGTCATGGATCTAGGCGTAGCTGAGGCCGTGCTGAGGTGTTGGGCATCCCGAGCCCCTGAGCCCCATTGGGCTTAGAAGGGGTTGGTTGAGTTTCATGTGTTACCCCGTCCGCAGTTTCTGCAACTGGAGGGGCTAAGCTAACGTCGCTTGCCTCAATGGCTCAAGTGACGTGCTCGGTGAGCTCGCTAACGGGCACGTTCAAGTGAAATTTGGGTCCGTCGTTCATGACGGGGTCGGCATAGCCCTCATGTCGCATTCCACTGCTCCTTAACCCGTGTCTCGGCAGATGCCTGGGTTGTTTTGGAGACCGACCCAGGTGGCCCGCTGGCCTCCCCTCGATGGAGATTCTATGGGCATGGCTTGAGAATAGGATTGAACGAGAAGGTTGAGATGACCCTATCCACTTTAGAGCAGACTGGGTGAGGGCCGCTAGGGCTCATCTGCATTTTCTTGCCTAGCTCTATTTGACGCGAGGCGGCCTCGAGCCATTCATGGGCTGGCCTTCAAACCCCGGTCAGTCATTACTCATGATGAATGAGGCAACTGCCACTTCGTGACGCAACACGGAGCGTTGTGATGCATTTAACTGCATATGCAATGCTTCGAATGTATGGGCTGAATGAATGCGTGCATGGATGTATGAATGATAGTAGATGAATGAATGATCATATAAAGAAATAGTGGGGGTTGGTAATGTTACCTTGATGACTCGAGTGATAGGGTTTGAGGAGCTCCTATCGGATATGTCCGACCGGGATCCACGCTCGTCATTCATGATGGAGTCAGCATGGCCCACATGGGGTGACCCTCTGCTCCTTACCTATCTCTTGGCGTTTGCCTGAGCCGTCTGATCAACTCAGGAAGCCCATTGGTCTCTCCTGGGCAGATGTCCCATCATTGAGCCCTTTCCAAGTCTTTCCTAGGAAGGCAGAGGGCCGCCTGCTTGTGGTTGTGCCTTGTTTCCCATGCCCAGCGTGTGGTAGTGGTGGGCCATGCCTAGGCCATGTCCTGTCTGACTAGGCACCATCTTGTCGGGCGAGCCGCATCCCATCAGTCAGGGCATGTCCCACCGCATCCTATCCGCATTGAATAGGGGAAGAGAGAGAGTTTTTTGCCCCAATCCCTCGCCTTTCCCCAACTGTTGCGCCTTCTCCTTAAATAGGGGAAGGGAGGGGGCTTTCGTTCCTTTCCTTCGCCTATTCCCCATCTGTCGCCTCTTCTCCTTCTTCCTTCTCGCCAAGAGCATTTGAGTACCATGGCGGTTCCTAGGAGAAAAAGGGTAGAGCGAGGAAGAGGAGAAACTCATAGATCCATTTGCGAATCCGAAGCACAATGTCGAGCTAGAGGTCATCCGTTGTGTGTGAGTCGGTGTTGGCCGCCTTCACCGAGAAGGGGGTGCTGCCACCGAAGGAGGTGGCATACTGGAGGGCTCCCATGGGGGAGGCTGTCCTACGGCCTCAAGCTGGTGAGGTCGTCTCCTTCCTCGCCTTCCACGAGCATGTAACACCCTAAAATTTGCCTCTTTTGAAATAGAGCTAAAATGATTTTTTTATGAATTTTTGTGCACATGAAATATAGGAAAATAAAATTTTTCATTAATTTAAAATTCATCATAAGGTTTAGCAACTGGTTGTGCATACATGTTGGTGCATAAAGTTTATTGTGATGAGTGGTGTTGATCCAAAACTCCAAAGTAATTTGGAATGTTTTTGAAAAGGGTTTGAAATTGGCTTTGAAATAAAAGAAAAGAAAGAAAAGAAAATTAGAAAATAAAAGTATTTTCAAAGTTGTAAAGTTTATCTTGGAAAGCCTAACAAAATTGGCCATTTTTATTTGAATAGGGAAGTATTTTTGAAACTATACTTGAATTTGATTCGAATTTGGCTTGGAAATGAAAACTAGAAATGGAAAGGATTTGATTTTGTAAAAAATTGCTTTTCTTCCTTTTCAGCCCAGCCCTAGAACCAGCCCGCTCTTTTCCTCCTCCCCTTGGTCTGCTCCGCTCCCCTCCCTCACCTGGCCGCTGGCGGCCCAGTCCCCGTGCCTCCCCTTTCTTCCCTTCCTCCCACGCACAACCCGCTCCGCATTGGCCCACTTGAAGGCCTGCTCCGCGCCCCTTCCACCGCACCACACATGCGCGCGGCCCAGCTCTGCACCCTGGTCCGCTTGGCCTTCAGCGCCCATGGCCATGCCCCGTCCACTCCCTTCTCCCTTCTCTCACTACGCTACTAGCCCACCCGTCAGTCGACCATGTCCCCTTCCTTCCCCTCCCTTTCCTTTTCTTCCCTGAGCGCTCCTTTCCTTCCCAGCCGCCCGCCGATGGCGCTGCAAGTATAGCAAGTCGCCGGTGCCGCGCCCATATGGCAAGCGGCCAATTCTGCCCATGTCCCACTCCCCTTCTAGCTACAGCGCCCCGCCTGGCCTACAAAACCCAAGTTTGACCCCTCCTTCCCCCTTTTCTCCGACCGCCCTAGACGAAAGGGTAAATCACGACTCACAGTGAAAGTGTACAACCTTTATAGAGTGTAAAACTATTATAACAGCCATGCTCACGGACACGAGTGGCCTTGTAACCCTTATGGAATAGAGATGATCACTAATGATTAATTTTTTATGCTATTCATTATTCATGTTTACCTGATCATGTGGTTTTGGGCTTATGATAAATTTGTTGCTACTCAAATGCTTAAAAAGATTACCTATTAAGAGCTAATCATAGTAAACCAGTATCAACCTTTTGAGCCTCATGAACCCCATGTTATGTTGCTAAGTACGATATGTACTTACGCTTGCTTTACTTCTCTATACTTTGGATAAAAATCTCGGATGGGTACCAGATTGCCAGTTTGAAGGAGTTAGTCTTGTGGTCAACCAGTCTGTTGTCCCTACAGATTTGGAGTCTTCACCTGAAGATCGAAGTTACCTTGTCCGCTGTCTATACTCTAATGTTATATTCTTTATACTAATACGTTATGTATTTAAGCATTGTCTACTGATATTACCCTTATTTGTGGCTATATGTGAGATTTGACTTCATGGGTTCACATATAGTGTGTATCTGGTTTTGTCTTTAAAACCAGGTGCTATAAAGTGGTATCAGAGCAATGCTAACTGTAGGACACAAGCCTAGATAGAACTAGACGTTTTAGCATGCTTTCATCTTTGCTTAGTTCTTGTTTTCTCTCCAACCTTGTTATTTGCTAAAAGTTATGCTCACTTCGGCCTCTGTCTGTTATGAAAACTTTGTCTCTATTCTCAATCCTCTCTCTTCGTTTATATAGATGGGTTGTAATGAGGAGACCACCAGCATCAGAAATCAAGAGGACCAAGCTACGTTGTCCTTGACTGCATTCGACAAGGAGAAGCTTGTAGCTATGCAACAACAAGCACCAGAAGGAATGACTCAACCTAGAAGTTTTCAACAGTGCTTGCCACAAAGTCAAACCAACATACCAAAGGGACCAGTGAAGAAACAAGTAGCAGAAGCTTGGAAGAATATGAAGTCCAATGAAGATGTTGGAAGGATGGCACATGGATGCCAGGATCAACCACAACAGAAGTAAGAACAGAAGGTCCAGAAGAAATAAGAGCAAGGAAGTAAAGTAAAGAGAAACTACATCCAAGGAAAATTGAATAATATGGATATGATTACTACTCATGGAACTAAGGAGGTTGTGTATGGTTTCATTCTAGTAAACTCAGCTCCCGCCACAGTGTTGTTTGACCCTAGAGCTTCACATTTGTTTATCTCTAGCCAATATGTAGAAGATCATAAGATAATTATGCTTCCGATAAGGAACCCGGTGATGATTAACTCTCTAGGAGGTGAAGTGAAGGTAGACTACATATGCCCAAGAGTTAGTCTTGACATAAAGGGGGTAAACTTCATGGTAAACCTTATCATTTTGGAGTCAATGAAAATTGATGTTATCCTAGGACAGGGATGGTTATCTACTTGTAAAGGAGTGATTAAGCATTGCCCAATGTTTGGTTCTTCTAACAACACCGTTAGGAGAAAGAATTGAGTATGAAGGTATTCAACTTGTACCTGAGGACAATGTGGAAAAGAAGAGAAAGGAGGTCTCACCAGAGTCAGAATTGGGAAGCAATCAATATTTGAGTTCTACTACATTGTCACGTCCAGCTCCAATCCCTGGTCAGATAAACTCAGACTCTAAAGAATTAAAAGTTTCTCAAGCTAAGATTACTCCACTCTTTCCACATGAGGTATGCATAGATGGGTGGATGAGCACCTATAAGGAGTTTCAACCCCAAAAGATCAAGCGAGCAAGAAAGCGGTCCAGTCAAACAAAGATGAACCTTCAGAGTCAGCAAGCTGACAACTCACGAAGCAACAATTCTATGGAGTATGACATCACAAAGGATCCAACTAAGAGAAAGTGTTATCATTGCCAGCAGGAAGGACATTATGTTAAATCTTGCCCACAGAAGAATCAACAATTACCCATGGAAGTAGCCAGAGTCAAATCACTACCGGACTGCCACCAAAAAGTGTCAGTGATACCCAACCCGAAAGATGCATTCGGTGAGAGTGACTAATGAAGAAGTCATGCTAGACTACCCGAGAACCTTAGTTAAGGAATAGGAGTTTGTGCCCTTTATGCAATAAAAACGATAGTATCGCAAGTTGAGTCAATGATTGAGATGTGCACTTTTATTGCTTGTTGAACTGTCATTATGCTTATGATTGTTTTGAATATTTGTAATGATTGCAATGATCTTGTGGGGTGTTCCCACAATTTCATTTAGTTTATAGGCCTAAGGTATAAGGATAAGTGCAATAGATAGATGGGTTATGGTTTTCTTCTGTTTCCCTTATCCTGTCTTTTCGAAGCAGTCTGCACCCTTCGGCTTATATCTCTGATTTTAAATGATAAAAAATCATGAGAAAATTCTATACAATAGTAGACATCAACATCTTTCTCTGACCGTAAGAACCGCCCTTATAGACATTATGGTTTGGGAGTTATGAAAATCACAAGACGATGCATCTGTGCTGTCTGAAAACCTGGAGTAGTTTCTGTTGTGCACAGTTTTGACCAAGTGAACTATAGAATTCGGAAAAGTGTTCTATAAGGAAGTTGTGGAGAATTTAATAAGATTTCCAACGGTATAAGCTACAACTTCATTGGATTAATAGAATGGGAGTTACAGCTGTCTTACCACATTGCTATTTTTCTACTTGTGAGGAAATTCAGATTTCTTGTCCTTGCCCATATACAAGAGTATCATTGGGATGATAGAACATCTTGATACTAGTAAGCTCATCCGAAGAAGGTGCAAGCTACCCTTCTTGTGTCCCCTAGTTTATCTTTTCTTAAGGGGAGTAGCCAAGTTGAAGAATTTGCAAGATGAAGTGTCCTACATTCTAGTTTGCGCAGCGGAAGCGTGGTGATACCCAAAGATGCAAGAGAAACTTAGAGTTTCAATGAAGTTTGGTTAGAAGTTCAAGAAAGGTTTACCAAGATCATAAAGATTTTGGTAGAGCTACTGGAGAAGCTTATAAATTAGTTTGGATCAAGAAACCTCAAGTAATTGTTTGAAGGAATCCAAGAAGAGGTTGAAGTAAAACCTAGGTATTAGCTTTGTTAGATCAGGACAAGAGCTTTATATCCACTATGATGCACCTTATCAAGGTGTGGAATGTGTACTTATACGAGAAGAAAAGTAGTGGCTTATTCATTAAGTAAACTAAGGAAGCTTGAGTTGAACTACCTAACATGTTATCTGGAGTTATCCATTGCGAAGCATGGAAGTACTATCTTCTTGAAAGTAAAAGTGACATCTAGGAGGATCACAAGAATATATAGGACATCTTCACCAAGTTGGTCTTGAGCTTGTGATAACCTCATTGGAATGAGATTGATTATGACTCGAAAAAGTGCTATCACTTCGAGAAGCAAAGTCATGGCCAATGCCCTTAGCAATGGAGAATTGTGCTAAGAAGGTCCGGGTGACACTAAGGATTAAGAGTTGTATTCCCAGTTCGAGCAACTTAATCGGGATCACCTTGGCGAAAGGGTAAATCATGACTCACAGTCGACGGCGCCATGTCAGCGCATCCACCGCACACGTGGTGCACCACGCCAATCATGTGCTACCATGTGGCGCCCAGTCAGCACCGCGGTCAAGCCATGCACGTTTTGCATATTAGTCCCTACATTTTTCTATAATTAACCCGCAATCCAAATCTGTTCAAAATAATTTCTTTTTAGTCTTGTGTTCAAAATAATTTCTTTTTAGTCTTGTTTTCATTCGTTTAGGACCTTGTAATTTCCATAAATAGTGCGTGTAGTCCAAAATCCTTGAAAATTCATATTTTAATTGTTTTAATTCAATAATGAGTTCGAGTTATTTACAGAAATGCCATTACACCTTATTTCATGCATAACTTTTGCATTTTAAGTCCGATTTGACCCGTTCGAATTGCGTTAGGACTGTATTTACGTTTTCTACATGTTTATACTACTGTTAGGCATGTTTTCAATATTTAAAATTTATGGGCAGATTTAATCTATTATTTAACTAAAGTAAAACTTTTTTAAATCACAACTTATTCATTTTAACTCCGAAATAGTCTGTTCAAGTTGTGTTAGATTCATAGCGATGAGATCTACGCACTAGTAACATTGTTTACTATATTACTATTTCTAAAAATCATAGTTTAAATCATATCTTGATTAATAATTATGCAACTGGATTTTATAAATAAAATGTGATTTGTTTTACTTCAGTTTTATAATTCAAATCTAAAATTGACTTAATTCAATCTATATTATTTATAAAATATCTTATATATATATGAATTTATGTAGTTAAAATAAATGAAGCCTATAGTTTTCTTTTCCACGTATAAAGCAAATCTGTCGGTAGTTGTATCGTTTCAACCGTAGCTCCGATTAGTGTGCTTCTCGCGACTGTGTGTTCGTAGCGATGCGTAGAATCGTATTTCAAACTCTTTTACTTATTTGTCTATGATTGGTGTACTATACTGATATAGATGCAATTGTATGCTATGCACATATGTGTATGGATGTTTGTGTGGTGTTCTACGATTACGTCCAGTCGATGAGATATACGTGGTGAGTCCAGAAGCAGTTCTTGGAAGATTTGGACCAGAAGAAGATCTGATCTAAGTTTAAGGAAAGTATAGCATGGGACCATCCTTGTTACCTATTCACCTTTAATCACTTAATTCATATTGCATGTGTCTATCTTGTTACCTATAAGGATACCCTAGATATTTGATATCTTGTGCCTTGACACCATGGGTGATTATGCATTGGGTAGTATTATGCTAGTGCTCAAGATGAACAGCCATGATCTTGTAACTTGACTAATAGAATATGCAATAAACACTAAAAGATGTTTTTAGCAACATGGAAATAGGGGGCTAGAGTGTTTATCTACTTTCTAAATGCTCTTAATTCCTCTCCCTAAGGACTTATCTATAAGTGATCATCTAGGACTTACAGTATAGCTGTGAGGACTATATGGCTCTAGCTTTAGCTCAGTATGAGGACATTTTCTAGGTTGTTAGTGGTTACCTTTATGGCACAAGAGGGGGGCACTAGTTGGTATGTTTCCTTATCTGCTAGGGTGTGTGTACCATGCCGTGTGCCCACACGTGCCACTCCAAGAGGGGGGGGCACATACGGGTAGACGGCTAAAACCTTAGCAGCCCTAACTTATTAGACGAACCTTTCAAAGGCTTCATAGTGAACCCTGCTGACCTTCCTTGATAGTGGGTCAAGGGGCTGATCACCCTTGGCGAAAGGGTAAATCATGACTCACAGTGAAAGTGTACAACCTCTACAGAGTGTAAAACTGTTATAACAGCCGTGCTCATAGACACGGGCGGCCTTGGAACCCTTATGGAATAGAGATGATCACTAATGATTAATTGTTTATGCTATTCATTATTCATGTTTACCTGATCACGTGGTTATGGGCTTATGATAAATTCATTGCAACTCAAGTGCTTAAAAATATGACCTATTAAAAGCTAAACATAGTAAACCAGTGTCAACCTTTTGAGCCTCATGAACCCCCTATTATGTTGCTAAGTATGATATGTACTTACGCTTGCTTTACTTCTCTATACTTTGGATAAAAATCCTAGATGGGTACCAGATTGCCAGTCTGAAGGAGTTAGGCTTGTGGTCAACCAGTTAGTTGTCCCTGTGGATTTGGGGTCTTCGCTAGAAGATCGAAGTTGTCTTTTCCGCTGTCTATACTCTGAGGTTATATTCTTTATACTAATGTGTTATGTATTTAAGCATTGTCTATTGATATTATCCTTATTTGTGGCTATATGTGAGATTTGACTTCCTGGGCTCACATATAGTGTGTATCTAGTTTTATCTTTAAACCTGGGTGCTATAGAGCATGGGCTAGGATACCCTACGCACTAGTTCTTGCGCAGGCTCCTCAATGAGTGGGGCCTAGAGCTACAACACCTCAACCCGACTGGGGTGCTACATATCACTGGCTTCATCACCATCTATGAGGCCTTCCTCAAGATGGAGCCGCACGTGGACTTCTTCCAGTGGCTCTTCTCTGGGTGAGCCTTGTCGGAGGGGGACCTGCCTAGGATCGTGGCGGTGGGGGGGCTTCACGCTGTAGAAGAAACCAAGTGCGTCTAGCGCCTACCCCGCGTACTACCCCTATGACTCCAATCGAGGGAGGCACGTGGAGTGGTTTTATATCAGGAACCTGGTGGAGGCGCCATTCTCGTCATTCACCGGTAGAAGGCCGGAGAGGCGGGACAGCTGGTCGTGGGGACCTTCTAGCCAGTAGAAGAAGTTGGAGGTTATTAGGGTGGAGCTTCAGAAGTTGGTGCAGTAGGGCCTTGATGGTGTGTGGGTGTTCCACACCTTCCACCATCGGGTCACCCCGCTAGTAGAAAGGATGCGGCCGATGTGGATGTACAATGGCCCGATGGACCCTGACCGTGTGTCGTCGGAGGAGTTGGCAAAGGACAAAGTCTGGAGCTGACTGGACCGGGTGCTGCGACTGAGGCCCAAAGAGTCCCTCGACGGAAATCCTGGAGCTCTTCATGCTTCGAATCTATCCAACCTGGTATGTTCTCCTCTCCTTATTTCATGTCCCTTTTAATCTTGCTCTCCTATAATCTTGACTTCGAGTCATCTATTTTGTTGGGACTCGAGCGCTACAAGTCCCGACCGCATCTTCCAAAGGGGCCAGAGGGTGTGGCTTGGCAGGTGGCCCTAAAGGAGGTGGCGAACGGCTAGAAAAAGAAGAGAGTCGAGAAAGCTCGGAGGAGGTACTAGAAGGAGTAGGATATTGCCCGACGCGTGCGGGCCAGGGAGAACAGGAGCGATGTCAAGGTGGAGCTCGAGTCGGAGGACCCCATGGAGATGGGTGACAACATGATCTCCTACGAGGAGGAGAGAGGCTAGGAGGTCATGACTTTAGTGGTGCGTCACAAGTCTGTGGCCACATCTGCCAGCGGTGAGCATGAGGCAGAGAGGCATGGCGACATACCCATGGCAAGGAAGCACGCCGTGAGCTCAGACACCATCGATGAGCGAGAGGCGAAGCGAACGTGGTCGCCACGCTCTTTAGAGGCATCGCTGGCCTTTGTCCCCACCTGCTCTGGGCACGGCGGGGCAGGCCATGCTATCAGAGGAATAGGCTCGCACCTGCGCATCATCGAGGCCAGCGCCAGCACATGACCCACAATGGGGAGATGCCCCGCTAGCTGCTCCGGTTAGCACGCCCCAAGCTGGAGGTCTTGGTGATTCGTGGGCTGATCGGGAGCCGACCGGATCGACTCCCCCATGGTTGAAGTGAGGGGCATGGGTTGCAACCCACGAGTGATCCCTATCTAGCGGGCCTGTTGCCTGCAGGTTGTGGCTTCAGAGCCCTGACTCTTGCGTCCCGGTATGTATTCTTTGTTTCTTTTTTATCTCATAATTGAGGTTTTGGAGTGCGATTGACCTGTTCCTTTTGATAGGGGCCAGATGCTGATGGGGTTGAGCATCGCCTCGGCTCTTGTGCGGGTGGAGTGGACACCTAGCCTACAACAAGCTGTGATGAGCGGTGGGGAGAGCAGGCTGGTGGTGGCGCGTCCTTCCCCTCAAGGGTGGTGCCTTCCTAGCCGGTCGCAAGTATGGCGGCGGCGGAGGTGATGGTGGCGATCCCAGCGGTGGCAGAGGCTAGGTCAGAGGTGACCCTAGCGGCCCCTCCCCCACTAGCTATGGTAGAAGAGGAGAGGGAGACCAGGCTCCCTGCCTCATCGAGCGGAGGGCCACATGGCTCACCCTCCTGATCAGAGCCAGAGGTGTCGAGGGGGGATGTGGCCAAGCTAGAGGCGGAATGTCCGCTGGCCGGCTGTGAAATTGAGGTATTGGAGGTCTCCTCCGACGGTGAAGCAGGTGATAGGGTGGAGCCATCGGTGCCGTCATAGGAGCTAGTGGTGGTCTAATCATCGGCTAGGCCTTCTAGCGGGCTGGGGGCGACCGACCTGGTGTGGCCCTGCCCTGAGAACCCGAGGAAGGTTCAATTCATCCTTCGGGATGAGTAGGAGGATCAACTCTGGGACATGCTTAGGGGAGAGGACTTGTGATGGAGTCCAATCTTGCCCAAACTAGGGTGAAGCTGGAGGAGGCCCTAGAGCGGGTCAAGTCCATCCAGCAGGTGGTCATGGTCGACCTTTCCCACATCACAGAGGTGAGTTTTCTACATTTGTCCTTGACTCCTTGGTCTTTCATCAGTTGCCTCAGCATGCTTACTTCTTGTTTTGTAGGGTCTAGAGAAGATGTCGAGCCGCAAGTCCTGTTTCCTCTAGATGGAGCACGCCCAGATGGAGCGGGAAGCCGCAGTGTCATGGTAGGTCACCAATCTCAAGTGCCAGCTGGAGTCCACCCGCCATGAGTCCCAAGACCGGGCAATAGAGGCGACCAAGGCACGGTAGCAGAACTGCTCGCCGTGTAGCGGGCGACCATCACCGAGCGGGGGCTCAACGCAGCAAAGGTTCACTAGGCGGAGACCAAGGCAATGCTATAGAAGTCCTAGGCCGAGACTGAGGTGGTGCTCCTGAGTTCCCTAGAAGCCCTAGAGTCAAAGCGGAAGGCCTAGTCGGAGGTCGACCAGGAAGTGCTCATGCTCTAGGGCCAGGTGCTTGGGATGGAGGAGTTGAACATCTGGTTGTGTGAGCAAGTTACTCAGCAGGAGGAAGGACTTTCCATCCTTGAGAACACCCACCTCGGTATGTACTTGTTCTGCTTTTGATGTCTTGGTTTCTTCCTTTAGCTTGCTTTTGAGCTTGTCGTCCTTCTTCAAGAGCTGGGCAGAAAGGTTGGGTCACTGGAACAGAACTTGGAGATGACCAAGGCGGCGATTGGCCTAAATGCAGAGGCGCTAGCCAAGTCCCTTGAAGAGTGACGTGCTCTCGAGGGGGAACTTGACCAGATGTGCAATGTCACCTAGGTCATCGTCTCGAAGGTCTTTGGGTCGGCGCCAAGTACCAGCATGCCCGCCATCTGACTGGCAGAGGTTCCGGATGAGGTTTGAGACCTCATCTCCGATGGAATGTTCTACAGGACGTTGGGGGTGTTGACTTCGATGGTGATGCACCACCTGGACCTAGACTTTGCCGCCATCTACAGCTGGTATACCGATAGCTAGAGCCTAGAGGCCATCCATGTGCTCGGGGAAAGCATGCTGCCACATGCATAGTTGGTGGCAGAGCAAGTCTCCGCGCAGTGGATGATGGATTCCCGCTGTGTGAACGTTGCCGAAGGCACGCACTAGGAGGACGTCGCCCAGTCTACGGATGGAGCAGAGCCCGGATCAGAAGCAAATGTCGCCCCACCTCTGACTGACCCTAGTGTCACCGTGCCAGAGAGCGAGCAGCCCTTACCTTCATTGGTCGCGCTGGCAGTCGATGCCGTCAGGCAGCCACAATAGCATGTGAAGTAAAAGTACTTAGCATATGTAAAGGATGAGTTCATGGGGAAGCCCCTGTGTAAACATTTTTGTGTATTAATGAATATAATCAGTTTCATTTTTGTGATGGAATCACTTCGTTTGGGGAAGCTTGTCCCATCCGTTCCTTATTTTTACCTTAGCATAGCTTTGTTTTTATTCTTTCTTTTTCACACTTGCCCATTCGTCCCGTAGGCTACAACCTTAAGAGCCTAAACGCGGCCCATGAGGCTCAGCTACATGTAACCGTAGGTAGAGATGGGGTGTGATCAGTTGGAATGTTGAAGCAAAGTTACGTAAGATAATTAAAGAAACAGACTACCCTTTCGTTTGGGTAAAAATGTATTTACCATATGATAGTAAAAAAAGAGGTGGTATCACACCCTCCTGGAGCCCCTGAGTGATCTAGGCTGAAAGTGTTCAGGCCAGGGTGCTTTGCAGGAGCGAACGTTTGAATGAAAAAATGGTAAGACCAAATTTTTAAGGGAAGAAACGACATAACTATTCGATGTTCCAAGTGTTGGTAAGAACATCGCCGTTATCGTCCTTCAGTCGATAGGTGCCTGATCGGATCACTTCGGTCACTGTATAGGGTCCTTCCCATGGTGGAGAGAGTTTCTACTTCTCCTTGGTTGATTGGGTCCTTTGAAGCACGAGGTCTTCGACCTCGAGGATCCTTCCTCTAATTTTCCTCTCATGGTACCTATGGAGAGTCTGCTAGTAGCGAGCGGAGCAGATGATGGTTGTTTTATGAGCCTCCTTGAGTAGGTCAAATGCGTCTTGTTGAGCCTCCATGGCTCGGTCGTGGTGGAAGGCCTTAACTCTTGGGGCACCATGGTCGATGTCGGAGGGTAGCACTGCTTTAGCTTCGTAGGCCAAGAAGAAAGGTGTGAACCTTATGGATTGGTTTGGGGTCATTCTCAGGCTCTAGAAGATCGCTGGGACCTCTACAACCCATCGCCTGGTGTACTTGTTGAGTCGGTCGAAGATGTGTGGCTTAAGTCCTTGGAGGACCATGCCATTGGCATGCTCGACCTGACCATTAGTACGTGGATGTCCGACCGAGGCCTAGCCGATCCTGATGTCGTATCCATCACTGAAGTCCAGGAACTTCTTCCTAGTGAAGTTAGTTCTATGGTCAGTGATGATACAGTTAGGAACACCGAACCGGTAGATGATGTCGAGGAAGAATTTGACCGCCTCTTCTGAGCGGATGTTGGTGATGGGCTTCGCCTCTATCCTCTTGGTGAATTTGTCCACTGCTATGAGTAGGTGAGTGGAGCCACCCAGGCCCTTTTTGAGGGGTCCTACCATGTAGAGGCCCTAGACCACGAACGACCAGGTGATAGGGATGGTTTGGAGCTCTTGTGCCAGCAAATGAGTTTGCCAAGCATAGAACTGGCATCCCTCGCATCTACGGACGACCTCGTCTGCATCTTGTAGTGTTGTGGGCTAGTAAAAACCTTAGCAAAAGGCTTTTATGGCCAGCGATGTCAGGGCCATGTGATGTTTGTAGATTCTGGCATGGACCTTGAGAAGGAGTTGTTTCCCTTGGTTGGTGGGGACGCACTTCATGAGTACTCCCGATGGACTTTGTTTGTAAAGTTCATCACTAATGGCGATGAATGTCTTGGCGCGTCGAGCGATCCATCGTGCTTTAGTCCTTTTGAGTAGGAGAACCTCCTCAAGGAGGTAGGTGAGTTGCAGCGCTCGCTAGTCGATTTGGTCGAGTACCAACACGGCGACGTCGGCGGGCCACATCGTCACAAAGACACTGGGGTCGGAGCCACCGAGAGCTGGTTTGGCGTCAGGGTAGAGCCCCTGAGCACCGGTTTGGCGTTGGGGTGTTTCTGGATTAGACCTTCTAGGATGTGGGCAAATAGTTCATGAAGGTCGTTGATGAAGACCCTGTCTAGAGATGGAACCCGCCTGGCAGCCAATTTTGCAAGAAAATCGGCGACATCATTGTCCTTTTGGGGGACATGATGCAGCTCGATCCCCTAGAATTTGTCCTCAAGCTTACGCACCTCCTAGTAGTATGCTGCCATGAGGGGGCTTTTGTAAGAGGACTCCTTCATGACATGGTCGACGACCAGCTCTGAGTCATCGCGAACATAGAGTCGCATAGCGTCGAGCTCGATGGCGATGCGTAGTCTATTGATGAGGGCCTCGTACTCCACAGCATTGTTTGAGGCTGAAAAGTGGAGGCAGATGGCGTAGCAGAGCCTACACCCATCTGGGGAGATCAGAACCACTTCAGCCCTCGAGCTAGGCACCATGATGGACCTGTTGAAGTACATCATCTAGTACTCATGGGTGACGTCTGAGGTCGTTAGCTAGACCTCCATCCATTCAGCGACAAAATCTGTGAGAGCCTGAGACTTAATAGCGGTACGGAGGATATACCTAATGTCATGGCCCATGAGTTCAAGTGCCCACTTGGAGATCTGTCCTGTGGCATCGCGGTTGCGGACGATGTCTCTGAGCGGGTATGAGGTGATGGCGTCGTGGTCGGTGAAGTAGTGCAGGAGCTTTCGGGTCACCATCAGCACGCCGTATAGGAGTTTTTGCACCTGGGGGTACCAGACCTTAGGGTCGGTGAGTACCTCCCTGATAAAGTATACAGGTCGTTGGACCTTAAGGTGGTGTCCAGGCTCCTCCCTTTCGATGACCAAGGCAGCGCTCACCACGTGGTTGCTTGCCGTGACATAGAGGAGGAAGGGTTCTCCCCATTCGGGAGCGATGAGGATTGGGGCCGACGTCAATGATGTTTTGAGGCTCTCCAAAGCCTACTGCACTTCCTTAGTCCAAACAAAGGCATCTGTTCTTTTGAGAAGCTTGTAGAGAGGCATCCCTTGCTCGCCAATCCAGGAGATGAACTAGCTCAGGGTGGCCAAACAGCCAGTGAGCCTTTCCACGCCCTTGATGTTATGTATGGGGCCCATGTTGGAGATGGACGTGATTTTTTGGGGGTTGGCATCGATGCCATGCTCGGACATGATGTATCCAAGCAGCTTCCCCTTTGGAACCCCGAAAACACATTTTTTAGGATTCAATTTGATGTTGAACCTTCGGAGCTTCATGAATGTCGTGGCCAAGTTTGAGATCAAGTCGCAAGCTTGAGCCGTTTTGACCATTATGTCATCAAAATAGATGGCGATTGTTGGTTTCGGCCGCTCGGCTTGATCAAGATGATCAAGCGGGTTGATTTGATTGGCAAAGCATTGCTGCATGCACCTTTGGTAGGTGGCACCAGCATTCTTCAGACCAAAGGGCATGTTTACGTAACAGTATGAACCATACGGGGTGATGAACGAGGTTGCGAGCTGATCAGACTCTTTCATCGTGATCTGGTGATAGCCTGAGTAGGCATCTAGAAAGGAGAGGATCTCGCATCCCGAGGTGGAGTCGACTATCTGGTCTATGCGCAACAATGGAAAGTGATCCTTTGGTGTCACACCCAATTTTGCATAGCAAAACCAAGTACTCATATATGTGCGCCCAGGATATCCAAACACATACATATATCACAAATTGCAATAGTATCAAAGTAAAGTACTTATTACATCACATATCTCATCATAAAGTTAATAAAAAGTTTGCTCAATGGCAATATTGTTACAATCACAGCAGAATAACTAGCCTAATCTACCACATGGACTCCAACTGGTGAACGTCTCCCTAGTAGTCCTAGACATCCTTCGGAAACTCTTCATATCCATTATCTATTACCCATCCAGGATTTTCATTGGATGTAAAGCAAGTGTAAGCTCACCATGCTTAGCAAGTATATCCAAGGGATCTATGAGGCTCAAAAGGCTTGACACTGTTTGACTGCGGTTCGCAATTTTAGTTGATCAAGTTTTAGCATCCTGTATCACTACTTTAGTGAACAATCCCAATTCCCAAGTGATATTAAAGTATAGTCAAGTTTATCTCAATTCCCAACCATCCACCATCCATAGTAACCACTAATCTTGAAGGATCCAGACCGCTCGTATCCCGTGAGCACGGCTGTTATAACAGGTCAAATATTTCTATAGAAATTATACATCTTTACCCACGGAGCCATGATTCTCAATGCCAGGGTTTGCAAAGCCCACTACACCTCTACCTAGGAAGTGTGGCTGGATTTCACTATGTAACCCTTAGCTAGTCGCACTAACAAGTCATAGCTGCTAAGGAGTGGCACATGTGGGCAACGCAGCACGGTACACACATCCTAGCAGAAAAAGGAAAGATACCCTCTTACCCTTAATAGAAGCTACAGACGAGCTAGTACAATCTAGTTAACAGGTTAAAGTCAAAGCCATATGACACTCGGGGTTGTACGAAACCTCCTGGGTTGCCGCTTCAGGATTATGTCCATATCGAGAGGCACTAGAGTACTCAACCCAGTACTCTAGCACCCTATCTGTTGCTAAAAAGGTTCATGTTATCATATTGCATAATGTCTTTAGTCATGTTTAATTATTATTCTATATCTAGCACTACAGCATCTATCCAAAATGCATACCCAACCCTAGGTAACAAGGATATGTGGTACAAGTATTCATCTAGGTAAAGTCCTTAAAGGTATATCAAATTAGACACATGCATGAATATGAATAGTAATTGTTCATAGGTACAAGGGGCCTTTGGTAGACTTACCTTCTTCAAAGTTGTCCTAGAAGTACTGTTGATCCTGTTGTGGGTCCTCGGTCACCTCAAATGGCTCACCCTCTAATCGTGTTTGAAATCACCAATCAAGCATCATTCCAATCATTACATGCATACAAGATAGATTTCTATTAGAATAGTACACCAAATAGTAAAAACATAAGTTGAAAAGCTTATAAATCTATTCTACATATTGCTAAAGCCTAAAATGGTGGAGATCCTGACCTGCATCAAAGATTGGGAGGCTACTGAAGCTCAGCTGCAACACATGGTGGAGGACAAGGAGCTTGAAGAAGCATTTGAACAACTTTATCTTGATTAGTTATCATTTATGTAATGGGACTGTAATATTATGGACTATGGACTGGACTTTGATGAACTTTATAATTGGAGCTAGGCTATACTCTTTTTTCTATTTAGGATTTCTCACAAGGGTGAGTTTTACCTAGATAGGTTTTTAATGAGGCAGCCATTGCACTAAAGCTCCCAATAAAATGTTATTTTGTTCTCTGCTATGTTTGTGTGATTATGTGACTTTGAGTCTTTGATAAATTCTCTGAACATGTAACTTTGTGTGACTCTTTGATAAGTTCTTTGATTCTGAACAGTTTGTGATTCTGATCAGTTTGTGTGACTCTTTGATTCTGATCAGTTTGTGATTCTAAACATTCAGACTTTATGATTTTGATCAGTTTGAAGTGTTGATCACTTATAGTGCTAGTGCCGGCATGGGCACTGCTGGGCCGTCGTGCCCAGTGACACGGCACGGCATGGCTAATACCTGATAGTGCCGTGCCTAGGCCGGCACAGCGGCCCGGCGGCACTAACAGGCATGTCACGACTAGTCTACCGTGCCGCGTAGTGCCGTGCCTGACCAGGCCATGCCTGGCCGTGCCCGTGCTAGTGTCGTGCCGTGTGACCCGTTTGGCCAACTATATGTATGACTAAAACAAGCCCGGGCTTGGTACTCATGCTTGTGTAGTAAGCTACGAAGCCTTGGTTTTATTCCCTCCAAGGCCGATACATCTCTCTTCTTCTACAGAAAAGGAAATCATGTTATCTTCATGCTTGTTTATGTTGACGATATCATTACGGTCAGCTCCTCGCAGGAAGCAATTGATGCCCTCCAACGGGATCTAGAGAAGGAATTTGCCATCAAGGAACTCAGCGAGTTACATTATTTTTTGGGCATTCAAGTTCACAGAAAAAGAGGTGAGTTGTTGCTAACCCATGAACGGTATGCACCTAAAGAGAGTTAATATGCAGCCATGAAAGCCATTTAAGACACCACTTCGTGCTACTAAAAAATTATCTGTTACTAGTGGATCAAAATTGGGAATAGATATTTGGAGCTCTTCAGTACCTAACTCTGACTCGACCAGATCTGTCTTTCTCAGTTAACAAAGTGTGTCAGTTCCTTCACTCTCCTACAACTGTTCATTGGGAAGCAGTTAAGAGGATTCTCAGATATGTGCAAGGAACCAGGGGCTTGGATATAAAAATTAGAAAGGCTAACTCAATGCTTGTGAGTGCCTTTTCAGATGTAGATTGGGCTGGATTCCCAGATGATAGAATATAAATCGGTTGCCAATGCTTCAGCTAGGGTAATTGAAAGGTTCTAATGGCTAGAGGGGGGTGAATAGCCCAATAAAATTTTTACAACAACACTTAACAAAATGGTTAGACAATTATGAGATAAAGCAAGTGTTGCGCTAGCCTACTTAACATGCAAGCCACCTACCACAATTCTAGTTTAGATAGTATCAATTCATACAGTAGCTATGACACTACTCTATGTTAGTGTACTCTCAAAGGCTAACTAAAGAGCCACACCAACCAACCAAGCAAGCTCTCTCAACTAGCTACACTAAAAAGCTTGACAACTAGTTTACGGTAATGTAAAGAGAGTGATCAAGAAGGTTATACCGCCGTGTAGATGAAGAAACCAATCAATCACAAGGATGAATAACAATGAAGACCAATCACATCAGAATCAATGATGAACACAATGATTTTTTATCGAGGTTCACTTGCTTGCCGGCAAGCTAGTCCTCGTTGTGGTGATTCACTCACTTGGAGGTTCACGCGCTAATTGGCTTCACACGCCAAACCCTCAATAAGGTACCGCACAACCAACACAAGATGAGAATCACACAAACTACAAGCAATCTACTAAAGTACAATATGTGGGTGTATATGATTGAAATTTGGGTCTTACAACTGTTTTTTAATTCTTTTATGGGTGCGGCCGCACCCACTGACTTCACTATAGCTCCGCCCATGGCAGCCCTCCCTCTCTAGGATCCTTTGTGGCAGTGGGTGTGCGGGCGCATATAGTAGTAGCATCTGATATAACAGGTACGTAGGGGCTTGTGGTACCTGTCATATTGCACAGACGATCCGGGTGTGCAGGGGTGTGCGGGAGCCCGACAGGTAGGAGCTACTCGGGTTTGTATATGATATTTGACGTCTATGAGCAATTTGACATATATTTCTCTAATTTCTGAAATTTATAGAAATAATTTATAATTTTTTTAAAAAAAATTGACATATATTTGTATTATTTCTAAATTATATCACTCTGTCCAATAAATTACACCGAAGAGATCATCGTAAATATAATAATATGACAGTGTAAGTGTATGGAAAAAATCTGGTTGTTGGGAGGATTAAAAAATAACCAGTTGTTACCTAGACGTCTCCCAAAATTAATATAGCTACAAAGACTTAGGCTCCGTTCGCTTCGCTGAAAAAACAAGCCGAAACATTGTTCCAGCTGATTTGTTGTGAAAGAAAAATACTGTTCCAGCTAAAAAAACGAGCTGAAAAAGACGGATTATAAGAGAAGCGAGGCCCTTAATAAAATAGGGGTAAAGCCCTTTCGATTTGAAATTACAGAGGCAAAAACACAAGTTGAGAAAAATGAGGACAACGTCATCATAAGCCATAAATGTGGGGTAGGAATGTCAAATCCTCTTAAATTTAAGGTTGAGCCAAGCCCAATTATAGCTAGCACATTTTTGTTCATACTAACACTGTGCAACAAGCTATATATCGTGTTGCATTGCACAAACATATTTGTTAGTTAGCCTAAAGTTAATGATGGCCAGGATGAAATTAACCTAAACTTAGTGCTGGCCAGGGTTTGCCAGCAAACCAAACACGACCGTGATCACAGGCGGGGATAAGATCGTCATCCTGGTCTGCCCATGAACTGCTCCGATGTCCACCAAACGACCTCCACCGGCCGCTCGGGCGCCGGGAGCACGCTGGAACGGCAGACCGGGCAAGTTGCGTGCGCTCGCAGCCACGGATCGATGCACTCTCTGTGGAACACGTGCTGGCACGCCGGCAGCTGCCGCACCGTCTCTCCCTTCTCCACCTCTCCCAGGCACACCGCGCAGTCCTCGGCCGCGCCGTCGCCCAGGTAGTCGTAGCTCGGGACGCGCCCCGCAGCGAGGGCGGCATGCATCTCCACGCGGTGACCAATCACGAGCTGCTCCGGGTGGCGGAGGGCGTGCGACATCGCCCGCGTCGTCGTCGTTTGTTCCCCGGCGACAGCTGACGCCGCCTCAGCGTCCTCCTGCTGCAGGCCGCCGGACGCCGCGGCGGAGAGGCAGCGCGGCCAGGGCGGGCGCCTGAGCTCGGCGTAGAAGCGGAAGCAGAGGATGAGGCTGGTGGTGGTGCACAAGGCCGCGAACGCGGCGAAGATGGCGCGGCCTGTGTGCGGCCGGTTGACGAGGAAGAGGACGGCCACCGGAAACGTGACTAGGCCGCTGGCGAAGATGGCGTGCGCGACAACGAAGTCTCGGCTCCACCGGTAGCAGGTGTCAGGATCGTCGTCGGCAGACATCCGGCCCGTTGGCTGAAGCCTACGGAGTATGTCCTACCGGCGGTACGGTCGATAGCTAGCTCGTACGGACAGCTAGATCCCTTCGTATTTAGGGTGCGTTTAGATAAAAAAAATTTGGATTTTGGCTTACTGTAGTATTTCGTTTGTATTTGGTAATTAGTGTCTAATTATGGACTAATTAGGTTCAAAAGTTTCGCCTCGCGATTTCTCGACCAACTGTGTAATTAGTTTTTTTTTCGTCTACATTTAGTACTCCATGCATGTACCGCAAGATTCGATGTGACAGTTACTATGCAAAATTTTTTGGCCTTAGCCATGCACGGGAAGATTTTACGCGATTTAATCAATGGCGGCGTGCGCCGTAAATAATTGAGCTGCTTGGACGTAGCGCATCTCAGTGTGTCCGTCATTGTTAGATGTGGGCTTTGTGCATGTGGAGTGGAGATGGAAAAGATGACATCTGCATCAGCGTGTGTTTTTTTGTTGCAATCTGTTGATCTAGTTTTCGTTGTTTGGTGGTATATATGTATCTTCTCTGGAATTGTGTATACGTTATTCTCACTTGTTTCTAATTATAAAAATAGTTCAAGTAGCTATCACAATGTTTTTGATTGAAAATAATTATCTCTCTCAGTTGATGAGTTGAAATGGACCGGGAATTTCCAAGCCTTTGTCCTTGTCTCATAGTACCACGATGTATCGTGTTATGTCTAGGGTATTAAATCATACCCTATGTTTTATTTTTAAAAACTAATGATGCACAAGCTATATAGTTCATATGGAGTTTAGTTAGTATACTTATATATTTCGATTGTTATTATATGACGTGTGTTGTGTGTGAGTTTTTTCTACTCCTCGGTGTAGCCGTGTAGCTACTCCTATCTTCAATATACCATCTTTACCTTGTGTGCGCGCACATATTTATTTGTCATTTAAGTATGCTTATATACTTATATTATTTTAAAATACTCCAAACAATGCCATGCCTCGTTTCATAAAAAAAACAATGTCATGCCTCCTCTCTCTTGTATGCGGCGCACAAATCTTGGTCCAGGCCCACATTCCCATTACAGACCTATATTGGACCATAGTACTTGGGGCTCGTTTAGATGCAGCCCAAATTGCAAAAAAAACTAACTTTTGGAATTTGGAATCTAAACGGCTGATGCAAAAAATTTCGGCCCACACGGTGCAAATATGGCCCGGCCCAATCATTGCCTCGGGCTGCGTGCATCCCAGTATTACCCTGACCACGGCCCCGTTCGCGCGTCCGTCTCCACTCCCTCTCCCCCGGGAAACCCTAGGCCGCTCTCGCCCCGCCGGCGCTCTCCATTTCCGCCGCCGCCGCTCTCGGTCTCCCCCGCCTCCGCTCAGTCCAGCACCTGATCCAGCCCACCCCGTCCCCGCGCCCCTCACCGCATCCATTCCCTCTCCCCCTGAACCCTAGGCCGCTCTCCATTTCCGCCGCCGCCGCTCTCCCCCCGAACCCTAGGCCGCTCTCGGTCTCCCGCGCCGCCGCTCAGTCCTCCACCAGATCTAGCCCTCCTACGTCTAGATCCACCTTCCCTTCGTCCAGATCTGGTGTCCTTGACCTCCTCGTCGGCGATGGACGGGTACCACGGCGGCTCGCATCAAGACGGCGACTTCAACGACGTCTCCTTGGACAACGCTTCCGGCTACGGAGACGGCTCCGAAACCATGGACTTCCTGTCCCAGGCGCCGCCATACGTCGGATCCGGGGCCCACACCGGCTTCCGCAACAACTCCGGCGATGTCTTCGGCAGCAATGCGCCCTCCCTTAGCCACCTGGGGTTCAGCGAGCTCGACCTCAACGCCAGCCAGTCGTGGCCGGGCTTGGGTCATTACTAGGAGATCCTCCAGTCCCCGGCTGAAGACGGCAGCAGCGGCATCGGTGACGGCCCCCCTCCCGTGCGCGTGCCATCCCGCGCCGGCAGGGGTTCCCTCGGCCTCCGACCTCCTCGCTGCCACGTGCCTCCCCTGGGGCCTCATGGTGATGAGGCAGGCGGCTCGGCTGGCGGTTCCAGGAGGCCCGGTGTGCGTCGTAGCCTAGTCCAGCCCGCCGCCAGCGACGAGGACGTCCCTCCGACTAATGTCCCGGTACACAAAGTTTCTTTCTCCATGGGATTGCTGTGCTATGCTAGGTGCTGCTCACATGGTAGATTGTGGCGCTATGCAGTGCTTGTGCTAGTACAAGTAGATTGATGTGCTGTGTTGTGCTTGTGCATGCTGTTTATGCGAGCTGTTTATGCAGTGCTTGTGCTAGTACAAGTATATTGTTTACCTACGCCATGTCCTTGTTTAGGCATATTGTTTACCTATGCCATGTGTTGTTTTTTCTTTATGCATCATTTCAGAGTACCCTTAGCAGGGCCCAGTGGAGTCCTCAAAACACCCGGACTTTCTGTCAGCTCTACGTTGACGAGATTGACAAGGGGAACTGCCCTAGGGGTCAGATGTCGAAATGGGGTTGGAAAAATCTGACAGAGGGTTACTTCAAAGTGACAGAATTAGTTCATGACAACATCATCTTTGGGAGTAGGGTCCGCCAACTGAAGAAGGAATGGAATGACCTACGGAAGCTCTATCACAAGGAGACAGGCTTGGGGCGCAATGCAGATGGCTCCATCAGTGCTTCAGCTGAATGGTGGAAAACCAACGACAAGGTACAACATAATTCTGTTTTGTAATCATGTTTTGCTTACCTAATTCTGTGTTGTAATCATGTGTTCTAAACAAGTTCTTTTGTAATTCTTGTTTTGTAGGACAACAAGCTTAAGGGTACACTGCCTGACTACATGGACCTTTTGGAGCGCATGTTCCTTGGCGTAGCAGTGACAGGGGAAACCACTTATGCTCCTAGCCGTAGGAATGCGCCACTGTATGTGAGCAGTGATGATGACGAAGACGTCCATACCCCTCAGAGCACTGGGAGCAAGAGAAGCTACAGCAGCCTCAGCACCCACAGCACTGCTGCTAGTCCCAGCAAGAGGGGCAGGAGCCAAGCAGTGAGGATGAACGAAGGCATAAGGAACTTGACCGTCAGTCTGGACAACAGGACTAAAGCTCTGAAGGAGATTTGGCATGAGAGGAATCAAGCTGTAGAGAAGAAGAAGAATGACAAAATGGACACCATTGACCAAGTGATACAGCTGGCTAAAGAGGCAGGGGCAACAGAGGAAAATGAGAGGCAGTGGATTGGTGTCCTCATGATCACCCAAAACGAAGCTGCTATGAGAATGTTTATCAAGTCAGAAGCAAAAGAAAGGATGGCCATCATTAAGCACTATGCCGGGGTCGTTAACTAGACCCTCTTAATAATGCATTTGTCTTGTGTTTGTGTCATGAACCTCGTGTACTAAGTCTGTGATGCATGTTGGTTGAACTACGTCTGTCATTTGTATGTTGTGTTGTCGAACTTGTCGGCAGCAACTAAGTGATTTGTGATCTTCGCTTGTGATGTCTAAATTTAGCCATAATGTTTGTTTCTGGAGTCAGTGCTGTTGGATTTGAGGAACTGCTGCCCTGTGTATGTTGTTCCCTGGGAATTAAAACTGATTTGTGTTCATTTGTTTGTTTCATGTGTGCAGGGGGCTGCTCAACCTGCTGGTCCGGCCGTTGATGAGGATGACGATGACGATGATGATGCACAGTGGGAGGAGGACTTCTTCAGCTTATTCTTTGATGACATCGAAGAAGAAACTGCAATCGTATATGGTACGTCCCAGTATGCCATTCACATGCAAAAGTACTACAATAGGGCATACTATAGGGTGCCAAAGATGACTGGGCTGGACTGGGTAGAACATAAACTAGCAAATGAAACTGCCTGTTACAACATGTTTAGAATCACCCCAGATATGTTCTATAGACTGCACAAGGTATTGACTGATGAGTATGACCTCAAAGACACAAAAAAGTCCACCTCAACTGAGGCTTTAGGTATGTTCCTTTGGATGGTTGGTGCTCCACAATCATATAGGCAAGCTGATGATAGATTTGAGAGGTCACTAGGCACAGTCCACAACATGTTCTATAGAGTGCTGCCCTGTGTTGTTGCACTTGGTAATGATATCATTAAACCTGTGGACCCAGAATTTAGTACAATGCATCCTAGGGTGAGGAACCGACGCTTCTATCCTGAATTCAAGAGGTGCATAGGAGCTATAGATGGCAGCCACTTCCCTGTTTTGGTGCCACAAGATAAGTTTGTGCAGCACTTGTGTCGCAAGGGCATCACAACTCAGAATGTGATGGCTGGTTGCGACTTTGACATGATTTTTACTTTTCTCCTTGCGGGATGGCCGGGGTCTGCCCATGACACAAGAGTGTTCGAGGATGCCATGACAACATTCAAGGATGACTTCCCTCACCCACCTGAAGGTAGACAACTAGGTGGTAGTACATTTGACATTTCTAATTGAAACATTTAACAATTACAGGTACTTGGTGGTGTAGGGATGTTTTACTTGGTGGATGCCGGCTACCCAAACCGTCCCGGGTACCTTGCTCCTTACAAGGGAACGAAGTACCATATTCAAGACTTTCAAAACGCCGGAGAACCTCGAGGTAAACAGGAGATATTCAATTATGCACACTCATCTCTTAGGAATGTGATTGAAAGGGCCTTTGGCGTCTTGAAGATGAAGTGGCGCATATTGTTGAGTATCCCTGCCTATCCTCCTCAAACACAAACGCAGATTATAGTTGCTTGTGTTGCTTTGCATAACTTCATAAGGTTGAGTAGGCAATTTGATGTGGACTTCCAGCACCTAGATCATCATCTTAACTTTGTGCCAGCTGAAGCCTATCTTCATCAGCCAGAAACAGAGCCTGCCCCTGATAGCGCAGATCGTGAACAGATGAATGCCTTTCGTGACAGCATTGCCAACAGGCTGTTTAATAGATATTGATACATGTGTATGTTTGATAACTTGTGAGTACTAATTGTTTGATTGCGGTTTGGACTTGTAATAATGTTGCTTGAGGACTGTAATATTTGACGACTGTAACATTTGGGTACATGTATTGTAATATTTGAGGACTGTAAAATGATTTTCGGACTGTAATAATATTTGAATGTTGTAATAATTTTGGATTTCCTCTACTGCATTGTGCCTGGGACAATGGAGGCCTTTGTGGCTGCATGTATGGATTTGCATGCGAGAGCATGCAAGGAAGAGCAGGCAGCATGCAGCATGCATGGATTTGCATGCATGCGCATGCAAGGATGAGCCTGGCAGCAAGCATCCCTCCAAATGCATTTAATAGTGCCACTTGTGTCTTCTAGTCCATTATTGCTTTGGCAGGGTAAACAGTGCTATGAAAAGTTTTCCACCCCTTTGGATGTCAGATTTTGAACCATTTTGGATGAAAAAATTTGGGTTCAAAAAACTTGCAATCTAAACAAGGCCTTGACTTGCCGACACGAGTTTCCTTTGCTGCCTTGCTGGTTTGACATGATGCTGGACTTGGGCTTGCTGATGGATCAGCGGGTGTCGGCGCTAGGTGCTAACAGTTTTCTCCTGAGACCATGGACAAAAAAGAGACCGTTTCCTAACGAAAAAAAATCCAAATTACCTCCCTCAACTTTTGTGAAAGTCTGTTTTTCCTCTCTGAACTCTAAAATCGGGTAAACCATCTTCCTGAACTTTTAAAATCGTTCGTTCTACCTCCCTAACCGGTTCTAAGCGGTTTTCAATGGTTGTTTTGTCTTTTTCTTTTTTATTTATTTTGGCTAAATCTTTGAAAAATCATAGTAAATCACAAAAATATCATAAAATGAAAAATCCAATTTTGTTAGACTCCACATAAGTAGATCTACACAGTGAACATATAATATGGTATGCTTTAGTATAAATTTTTTGCTATAGCTTTAGATTTATGTTTTTCTATAATTAATTCATAGCTGTGGTTTCTATGGTCCAATTGTGGTGAAATTTTTATGGTGAGCTAATTATTGTATGCTTGAACTGTAGTATAAATTTCATACTCATTGAATCATGTATAACTTATAGATTTATAAACCTTTTAACAAGCATACACCTAAATAAATCTATAACTAAGTTATACAAATCCAATGAGTATGAAATTTTTACTATAGTTCAATCATACAATAATTAGTCCACCATAAAAATTTACCATAATTGGACCATAAAAACTGCACCTATAAATTAATTAAAGAAAAGCATAGATCTAAAGCTACAACAACAAAATTATACTAAAGCATGCCATATTATATGTTCACTGGTAGATGTACTCATGTGGAGTCCAAGAAAATTTGATTTTCCATTTTATGATTTTTCGGTGATTTACTATGATTTTTCAAAATTCAACCGAAATAAATAAAAAAGAAAAAGACGAAACCGTCTTTGAAAACCGCTTATAACTTGTCAGGGAGGTAAAACGAACGGTCAAGGAGGTAAAACAAATGGTTTTAAAAGTTTAGGGAGGTGGTTTACCTGATTTTAGGATTCAGGAAGGAAAATCATACTTTCGCAAAAATTGAGGGGAGGTAATGTGAACTTTTCTCATTCCTAATTCATGTGTGTTTCCTAATTCAAAGACGGCCCAAGAGGTCGTTTGGTTTTAGACCCAAAGAGTAGCCAAGCAAAAATTTGGCCTGCCTTCCAATTTTATCCTTTGTTTGGTTTCAGGCAAAAATTTATCCGGCCAATAGAAATTTGTCAATATGGCCGGCCAACAGCCGAAGTTGGCTCTCTCCTTCAGGCCGGGAATTTGGCCGCCGCAGCGAGCACCTCAAATGATAAGGTGTCAAGCAACAACCTTTGCATGGACGCAGTTTGAAATTTCCAGATAATCAAATTTCAATGCAATACTATATATCTGATCTGCTATCCGTTTTCACCATATATATTCCTTCTCATTTGATCTACAGAACAATGTCACACATGACTATGTTTCATTTTGAAGAAAAAACGAAGACATATGAACACTACACGTCGTACTCACAATTGTACAAAATTTTAGGATGACTACCATCCAAATATTCTTGACCGCTCTAGATTTTGGCATTTGCCGAATAATGGCTCTGTTACAACCAGACATCTAGGGTCTGAGTTCCACCCTAAATTTCTTTACGATGGTCCCTCGTGCCAAAAGTGCAAATGACCTTTTTTTTATGGGCTACTTGTCCTGGCCTTTTTCTTTGTTACCTTTGTTTAGGAAAAGCATTATACCTACCTTCGGAAACTTCCTTCACTTGACAACCTCATATCGGTATATAAACATTACTGCCTCGTTCGCTAATGCATACTCCTGCTACAAGCTAAGGCCAGTATAATGGAGATTTTCATAGCATTGTTTATATTGCAGAACCGCTCGAAATAGCACGTTTCCGGAGATGCTCGTCTTCCACCAGACACTAAGCACCACGAAAGCTAGCTACATCGAACGGTTCCGTCAATCACACCCCTAGAGAGAACTCAAACAATCCACGTTTTTCCTCTAGGATCTAATAAGGAGAACGAGTTTACAATATTTAGTCCATTTCATACAACAAGAGTTCTCAGAAATACATTATTACAATACCAAGTTCAGAGTGCGGAATTTAAACAGTGGAATTGAAATAAACTTCTAACGATAAGATACAAGGATCCATCTGTGTCCACCAGAAGAATCCTCCACACAATAGTCACTCATCAAGCTGCACCTGCAACAAAGGTAAATAAACCATGAGTACACAATGTACTCACAAGACCTACCCGACTAGTGGGAATAAGTTCTCGACTCCAAAGGATATGATAAGCTATATAGTTTGCTGGGTTTTCTTTTTTGCAAAAAGCCTTACCAGTAGTGAATCATTATGTATGTTTTTTATTAGCAGTCATGATTAGTTCATTATCTAACCATTCTATGTAAGCACATGTTCTACTTTCAAGCAAGAGTTGAACAATCAGATCTATTTCACAATCTTTCATCTTTTAGTTCTTACTACGGTGCTAGATCGTAGACAAGTCGTACCGTATCGCACGGCGATTTGCGAACCAATGTATCCCAGTGGGGTACCCCGAAACACACGCCCTGCTTGTACCCCGGGCATAAGCAGTACCAACCCACCACTTTGCTGTCAAGGGGTCCAGGTCTCCGTCCAAACTTAGACTCTAAGCACCCACTCCTGAATCATAGACTCAGTGTGGTGCTTAGACCTCCACCATCACCGCCTCCAATCAGTCAGTTCGAAAAGAGTTGGAACCCATGACAAGAGAGCAACGAGCCTTCCCTACTCCCATAAACAAGTATATGCTCAGGATAATAAGTCTATGACCTAACTAGAATCCAATGCAACGGCCGGTCCTTAACCGACACGAATAGGGAAAACAGTGTAATCAAGCTATGCCCCGTTAGCCGTGGGACATAACCTCTTACACCCACCAATACCCGTACCATATCCCTGTCCGGTCTCCAATTCCTTTCACCATTTTATCATGAGAGTAATAATAATCACCTATTGTGAGTAATGGTAGGTTACTCACGCTATCGAAAAACCTAAGTATAGTGGCTACTCACCTAAGCTAGTAGGACTCATAGGTAGGTATATCTATGCATGTAGTTTCAACAATAAGCCTATAACATAAATGCACATCACATATATATATCCAACAATTATTCAAAATAAGGGGTATGCACCGGGGCTTGCCTTGGGCAAGCAGGGTGTCAGCTCAGTTAGTCAGTGGCGGCTCTGGGACCTCCTTCTACATGAAGATCTCCTCCTCATACTCCTCGATCACCTCCTTGAACTCATGATCTCCAATGGTCACGATCTCCGCCAATTCGTTCTCTACATGCATGCGATGATGATGCAACACGTTAATATTAAGGCAACAATAATTCTTAAAATAAGAATACATCTACTAAGCCACTAAGCTAGCTCTAACGGTTAATATACTAACTACCTGTCATTTTCACAAAACACAGGTATGGATTCATCTAACGGCTATTAACTTAGCAACTAAAATGTAATCTTACTCTTATTAGCGTTTTAACTTATATTACCACAAGGAGCACTTAGCTACCATATTTCTCAACCTATTCTAGGGCTACAAAAATTACAATGAGCACATAATAATACCATGAAGCTACTGTAAAATTTTCAAAGCTACAACTATCACCATTTTGACACAAAAATTCCTATAATATTTAACCTAATAATATTAAGCACTCTCAAATGATTTAGTAGTTCCTGATATCAACAAATATATATATGAACTAAATACACCAACAGATAGAGCACAATTTTAGGAACTAACAAAATTAGTTTCACAATTTTTGGATACCTACGTGATTTTATATGATTTACCAAAGTTCAGCTCAGAATTAAAATAAAAAGCTATTTCTATTCTCCACGAAAAAGATAAACTCAATTTGGCCCAACGCGGCCCACGCGGCGCAACACGAGCGCGCGGTGGCCCACAAGCGAGGTGTGGCCCACGACGAGGAAGCCCGCGCGGCGGCACTCTTGCAAAAGCGCCCCTAGACTATGAGCAAAACAACCCACAGTCCACGTTACTATTTCTATAGACAGCGACTTTGCAACGGAACCCTCAGATCTTTCTCCTCTTTTCAACGGCAAGGTCCTCGGGCATCCCCGCATGCTCTAGCGCGGCGAGCGATGGCACTAGCACTTAAGCTGGCCACACAGGACCCCCTCTGACCTATCTACGAGGCCGACGCTCACCTAGGGTTCGACGCGAGACGATGGGCGGCGGTTGCATGAGCCGGGACGCCGTAGAGGGACGTCTCCATGATGGCGGGCACCCTGCAGCAATTGTGACAGCTTTCAGGCGAGCCACAGTAACAACAAGGCGGTAGGGGTAGCGGGTGAGCAATGACCACTCACCAGTGACCTTACCGAGAAGCCGGCTCAGCCAGAGATGACCCAAGCAAGGTTGGCCATGTGTGCGTTGCGAGGTGAATGGCGGACCGCAAAGGCACGACCGCGTCAGCGGTGAGGAGGCGGCACTAGAGCTATGACTAGTGTGCACACGATGAAGAGGGAGCCAAGGCTAGCTAGTGGTGTAGAGGAATTGGCGTGGGATGAAGTGGTGGGACTGGCCATGACGCGGGTGGTGATGGGCCTTAACGGCACGGCGGCGGACAAAGCTCCAAAATTAGAGCTCGGCGTGACGCAAGTCCTGGCGGGGTGGGGTCGGCTGGAGAGGGGGGGGTGAAGGCAGAGACGCGAGCACGAGGAATTAATGAGAAGTGCTCGTTCTCTGGCTTCACCATGACATGATGAGATGGTGGCGGAAAACAGAGGGAGAAAGAGGGAAAGAGAGAGACGGCGCGGTAGGTGGGCTTGGCTCGTCCATGCCTTGGCGAGACGCAGGCGACGAGCATGGGAGGCCCACGCGCTGGCGCTACGGACAACGCGTGCGTGCGTCCGACTAGCGTGGCCCACGCGTCGTAGTGCCATAAATGGCATGGCAACGATGGCTCGCCCACGTATGAGCGGCAGAGGCGACACGCACAGGACTGGCAAAAGCACAGAGGTGCAGCGGATCAGCATGGACGCGACGACGACGCGACGACACCCAAATGGCAGTGCGAGGCAGAGCAGCTGGGTGTAGGGCCAGCGGCTCGCTGCGGATGACCTCAGCCAAACCCAGGCGACGCGATGGCAGCGACAGCAGCGCGGCACGGCGGCAGGACGGCCAAGCGTAGGTGAGCGACGGGCGCGGCGGCTCGCGGTTGGCGGCTAGCGGCGTGCCCACCGCGGCCAGGCTGCGGCAGCAGCAGTCGGCCATCGTGGCGACGTGCGCGTATGCGCGTGCACCCAATGCACGACGCCGCGACGTCAGGGTGGGCAGCCTGGTGACAGCGCCCAACATAAGAAGACAGACCGAGTTCATGTTATGCACGGATTTTAAAGCGTTCGAGACGTCTAAACCATTGATCCAATCCCCAAACCACTTTTCTATACCTTAGAGGGTATATTAGGCTACTAAAACAAGCTATAATACTACCATACTCCTTAACCCAATCTCTCACAATAAATTACTAAACATAGCAATATCTAGCAGTCGGTAGACTTGAAAATTTCTAAGTTTTAGAGCTGAATTTGATTTTCATTTGCGATTTATAAGCTAGTGGAAATATTAGCTAGTAATATCATTTTTCGACCGCAAGTATTTCACTGTCATCTACAAAGTTTGTACTTCAAACTTTATTTAAGTATCACACACATGTTCTATAGCATTTTTGCTTAATAAAAATTAATTTTAAACCCTAAGTGATATAACATGGCTATCAAATTAACTTTCGCTCCGCATTTTAGTTGATCGTTTCAAGTTACAGAAATTAATCTACACACTTTATCACTTGCATTAACACATACTTGATCCGCTTCTTTTTTCATCCAGAACAGTGTTTTTCTCTCACAAATTCCTCCAGCATTCCTCCAAATCATCCAAATTCCTTCAGAATTCCTCCAAGCGACATGTTCCCGTTCGCGTGCTCTTAAACCCGGCTTGATCCGCTTCTTTTTTCATCCGGAATAGTGTTTTTCTCTCACAAATTCCTCCAGCAGTCCTCCAAACCATCTAAATTCCTCCAGAATTTCTCATGACATGTTTTAGTAAATAATTTATGATGTAACATCGAGGGTGTTATAGTTTACAAGACTGACATGTCGTATAAAATGAAATGATACCTGGTTTTTTCTCGATCGTGCCTTGGCACGTTTTTTATTAAGCAAAAGTAGAGTTTGTTACATCCTAAGTTGGCCACAATAATCCTAAGATTACTGAGACTAGCGACTGGCACACGAGGTTGTGATTTACACACAAGTATTTTGCGACCCAAATGATGAAACACTCATTCTCAATAGAGAGTTTCATTCCATGGTTTCACTGTCATTTAACTTCATGACTTATAGAGAATTGATAATCATGCCAAGAGAGTTTCATCTTCTATTCTCTCTTAAATACGCTGACATATCATCAAAAATATCTATGTGGCAACGTATTTAATACAAATAAAACTTACATTGAGACTGACCTAAGAGCAAGGTCAATAATAGAGCTAAGTGCTTGATTATAAGTCAAGGTATAAAAGCCAAGTCATACAATAATTGTCTCATGTTTGTCTATAAATTTTTTATTATTATTATGTAGTACCATGTCTTATTTTCTCTTTCCTACTCCTCCTCACATACACTAGTCATGTTCGTTTCGCTGATAAGACAGGCTGAAAAATATTGTTCGCTGATTTGTTGTGAGAGAAAAATATTATCCCATGACTAATATGTTAAGGGAATAGGTCGCAGATGCCTATGCTTCCGTACCCAGCTTAATACTATAATAAAAGCCAAGTTTTCTTCTCTCTTCTCTCTCCTCTCTTTCACGTCAACAAAAAATAGTGACTAATTTAGCTATAAATCCATTAGTGTACTTGCTCTAAGCGTGAAGTTAATATTATTGTTGAACATTTACAGAAAATCTATGTGCAATGGCCAACCCCGCACAAGGACCGAAGGGGGTCCCACCCAGGCGTGGAAAAAGCGGTAAGGGCCGCCGCGATCGAGCAAAAGGCAAAAGGCAAAAGGCAGCACACCGCAATCCCATATTCTTCGGCCTCTGCCCTAGCTTGTCTCCCATCGTAGCCCAGCCTTTTCAAAGTCGTGGACCGTTGAAGCAGGGACACGGGACAACAGACATGCTCTCAGCTCACTCAGAGTCTGCAGCCACTTTTTTCACGCGATGGGTCAAATCCTATCCTACCAGGATCTGCTCATCTGCGTACGGCCTCTCTGTAGAGTTTTACCGTGTATTTGGTTTAGGGACAAGTGGAATGTGTTGGGTCCAACCTAGTTTTCTAGGTTGGGATGAACCTATCTCATGTTTGGTTAAGGGGTTAGGATGAACCCAGTTCTGTGTTTGGTTGTGAGGTTCAAGAGAGATGAAATGGACGCCATTTTGATACTGTTAACAGTACCATTAGTGGGACCCGCCTGTCATCCTCCTTATTTTCTTTTTCCCCTCATCTTCTTCCTCTGCTCGCCCGTCACCTCCCAGCCCGACATCGCCATGGCCGTCACCTCCCAGCCCCGCCCTCACCCCCTCGGTCGCCGCCTCCCCGCCCCGCCCCCGCCCCGACCCTTCCCCGCGCAGGCCTCGGCGGCCATGGAGGCCCCGTCTCCCCGCGCAACCCCGCCCCGCCCCTGCGGCCATAGAGGCCCCGCCCCGGTAGCCATGGAGACCCCTCCTCTCCGCACAGCCCCGCCCCGCCCCGGTGGCCTGGCGGCCCTGCCTCCCCGCGCAGGCCCCGCCGACACCCGCCTCAGCGGCCATGGCGGCCCTGCCTCGTCTAGCGCCAGCGCCCCAAGCTCGCGCGAGCTCGCCCGCGCAAGCGACACAGCACTGGCTTCCAGAGCCCGACGTCGCTGCTCGCCTACATCCGGTGAAACGGAACCACCGGCGCTCGCGACGAAGGGAGGGAGAAGGAGACGACGAACGACGCCGTTCATCTGGGTCGAGATGGTCCGCCCAATTTGAATGGACCAAGGGAACCCGCATCTGAGGGAATATTCGGTTCCTGGTCCAACCCAATCCCACCTAGCTCCTCAACCAAACAGCGCACCATCTGGGTCGAACCCGGGATATCCCACTTCATCCCGCAATCCAAACAGATACTTAGAGTATTATATAGGTTGCTTGGAAATTAATAAAAAATAAATTATAGAATTCATTAATAATACGCTAGACGAATTTATTACGACTAATTAATTTATCATCGACACATGTGTTACTGTAACACCATATTGTTAAATTATAAACTAATTAGACTTAAAAGATTCATTTCATAAATTGATCGTAAATTATATAATTAATTATTTTTTAGTCTATATTTAATACTCTATACACGTGTCAAAGAGAGAGTAAGGCCCGAGTTGACTCTATACAAGTACTGTGCATTTTCTTTTCTGTGACGACACCACCGCAATGGTCTTTCGTAAGCCGTCGCGTCGACAGGTGAGGTGCGTATGCGTATGCGTATGCGTACCTTCTGCTCTTCTACTGCGTTTGTTCACACTGTGCTGCGACGTGCTCTGAGCTCATGCGTCGTTTGTTCTTCTTCTCTGAAGCGGTGCTCACGACGCGTCTTGTCAAAGTAGCCGACCGGGGCACTACACCACTTGACCGGTGGCCGTGCACGTCCGTCCGTCACAGTCTCACACACCAGGCTCCCCGAACCCGGAACCATTTGGCCGGGCTCGGGCCGCCACACTGTAACGTAACTATAGCGCGCAGCAGCTAGAGTCGGAGGATTAAAAAAAACAAGCTTTTCTGGCTCCGTTGCTGTAGTCAGAGAGAAAAAGAGAAAAGAGAAAAACAGCTTGGATCAACAGTATTGCTACCGGAGATAAACAGAAGAGAGTGAGATGAGCCGGAGCCCGGCCAAACGGGCTCAAAGTCTGAACGCGAGACGCGGTGCGCCTCGTCGTCGGGTACGCACGGCAGCGGCGCCTTCCCGAGCGAGTCACATGCGCAGCTGCTGCCATGTGTGGCGTGGCAGGCTAAAACACTGTAATCAATAGTTGATGCTGTCGACGGACATAAAAATAGGCGGTCAGTGTCAGGCAGAGGCAGGCTTGTCCTGGAAGAGCCGGCCTCGGTGAGCCATGGCCAGCATTCCGATGCATGCGCCTCGACCAACACTGGGGACACCCGTGTACGGACCTTTATTGTACTAGGCTGCGGCGCTGCGCAACCGCGTCGAACGTTTATTGCCCTACTACATGACTAGATACAGACTATGAGTGGATGTATTGGTTTGAAAAGAATAGTGTTTCGTCACGTGGTACTAGATGCAACTCTGCATGTGCGGATGCTACGCTGCATGGATGGATACTACTCCGTAGGAATTTTCACCAGAGGATGACATGTACCAAGACAATACAAGGTGCACTACATCCATAGATAAGCCAGGATGAACAGTAAACTCATTTTGACCATATCCACCGCGGGGCCAGAATGAGGACGTATCCTCACGTCCAGTCATTCATGTTGCTTCCACTCAGCAAGAAACCAAAACATGTTTTCTTTTTCTCGGATTATTAGTTTATTCGTTTGGTCGTAAACGATCGTAAATTTCTAGCCAGAACAGTATTTTTCTCTCACATCAAACCAGCCAGCAATAATAATTTATGATCGTTTCAACCCCAGCCGAACATGCTGTATACAGATCCACCTAGCCAGGATGAGAAAGATGCACCCAACAAATCACACCTTAGCAATCCACCCACTCTGGAATCACAACAATAGCCATTTACAAGTAGCAGCGTATGGAAGCCTAATGCCAACAAAGCTTCGTTGAGCAACTCTCCTTTTCACGCTAAAGCCTTCCTTATTGCACATGAATTAGATCTTCTGCATTTCTCTTGTGATTGTGGACCGGCGTGACGTGTTTGTTCTAATCGAGAAGCCAGTTCTCTTTGCATAAGAGTTGTGGTACTCTTTTGCTTCGTCCAAGGATGCAAAAGATAACCCATTGTGTGGTATTTGAGGAGTAGACCACACCTTTCCTCCTCTTCTGCTACTTCATTTCCAGCACCATTCAATTCATTATCAGCACTTATAGGATTAGCAGTAGAACCTTCATTCCTATCCTCAATCTTTGCCTGTTCAAATGACAATCTAATCTCAGAAACGGCAGGAAGAACCTCTTCTGAGACTGTAGGAGCTGCCTCTGCTAAACCAGCATGACCAACTTTAGAAAAACTAGGCAAAATCTGCTGGTTCACATGCTCATCATTAGGCTAAGAAATTTCAGGAATTGCAGGCACTTGAGTGCAGAAGGTAAGGTTGTCGGTCGCATAATCCAAACCAAATGCATCCAAGAAATCTTTATCCAAATCTGGTGGGAGCTTGTTAAGATCCATATTTGAGAACTGCATGCAAAACAGTAAGTTACATGAAATTAGGTAACTTAGTCAAACCCATTAGACAATAATACTATACAAAATTAGGCAAAAAAAAAGGCCAGCAACTTATACAGTTTTGTTTAGTACATGCTATCAGTTTTGTTCAATACATACTATCAGTTACATGAAATTTCATGATAGCTATGGCTATCAGTTTTCCACAGTTACAGTGGGACTGAAGACTGACTAACACTGTACCTAAATGTTACAACCTATAAAATAGACACATGAGAGTTTAGAAACTTAAGACCATCCATGGTACAAAATGTATTTTATTCCATAGTCAGTTTTCAACTTAATGAATCTATTGTTCTTATGTTTCCCTCTTTTTATAGAAAGTTGAATTTTGAGGTGTGCTTGTTCTCAACTCAGTTGATTTAAACATTTTTTTTCTCAATTCTCACTACCGTCTGTGTGCTTATCATGTACTTCTATTTAATTGCAGGTGTGAAGCCATCAAGCATCAAAATGAACATGTGCAGCAGCTAACACTACATCCATGGATAAGCCAGGATGGACAGTAAAACTCATTTTGAGCATATCCACCGCGGGGCCAGAATGAGGACGTATTCTCACGCCCAGTCATTCATGTTGCTTCCACTCAGCAAGAAACCAAAACATGTTTTCTTTTTCTCAGATTATACAGATCCACCTAGCCAAGATGAGAAAGATGCACCCAACAAATCACACCTTAGCAATCCACCCACTCTGAAATCACAACCATAGCCATTTACAACTAAAGCAGTGTATGGAAGCCTAGTACCAACAAAGCTTCCTTGAGCCTGTATGGTTGTGCCACACGTCAAGACAATATTGTTTGTCATCGTCCCCGTTCTCTCTATTGGCTGTGCTCGCTGCAGCTACTGCTACACTGTGCAGTGACTTGTGAGAGCAAGTTCTGCAGTTGCAGTCAACAGCAATCACAACCGATTAGGATAATTACGTATTTCTTTATTATGGTCCAAAATGTCAACAACCCTGTGCTACACCTAAACTCAATGCCAACCTAGGCCCATCTCATACAATTGGAATCCATAGCCCATTAATTAAACCTCTTTCTCTTTTTTTCCTGAATTAAACTAACAACTCTCCTTACAAAAATCATACCTCACTTATACAAACTTTGGTTTCATTGTTTCTTCTTCCTAAATTGAGACTCCATCCGCTCCAAATTGTAAGTCATTCTGGATTTTGTAGGTAAATAGCATTTGGAATATACCTAGATATACATTATGTCTATATACAAGTAAAAATTTATGTATCTACAAAAGCTAGAACGACTTACTAGAAAGGAGGGAGTACTACATTCAGCAACTTGGATAGCTACTCTAACACACTACAACACCTACGATGGAACGACCTACTCCCTCGCCCCCCTAAAAGTTTAACTAGGTTCATAAAAAATATTAACAATATTTATATCTTCAAATAAAGTTATTATAAAAGCATATTCAACAATTAATGTAGTGATACCTGTTATGCACCATAAATATTAATATTCTCTTGTATATATTTTTATTAGAGTTGCAAATATCAACCATTTGAGAAATGAGAATAACATTCTTAATGGTGGCTTGGTATTGGACACGGTTTTTGGCGGAACTGCCCCTGCGTCGCTCCCACGTGAGCGGCTCGGGCGGCTCCTCCCCCCCCAAACCCTAGCAGCCCCTCCCCACCGCGCCGCCGCCGGTGCTGGCCGTCGACATGGCCGCTCGGCCGACAGGGATGGCGGCGATGGGGCCTTTCTCCTTTCTCTTGGCGGCGCGTGCGGCAGCAGCCCGACGGCCCCTCCCCTCACGTGAGCTGCGTGGAGCTCAGTGGGGAGGGCCGTCGCGGCTATGGCGGCGTCGGCTGGTGCCCGAGCTGGCGCAGGGGACGGCGGCGGGCTCTCCTTCTCCTCCGCGCGTTCCCCTCCTCCTCTCTTGACGGCGACGACGACGACAGCTGGGGCCACCGATCCAGGCCACGTGAAGTCAGATCCGGTGCCCGGGAGGCCGGATCTGGACTCCAGGTGGCTAGTTCGGATTCGGGGCCGACGGCGGGTGAAGTGGTGGCCGATGGCGGTTGCGGCAGCGGCCGAGGCTTGTGATGGCGCTAGGGGCAACGCTCCCTCTACCTGCCTCTCTCTTCACGACCCTAGCTGTTCCGGTGGCGGCCGGGCCTCTTTAGGGACTAGCTATGGCCAGGGCGGCAACCTACTAGCTAGCCTGCCCGTGGTGGCCGGTTTGCCGACCTCGGCGACGGGCCGGCACAAGGCGGTGCCTACGGTTGTGGTCAAGACGGAGGCGGCGACGGCGGCATGGGGCATCGGGTTCGGGGCCTGGTGTCCGGATCCGGCGGTCCCAGGTCAGGGGGCGACACCCGAGATGGTGGGGCACACGCCCTGTAGCGGCTGGCGGCGAGGTCAGCTACGACATCGGTGGGTGCTAGGGACGACGAAGATGGTTAGTGGCGGCCTCGTCGGGTGGCACTGGGACGCGAGCGGCGGAGTCAGGTCCGGCTATGCGTGGCTCGGACAGAGGGGGTGACGGCCGACGCAGCTGTGCGGCTGCTGTGTGCAGCCGGCGCGTCGATGCCCCTCTGAAGGGGCTTCCGTGAGGCGGCAGGACAGCGACGATGGCGGTGAAGGCTGGTAGGGGGTCCGGCTTCGCGACCCGGCGTTCGTGCTAGAGGGTTCTTGGGCGAAAGCCTTGGCGACGGCGACGCCATTGGGCGCCGCTTCCCTGTTGGGGGCGTCGTGTTTCTCGTCTAGCATGTCATCCAAGGGTGAAAACCCAGTCCACTTTAGACGTGCGACGGTGGCGCCATCGGCGTCGCTCCCTTCCTGAAGGCGTCGCATCTGGATTATCGCCACGGCCTCGATGCGAGGCTTGGGTTTACGACTAGAAGTCGGAGCTGCTCTTCGATGGTTGAGCTTGGCAACGATGACCGGTGGCGGTCGTTCCTTTGGACCCGTCGGGAGGTGACTAGTGGGTGGCCTGCCATGGAAAGTCCAAGCTGCTGGCAGCTTTGCTTCCATGCTCGACAATGATAATCCATGGCAGTATATCGTGTTTGTGCTCAATCACGTCACGTGGGGTGGTTAGCCCCTCGGGTGCCATTTTGGCTACTCGGTTGGCTAACCTTCTTGTACATTATTACATTCTTTCGTCTTAATTGAGCGGCAGAGCTCCTGCGTTTTGTTTAAAAAAAACATTCTTAATGGTAGGGAGGAAGTATGATAGAAATGAATCCTTCTTTTTTTTGAAATTAGAAAAGAATCCTTCGTTATGGAATGATTCATTGCACCCTCGAAATGTGGCCCAGCTAGCTAAGGCCGGTAGCTATTCTTTTGACGTATTTCCCCCTAAAAAAAGTGTATTTATTGTTTCCTTAACCAATTTCATATTAGATCTAATTTATATAAAACTAACATTTATAATATCAAATAAAACTTATTAAATTAATCATGAAATGTATTTTAATAGTGTGATATAAATATTTACACAACTTTTTATAAAACTTAGTTCCATTTAAATTAGTTGACTTGGAAAAAATGAAACTGTACATTTTTTTTAACGAAGTAGGCTTTTTTTACTTTTCTACTAGGAGAGCAAAATCTTCATGGGGCCTTTTTCCATGCATTTTGAACTGTTTTCTCTCTAGAAACCGAATAAATCCTGTCAAACAGGTTGTTTTGATTCTTGATTCCTGCAAGAAAACAGGAGACATGAAAGGAGACATACATCCTTTCTGAATCCCAACCCACTGAACTAGCTGCACAAAGTGACGTTAGCCACAAAAGGATTTCTACACTTTCTACTAGAGGATCAAAAAATAAAAATGGGACACTTTGGAACCGTATCGAATGGGGCTCAGCCGCTCAACAAACAAAGTGGCCAAACCAAAAAAAGAAAAAAAAAAGTAACAGAGAGTTGGTTGTCGTACGTTCCATGGCCGCCTCATCATGGCGAGCTCTGTTAGTTTAATCCCATCTGGAGTTGTCTTTGATGATGGAAATATAATCTTAACCCGTCCAGCGATGATCATTGCTGTTAGTTCATGCCTGCCGGTCCCTAGCAAATATAATTCGGCGCCCTGGTACGGAGCAAGCGCAAAGCATCATGAAATGCAGAGGAGCTGGATCTGCAATTCGGCACAGCTATCACCGAATATACAAATACCATACGCGAATAGAAGAATATAAGCATATGCATTCGTGTGTATTCAGACATTAAAAGGAGTGACACCCGGTAACCTCTAGGGGCGTGTTTGATACGGAGCCCCTGCCGAGCACGGCTCCATGGTACAACCTCTCGTGTTTGTTTCCTGAACCAAAATGAGCCGAGCCGAATAGAGATTGTGTTTGTTTGGTTGCACAGATGCGTATAGGTACTTTGCATCGAGAATCTGGTTATGTTACCACCTCACCTTCTCCCTTCTCTTCTTGTTGGCATTTCATCAAACACTCTACTCGTGTGGAGGCCAAAGCCAGCCAGGCCCTGGAGAAACGAACCTTTTTTTCCTGTTTCCTGAGAGCCATGAGAGAGTGAATTTTGCATCGCACCAGGCTCGCGAATGAGCCAAGTGAATCAAACAAGGCCAGTTGCACTGGAGGGCGCAGGGCCACCCCAAAGCCCCATATCAAACAGGCCCTAGTTTACTGCTCAGGTGCTAGATGCCTACCCAAGTCTGTGTTCTAATTAAGTTTCTAAGACCACAGCTCCAGTACGAAACCAAATGCAATACTATTTGGAGTTTTGGACAGACAAAGAGAAACATGTGGGCATTTGGCACACAGTCAACAGCTGGACAAACTTTCTAAAAAAAAAGTTGGACGAAGTCCTGGAATTCATGTGTTCATTTGATCCATTTCAAACATGTCCTTTTCATTAGCCAATAGTATGTGGTACATTGTAGAGCAAAGCCTGCAGTTAATCAGTAACAAAGGGTTTTCTGTAATAAAAGCCAGTTCAGCTCTCAGATTTAGCTCATTTCCAATAAACTCTCATTTTCACAGAAGAATCCCCAAAAAGATTCTATTAAGTGAAACAATTGTCAGGTCTAAATTAACATAAAAGTGAAACTTAACAATGAAGATTGAAGACCATAGATAATAGAGTCGAGAAGAGGTTATGTTGTTAGGAAGGAAAAAATGTTGTTAGTAGGATGTAGGCTTGTTCTAATTAATTTGATTCGGTTAACTTTACCTTTGTTCATGCTTCTTTTCTTTAAGGTCCCATGTGTCTTTAAGAAAATACACTACAGACTGAGGTTTTTCTGGAAAAAGAACCAACACAAAATGAAGTGTCGTTTAGTTAAATGGGGTATTCCGTTTAAGCCAAAAATACAAGGAGAGCTGGGAATTCAAAACTTAGGTATGCAAAACAAATGCCTTTCAAGTAAATGGCTTTTTAAGTTGTTCAATGAGAAGTGCATATGGCAAAATTTGAATTTGTTCCAAAAAAATACCTTAGAAATATTAATTTAAATCAATTTAGTAAGAAAGCGGGGGACTTAGTCAAGCCTCATGGGCGTGAAGGACTAATTTCTAAATCTCGAGAGATTGAATATGCAGAGTGGCCACTACCCAAGCTTTAAAAAATTTTGATACCCTTCATTGTTTGATATTATTCATGGAAAACATGCAACAATATCAAAGATGCTTAGTTCAAGTCCTCTTAGTGTCTACTTCAGGAGATCTTTAGTAGAAAATAAGCTGCTAACTGATTGGCATAATATATATTGTTGCTCGTGTGTTTTTTATTAATCTAAATGAGGGTTTAAATCCTTTTATGTAAAATCTTCACAAAGATGGTATTTTGACTTCTTTCATAGTCAATTGTATGTATAAATATCTTGTCAATAACTGAGTTAAGGTTACATAAAAATTTTGGCATATGAAAACAACTCTTAAAATATTTTTTGTGTGCTACTTTTAAATAGGGGACATCCTTAACAAAGATAGTTTAGCTAGAAAAAATTAAAATGATAGTAAAGTATGATGCTTTGGTAGTCAATCAAAAATTCTCCAACACCTTTTTTATGTCATTATTGTTAAAATTTATATGGTTTAGTTCCGCTAAACCTATATGCATAAATTCTAATAAATCTCAAAGGCCCAACACCTGTGTTTTCTAATGGGCTTTAATGTTTAACCCTATGAGTAAAGGAGAAACGTGCAATATCAATTAGTACCATATTGTTAGTTGATGAGGAGGTATGGAATTTTTCTCCTTATATAAATGTATCAACTCTCTTGGATAAAATATACAATAGAACTACAATTAGAAGTTCCTAGTTTTGAAAAATCCTAAGGTAGTCAATTGGTGTTTTTCTTTTCTCACTGCGACGCCACCGCCACCGCCGTAGCCTCTACATCTCAACTGGCGGCGTGCACCGGCAATCGTCTTCGCCGCTAGCAGACTCGTCGCATCTTCAACAAGAATGTTACTTCATACCACCATCAACAACAGTGTCTTCACCACGTCTCCCTCTGCAGTCAAATGGTACACACACCGTGATCTCTCATCATGTTATTTAATCTGACTAGTGTACGAGCCATGCTTACACTATTATTTATGTTCATGTTGTTTAATCTGACTAGTATATGAGCTATGCTTACACTATTATTTATGTTCATGATGTTTAATCTGACTAGTATACGAGCTATGTTTATACTAGTATCTGAGATTGCCATGATTTATGTTTTGATTTTAATATGAAAATGGTGTACTTTCTCAACAATTGTCACACCCGATTTTAAGGATAAAATGAGATGCATAATCTTATGTGCGCTCAGAGATCAGTCACACACATAAGCCGACAAATTATAGATAGTATCATCATAAGTGTTTATTACATCATGTATAATAAGGTAGAGTCTTCACATAAATATAGCGGAAGTATAAAGAAAAATCTCTCGTGGAAGCTCCATATCACAGGGACGTCAACTGATTGACCATAAGTCTAGTAATCCTTAGGAAAGTCGTTATTACCATAGCCATCAGTTACCCATTTGGGATTTTTATCCAAATAATGAAAATAAACAAGCATAAGTACGTGTCGTACTCAACAAGTGTAACATGGGGTTCATGAGGCTCAAAAGGCTTGACACAGGTTTAACAGTATTCAACTTTTAATTATCACAATTTTAGCATAGAGTAGCAACAAGTTGTTTTAATCCCATAGTAAACACATGATCAATGTAACAGGAATAATGAGTAGCATAAATGGATAATTATTAGTGATCATCTATTCCATAAGGGTTTCAAGGCCACTCGTGACCGTGAGCACGACTGATATACCAGTTTTACACTCTATAGAGGTTATACACTTTTTAATGGGGACGGGGATCCCAATCTTCTGTCAGGTAGAGGTAACTATTATTGTGGCGGAGAATGTCACACCGTTCCGGCTTTAGATCAAAAGATCGAACCCAGCAATCTTAGCACCACAACTCCTCTAGTTATCAACCAAGACACAGATCCGGTTGACCTCGCCAAGAAGGCTAACCCCTACCTGCGCAATGAAGAACACAAGCAAGAACAATAAATAAAACAACCAAATTACAGATGAATGATTAAGCTCACGATGTTGGGGTCTCACAAACAGATAAACGGCAAAACTGTTCTTGACAAAATAATCTAAGCAAAACCCTAACGAGAGTGACGGCGGTATAATATAGAGTCTTGGGCATCAGCCCCCCCTAGACGCGCCCCTAATGGGCCCAAACACGATAGTACGATACACGGTCCAATGGACCAAAAGACGGTGTCGCAGCACCCTGGCAGATTCTAGACGCTGACTTGTTTCGACGATTCCTATTGATTCCGAAGGGCTTTCGACGTGTGACCACTTGCATTGGCTTTCTTATCTAATTAGCCGCCGTGCTCAATGGCCCGACCACTCTTGCCCTAGCCTTCACCAAGACCATGAGCCGCCCTAGAACTGGTGCTCCCATGTCCAGACCTTAGATTCATCTGTAAGAGATAGGAACCATCCATTTAGAACGACCTTACCGATCAGAAACAAGGGATTAGAGAAATGATAGCACATTTATTAAATCATTCCTTTAGTTAGCCCTATCACTTTACTAATTCAATTATACGTGAAGGGGGGATTTTAGTTTAAATAAGATGCTATTATCATGATGCATGCTTTGGCCTATACGTTCACTTAAGCCGGAATATAGCGGCACTCATAAAATTTTCGGCACAACGCACACTCACTTTCCGTATACTAAGCGATTTCTTACGTAATGTAAGTCAGTGTACCTGCAAAAAACTGATTAGATAAGACCAGTGCCGCTATCCTAGATAGACCATATTGCTAGGGCTTATATTTATTTACATAATGTAATCGCATCCTACTTTTCACAAAGCTTTTGTTGTTCAAATTTTTAAGTTTTGAAAAAGAGTGATGAAACTCATAATCATTATTGGCTCTGGTACCAACTATGGTAGAACCGCTCGAAATAACACGCTTACGGAGGTGCTCATCTTCCACTAGACACTAAGCACCCTAAAAGCAAGGTACAATGGGCGGTATCCGTTGGGTACACCCTAAGGGAGAACCCGAAAGATCCACATTTTTACCAAGGATCCAATAATGAGAACGAGTTATAATACTTGTCCATTTCATACATCAGAGTTTCTTAAAATTACATTATTACAATACCAAATGTCAGAGTGCGGAATGATAAACAGCGGAATTTAAAATAAACATCTAGCGATAGGAACGAGGATCCGGCTGAGCCCACCAGAAGAATCCTCTACACAAGGGTACTTCTCATGCGTTACCGGCAATAGGGGTAAATAAACCCTGAGTACACAATGTACTCGCAAGACTTATCTGACTAGTGGGAATAATTTCCCGACTCCAAAGAATATGATAAGCTTTATGGTTTGCTGGTTTCTTTTGGCAGAAAGCAATACTAATAGTGAGTCCTTATTTATGTTATTATTATCAGCCGTATTAAGTTATCATCTAACCAATCTATATAAGCACCTGTTCTACTTTCAAGCAAGAGTTGAGCAAGCAATTCCATTTCTTCTCCTTTCAACTTTCAGTTCTTACTACGGTGCTAAACACGAAGCAAGTCGTACCGACTTGGTGGCGATTCACGAACCAATGTGCCTAGCTGGGTGCCCTGAAAACAGACGCCCCGCTTGTACCCCAAGCACAAGCAGGACCAACCCATCACCCTCCTGTCTTGGGTGTCCAGGTCCCCGTCCAAACTTGGACTCCAAGCCCCCACTTCTAAGTCCCGAACTCAGTGTGGTGCAAGGACCTCCACCATCTCTGCCTCCAATCAGTCGGTCCGGAAAGAGCCGGATCCACGACAAGAGAGCAACAACTCTTCCCTACGCCCATACCCAAGTATGTGCTTGGGACAATAGATCTGTGACTTGCCCACGATGCCTTATGCAACGACCAGTCCTTAATCGACTCAGACAGGGAAAAAGTGTAACCAAGCTATGCCCTGTTGGCCGTAGGACACAACCCCTTACACCCACCAATACCCAAACTATATCCCTGCCCAGTCACAATTTTACCTTTACCATATTATCATAAGTGATCATGTTTATCACCTACTTGTGAGTAACGGCAGGTTACTCATGCTACCGATATCCTGAGCATACTAGCTACTCGACCTGTACTAGTAGGACTCAAAGGTAGATATATGTATGCATATAGTTTCCATAAAATGCCTGTAACATAAATGCACATCATATATATATCCTATGATCATTAAAAATAGAGATTATGCACTAGGGCTTGCCTTGGGCAAGTGATGGGTCAGTAATGTCAGCACCAACGAGCTCCGGGGCTCCCTCCTGTATGAGGATCTCCTACTCATACTCCTTGATCACCTCATCGTACTTCGGTTCATCGATGGGCACGAACTCAACCAACTAGTGATCTACATGCATGACATGATGATGCAATACTTAGTAATACAGCAACAGCAGCTCTTAAAACAAAAGTACATCTGTCTAACTACTAATCTAGTGCTACTGACCATGGTACTAAGCTATCTCTTATTACCGACAACAAGTTTGAAGTATGACATTCGTTATTATTATAGCAACTATAGGTATTCTTACTCGTAATACTGATTTACACTATATATGATAAAGCAAGGATAATGGCTACTCTATTTATCATCTTACTCTAGGGCTACAGAATTTACAGCAAGTACATAATAATCTAGTGAGCCTACTGTAAAATTTTCATAGCCATATCTGTCACCAATCTACAACAAAAATTCCTACAATTATTAATCTACATAATACTAAGCTCTCTAGTTTGAATTTATGAACCTACCCTTGTCATAGCTAAATGTAATCTAAATACACTAACAGGTCGATGGTATTTTTGTGAACCTAACAAAATTGGTTTCACTATTTTTAGACGTCTACAAGATTTACTATAATTTATTAAAGTTCAGCTAGAAACTATATTGAATAAACATTTGTAATTCGCTCGAAATTGGAAAACAAATTCACAGCGTGGCCCAATTCGCACGCAGCTTGGCCCAGCAAGGCGGGGCACGTGCGCGAGCGTGGATGCGAGCGCGGCCCAGCACGGTGAGCGGGGCCCAGCAGGCGGGCGCGGACACAAGCGCGGCCCAGCGCGGTAGCGGACCGAGGCCGGCGCGGGCAGGCCGGCCCATGGCGGGGGCGTGGGCACCAGCACGAGCTGGCCTAGGCGAGAGCGCAGGCCGTGGGCGTGAGCTGGCCCAGTGGGCGAGGGCACGGACGTGGCTGGCCCAGGCGGCTATGCGGACGCGAGCTGACAGAGCAGGGTGTATTTCTAATGTATTCGGGATTTATTTTCCTACACGAAAGCGGCCCTAAAATGGGTGTGACGCAGGGATGACGTTAGGTTGATGTCAACAAGCTAGGAGCAACAGTACACACCGCCGGCTGCTCTGCTTGCTCTGCTCACCTACGCGAGCATGGTGTGGTGGTGTTCGCCACGAACAGAGCACGCCAGTGTGCTGTTCATGGCGCTGCTACTAGCTCGACGTAGAAGAGCGTGATGGTGCGGATGAGCCAGCTAACCTCGCCAAGCTCGCGCTGGAGGTCCACGAGAGGAACACCCCACCCAACCTCACCACAGGACGAACACTCGATGGGATGACTCTGAACGGAAGCTAGCTACCCGAGCTCGATGTGTGTATGGCTAATTGGAAAACGGTGGAGTGTGTGAGGCTAATTTCAGGAGCGACGCCTTCGAACTTATGGTGGCTGGCGACGGCAAGAATTCAAATTGGCGCTTCGACATCATACTGCCGCGCAGTGGTGGGTTAGGCATGAAGATGTACTTCCATGCGACCACCCAACGTACTCGGCACAAGGAAAGGGGCCAGCGCATGGGTTTGGCTTGGCACGGCTTGGTCGGCCAACGATCTTCCAGGCGACATGGCGGGAACCCTTTGTTGTGGCCTTGCTTGCAAATGTGAGAACGAGGCAAAGCAGGACGAGCCCACACATGTGCAGTTGCGCTGCGTCAATGGGAGCAGTGAAGGCCATGCAGGCGGTGCGCGTGAGCACTCGTGAGAGTGGCAACATTGGTTCGGACGAGCCAAACACGCAAGCAGGCGTGGCGGTGGCAGTGTCGCAGACGGATGTGACGGAGGAGGCAGCATTTAGGTCCACTGGACCCCAGTGCATGCATGGGTGCACACGAGTCAAAAGCCAGGCGTGCAATAGTGGAGCAGATCGAGCGACAGTAATGGTCGGATGGCCAGCGAGCGGCGACGTTAGGTGGGCAGTGCGTCAGGGCACGTACGGCATGTACGAGCTGCGCCAGAGCAGGGCGGAAAGGCGGCCAACACAGCAGCGCAGGGGCCACGTGCGTGGTGTGCTTGCATAGGCATGGTAGTGGGGACACGGCTAGCATGGCAGTGTGCTAGGTAGGCTAGCGGTGGTGCCAGGCCAAGCCAAGGTGGTGACCATGCCCAGAGATGGACAATGTGCCGTGCACGCTTTTAAAGTGGCTCAAAAACTCGAACCCGATGCTCCAAATGCCAAACCAGTTGTTCTATGCTCCAGAGGGTATATAGGGCTATCAAACTAAGCTAAAACACCTTGCCATGACTTAACCCGATCCTCCTCTAAAAATTCCTGAACTTTGCTTCATCGACACCTCTCTGACTTAAGAAACGACTAAGTCCTTCGTTTGGATTCATGTCACTTTTGGTTTCCAAGCTACCCACTAAGCTAGCTAGTGACTCTTGATCCCAGCCATGAGTAATTCCTGATCTAAGCGATACAACATGACATACCATGTACCATTCAGTTCACGTTTCAAATGAACATTTCAATTTCCAAAATTGATTTATACCCTAGATTACATACATGTACACACAAGTAAAATGTTCATATAGTGTTTTAGCTAAAAGTTGTACAACGTAACACCAAGGGTGTTACAAGTGACTATACATCCATAACTATAGATGATGCGAGTTCTCTCTTGGATTGTAGTGGTTGTCGTATGCTTCTGTCAGGATTAGCGTCCGAGGGCTGATGGCGGCACCCACAACACTGTAAGATAAAAGTTGGTGCCTACAACACTGTTCGGGCTCTACCATGCCTAGAAGGGCTTAAAGCACCCATCTTGTCGTATCCTGATGGTACTTTCCTATAGGCGTGCAGGGCATGGTCCTCGGTCCTACGGTTGACTCAAATGTCCTAGCTTATGCTACACCCGTCATTATGAAGGAGCCGGGCACAGTCATCGGGCGAGACAAAGCCTATCCTGAGACATCGGGCAGGGCAAAGCTAGCCCTTAGCCATCGGGCGAGGCGGAGCCAGCCCTTAGATGTCGGGCGAGGCGGAGCTAGCCCTCAGGGGTCGGGCGAGGCGAGGCCTATCTCCGGTCATCAGGCGAGGCGGAGCCAGCCCTTAGCCATCGAGCAAGGTGGAGCCAGCCCTTGGGGGTCAGGGGAGGCAAGGTTTGTCCCTGTTCATCGGGCAAGGCAGAGCCAGCCCTTAGCCGTCGGGCGAGGTGAAGCCAGCCCTTAGCCGTCGGGCGAGGTGGAGCCAGCCCTCGGGGGTCGGGCGAGTCGAGACCCATCCTCGGTTGTCGGGCGAGGTAGAGCTAGCCCTTAACCGTCGGGTGAGGCAGAGCCAGTCTTTAGTCATTGGGCGAGGCGGAGTCTACCCCTAGACGTCGGGCGAGGCGGAGTCCGGCCCTCGGGGGTCAGGTGAGGTGGAGCCAACCCTTAGGGACCGGGCGAGGCAGGGCCAACCTCCGGTCATATGGACAATAAGTGCAGTTACATTCTTGTTCACTTGAAAGCATCAATGTTTGATGGTTCTTAGCTCCACCTCATTGGGTACCCTAGTATTAGGTCCCTGACAGTAGCCCCCGAGCCCCCAGGTGATTCGGATAGAATTGACCGGGGTGATTTGACTTGCCAGAGGGTGCGTGCGAGTGCACCCGATAGGTGTAGCCCCCGGGTGATTCAGATAGAATTGCTCGGGGTTTTTTTTGATTCGCCAGAGGGTATGCGCGAGCGCACCTGTTGGGTGTAGCCCCCGAGCCTCTAGGTGATTCGGATAGAATCGCCCAGAGGGTATTTCAGACCCTTCGTAGGTATGGCTGTGAGATTTGGTATTTTGATAACTGGATAGCTTAAAGGGAACCCTGGTATCCTATTCACGGGGATTTATCCAGGGTTAGCTTGCTCGAGACTCAATCATGGATCGAGATTCCCTTGAGGTTCGTGTGCCTGAGTTCTGGTCGCTTAAGGGCCCATCCCTCATTGGGATGGCTATCGAAACTATTAGGATAGCCCATGAACTCCTAGGCCCAGGTTGGCCAAAGAAATGATTCTTGACCCGTATCCCCTCCGTGGGAAAAGAGTCCTAGTCTGCCTAGGAAAGAGAAACGTCCGATGTGACTTTGGTGGGAAAGGATAGGGATTGGGGGCGCACATCTTGCGACATGACATGGTGGTGTATCATGGCAGGCGCTGAGATCTAGGAGGATGGTTGCCCTTCTCGCATCCATCGCCCCTATAAAACCAAGGGGTTCACCCCCAGGGTTTCGTACTTTGCCATCTCGCCTTTGTATCTACAACTTCCACTGCCAATCGTCTGAGCCTCCCGTACCCGCATCGCAGCCACTGTCAAGCTCGCATCCACCCTCCTCCCAATCATTCAATGGAGCGATGGTGCAGATCTAACATCACCCCTCAGCGCCTGGAGGGCCTCATTCGCCGTGGCCTCCTTTGCCCGCTGACCGCCGCCGAGGAGTGGCGGCTACCTAGCAATGAGGATGAGCCGTCGTAGCCCAAAGGTTATGTTGTGTCCTTTGCTCGCTTTCATGAGCGGGGGCTCACCACCCCTGCCCACAAGTTCCTTCGGGGGCTACTGGATTACTACAAGGTGGAGTTGCAACACCTTACTCCCAATGGGTCCAGCACATTGCGGCGTTCGTCGCCCTGTGTGAGGGGTTCTTGGGGATTAGTCCCCACTTCGACCTGTGGCGGTATCTCTTTGCTGTCAACCTTTTGAAGAAGCGGGTCAGGAAGCAAGAGCTGAGCGTGCCGGTGGGATGTGCCGGCATTCATCTCCACAACAACGGGGTGAATGAATACTCGTTGATGCATCTGTCGACCTCCAACAAGGGTTGGCATTCGCATTGGTTTTACATCAAGGATGACGTTGCTGCCCCCTTGCCAGCATTCTCCGAGCACATCATCAAAGACATCCTAGAGTCATGGAAGTGGGGTGTCCTGGACAAAGACAAGAAGAAGATCAAGGACCATCTCGCTGCCCTCCAAATTCTAAAGGAGAGGGGTGTGAAGGGATCGGGGATCATCGACGCCTACCATACGCGGAGGGTGGTGCCACTGATGAGCCGCATGCTTCCCCTAGACCCCAACTGTCGGTGTTTCTAATAACTACCAACTAGTAAATTTATATTTGTTGCGTGTTAGGCCCAGATGGTGTACTAAAGGACACAAGGTTTATACTGGTTTGGGCAGAATGTCCCTACGTCTAGTTTACTGCTGCTCGTGTTATTAGCACCAAAAAAGGTTCGTAGTAGGGGGTACAAACGGTCGAGAGAGGGATATGTCCCAAGTCTCTAATGGAAGGGTCAAAAGGATGCCAAGAGCTTGGTTGCTGCTTGGTTGTGTGATGTGTGATGTGTTGTGTATGAAAATTGATTCGTCCCCTTAGTGGGGTGTCCTACCCTCCCTTTTATAGACCAAGGGGGAGCAAGGGTTACAGATGGGAGAAAGAGGAAAAAACCAAAGGTAGAGATGGTCCTTCGAAGGCACCGGGTCTTCCTTTTCCCTTGAGCCTGCCCTGCTGACATGGTAGACCATGCTAGGGATAGCGCATTCGCTGACCCTAACATGGCCATGCCCTGGCTTTGCTTCAGCAAGTGGTGACGTCCCATCCCACTCTGGTGGATGGTGCGGCATGCCGGGGTGCTGAGCCATGATCCTACGAAGAGCAGATGGGGAATGGACTATACGTCCATAACCATAGATGATGCGAGTTCTCTCTTGGATTGTAGTGGTTGTCATATGCTTATGTTAGGACCCACATCTGAGGGCTGATGGTGGCACCCACAACACTATAAGACAAAAGTCGGCGCCTACAACACTATCGGGCTCTGCCATGCCTGGAAGGGCTTAAAGCGCCCGTCTCGTCGTATCCTGATGGTACTTTCCTATAGGCATGCAGGGCATGGTCCTCAATACTGCGGTTGACTCAAATGTCATGTCTTACCCTATGCCCATCATTATGAAGGAGCAGGGCATAGTCATTGGGCAAGACAGAGCCTGTCATAGGATCCAGCCCTTAGGGGTCGGGCGAGGCAAGGCCCGTCCCCCATCATCGGGCGAGGTAGAGCCAGCCCTTAGCCATTGGGTGAGGTGAAGCTAGTCCTCAGGGGTGGGGTGAGGCGAGGCCTGTGCCCGTTGTTAGATGAAGCAGAGCCAGCCCTTAGCCATTAGGACCAGCTAAAGAGACTTATCTTCATGGATAGCCTAGCTCCACTACCGAAGGACCCGCTCATGGCAGTGGCGAATCGCACCATGACCGAGTGGGATAGGAAGACGGTGGAATTCAAGAGGAAGAAGAGGCTGTAGAAGCAGCAAGCACGGGAGCGAGGAGAGGGGATAGATAGTGACGATGATGATGATGATGACAAGGAGGAGTATGATGAGGTAGTTGCCAACATTGAGTGGGGTGACCTGGGAGGTGAGGACGCGCTGACAGGTGCCCATTCGTTAATGCAGGGACCCTTCCCATTCTAGGTAGAGGAAGATGCGGCCGTGAGGCCAGAAGAGGCGGGCTAGACCATTGGCCCGTCCTCTGGTCCGGTGGGAGCAGACAGATCCACCGCGACGCCTAGGGTGTCGGTGGAGGGGGGCGGCTCCACTATCGCGCCCCATGAGCCGATAGGGGCGGATGGATCTGTCGCCATGCCCGAGGTGTTGACAGAGAGGGGTGGCTCTGCCGCCGTGCCCTCAGAGGCAAGGGAGACGAGCCCCTCTGCCCGAGAGCAGGGGACAGGCTCAAAACGGTTCTGCCCAGATGAATTGGACCAGGAATCTAGGGGTTCATCCCCGAAACATCCCTATCGCCCAATAGCGCCAGCGTAAGTCACTGATTCCTCTATTTTTTTTATTATTTTTTTGTTTTTTAGTGTGACCTTATGCCTTTTAACTCTTGCAGAGTGTTGAGACTAGGCCGTTCTTTGGCCCTGGCACCCAAGAAGAGCGTTGCTCTTCAGGCAGGATGGGCGCCAATGCCCGACGTTGCTCCTGTTTCGAGCAAGAGCGGAGCCAATGTTGTGGCCTTGTCGGCCGGTCAGGCGCCTCCTTTGGTGGCGCCTATGCCCTCGGTAGGTCAAGTAGATGCCGGGGCTGATGGAGCGCCCTCAGGGGTCACCGAGCAAACGACGATGGAGGTGACTCTACCGCCTACGTCAGAGTGGACGGAGCTACCGCTCACGCTTGTGGCGCCCTCTGTGGTGGGCATGGCACCGAAAGTCAAGGCCCTAACATCTCAAGTGGAGATGGCCATGACCATGACAAACCCAGCGTAGCCAGACGTAGCCATGGTGGTGTCCGAGGGAGCAGCACGATCTGTGCCACTGGTGGCCCAGACGACGACGCCCGAGGTGGGCTGGTCGAAGGGTGTCATGGCTGGAGAGTCCCTAGGCATCATGGTGGTGGTGGAGAGAACCATTGGGGAGTCATGCCTTGGCCCTGGTGTCGGGGGGCAGCCACTCACCCACGTGGGATGAGTCATTGGTCTAGTGGATGAATCCTCAAGACCTAACGTCGATTCTCATCTCGCTCGACGATGCTACCGAGAGCACAGAGCGGGAGAGTCTCAACGGAGGGATCTTGGCTATGATGGATGTCCTGAACTAGGCTAGGGGCGTCCTGCATGACATCATCATTCCCACTGGCTAGGTATCCGCTTGATCTTCCCTCTTGCTTTCTTCTTTCTTCATGTATTTTTGTGTTTTTGACACTGGTCTTCTTTCTAGTCCCTCATTGCTCGTAGCCAGGAGAAATCTTAGTTCCTCCAGGAGCAGAAGGTGGAATGGGATCGCCTCACTGAGTAGGCCCCGTTGCGTAGAGATGTGAGTGCCTAGCTTGCTGTCATCCAACAGTGGGAACCCAAGGCATGTCGGGACACGGAGGAGGTCCATGGGATGTTCTAGGATCTGTCGATGAGGGTGCAGTAGGATGAGGAGGTGGCCGCCAGGGTCCAAAAGGAGTAGGATGAGCTTCTCCAGAAGGATGGGTTGTCGACCTCCTAGCTGAGGTGGAGAGGGAGCAGGATCTCAAGCTAGAAGCTGAGGAAAGGTCCATGACCCTACAGCAGAAGGCGAATCTAGATGCCAAGGTGGTTGCCTGGCTATGCAGGGAGTGAGATGAGCTATGCTAGACTACAGAAAGACTCTGCTCAAAGCGTGGCACGGCCTACGAGGAGCGTGACTAGGTCATCTAAGAGCGCGACGAGGCATGTTAGGGGGTTAGCTCCCTCTAGGCAGATCTTGGAACCATAGTGGCCCGAAGGTTGGTGGCCGAGAGCATCTTTGCCGGGCTAGGCATGAAGGTCACCGAGGTGCGGGGGATTCTTTAGGCCGAGAGTGATGAGCATGATCTCCTACGTGCTGTCATTGGGGTGGTTTTTGATGACCTGGGGTTGGCACGGCCAGAGGAAACCAGGTCACTTATGGCTCGTGCCGTAGATATTATGGCGCGGGTGCGCCAGCTTGAGGAGAACGCCTTTCACACTGGGATCACCTAAGCCTTTGCTATTGTCTGCTCTCATTATGATCGGGAAATTGACTTGGAGATAATGAGCCTCGGCTTTGCGCTTGACTATGAAGCCTCCGAGCTGGATGAGATTGAGAAGGTGGTGACTCCCATTGCGCGGAACCTGGCAGATAGGATGAAAGACATAGTTCTCCCCCAAGGAGGTAGTTAGTCAAATGAGTCTAATAAACATTTATCTATAATATGTGGACAAGTGTCGGTACTTTTGTGTCCAAAAACAGATTCATAATTTTGTTTCGTAATTTTGTTTCATTTGTTCGAACTTGTTTTCTTCCTTTTTTGCATTTGAGAAAAGAGGTTTATGTGATCCAACCCTTCCATTCGTTAAGACCATAAGGCCCGAGGTGTATAAGGAGGAAATTTTGATTATGCTGGTGAGAAAAGTTACCATAGCCGTCGGGGCATGGGTTTTTTGCAGTCTTACCAGGCATGCTCGTTTATCTATTCCCACAAACCTTGCCGCTAACCTTAACGCGAGGAAGATGTTTGATGCAATGACCATTTCAAAAAAAGGGAGGTATTTATACCTTTATCAGCCCCCGAGTGAGATCCGACCCCTTGTGGTCACTGGGGCCAGATGTTACTAGAGACCGAAGCGAGGGTAGCAAACTTACTCTTGTATTCGCACGTACCCCTTACTTAGGATTTTAACGATCGTTCCGTGACCATGCATTTGGTCTCATTGCTGGCCTAGCCTTCCTTGAGCCCACACACATGGTGGGGATTCGGTCAAGGGTCGGCTCATTTTGTGACTGTCGCTCCATTCATGGTTTTCGCAACTAGAGGGTTGAGGCAATGTCGCCTGCCTCGACAGCTCGAGGGATGTGCTTGATGAGCTTGCTAATGGGGATGTTCGAATGGAATCTAGTCCCGTCGCTCATGATAGGGTCGGCAAAGCCCTCGGGGGGTATTCCATTGTTCCGTAACTCGCCTTACAACAGATACCCCCTCAATGGAGATTCTATGGGCTCGGCTAGAGGCTGGATTGAACTAGAAGGTTGAGATGACCCTATCCACCTCTATGCGGGTTGGGCAAAGGGCACTAAGGCTCATCTATGTTTCCTCCCCTGGCTCTTGTAAAACGCGAGGCGGCCTCGGGCCCTTCGTGGGCAAGCCTTCAAACCTTGGTCTCCCGATCTAGGATCGGGTGGCTCGAGCCCCCGAGCCCCTAGGGGTCTGATAGGGGTCGGTCGTGTTTTACACATCACCCCATCCTCAGTTTCTACAACTGGAGGGGCTGAGCTGACGATACTTGCCTCGATGGCTCGAGTGTCGCACTCAATGAGCTCACTAACGGGCATGTTCGTGTGGAATCCGGGTCTGTCATTCGCTGATAGGGTCGGTAGAGCCCTCATGTGGCATTCCACTACTTCTTAACCCACCTCCCGGCAGATGCCCGAGCCATTCGACAGGCTTAGGTGGCCCGTTGGCCTATCCTCGATGGAGATTCTGTGGGTTTGGCTTGAGGTTAGAATCAAACGAGAAAGGTCGAGATGTCCCTGTTTGCTTCTGAGCGAGGTGCACCTTGTTTCTCGTGCCCGACATGTGGTAGTGGCAGGCCATGCTCGGGCCACGTCCCATTCGATCAGGTGTTGTCTCATCAAGCAGGGCGTGTCCCATCGGTCAAGGCGCGTCCGATCGAATTCCCATCAGCATCGATTTCCCATCTGCATTGAATAGGGGAAGGGAGAGGGGTTTTTTTCCCAACCTTTTGCCATTCTTTAGCTACTGCGTCTCCTTCTTAAATAGGGGGAGGGAGGGGGTTCTTGTCCCCATTCCCTCGCCTATTCTTGAGCTGCTACCTCCTCACCTTCCTTTTCACCGAATGTGTTCGTGCGTCGCAGTGGTTCCAAAGTGAGAGAGGGTAATGCAGGGGAGAGAAAAACTCATAGATCCGCTCATGAATCCAGAGCATGATGTCGAGCTGAAGGTCATCCAACGTAGGTGAGATGGAGTCAGCTGCTTCCACCGAGAAGGAGCTGCTTCCACCGAAGGAGGAGGCGCACTGGAGGGTGCTGAGCGTCGTCGGCTTTGCCGTCATTCCGTGAGGCCTTCACCGGGATGGACCTGTACGGGGGCCTCCTTCGACGAATCTTCTCTAGATGAGCCTTGTTGGTGGGGAAGCCGTGTAGGACTATGTCGATGGGGGGTTTCACCCTTGCAGCCACTCAGATCGACCAGTTCATGAAGCTTGATGAGATGTTAGAGACATCCATCAGCCATGGTGGCCTTTCTTCGGTAGGGAGCGCCCCCCGTCTAGGTGCCATTGTTAGGGTTGTGGCTGATCATGATGGCATAGTCCCTAGATGCCCTAGCGAAGGTGCCACGGTTACCAGCATGGTGCTCGATGTTGCAGACGATGGCACCCTCAGGGATCCTGCGGAGCGGTAGGACGTTGCTGATGGAGAGCATGGCGCGTCGACCATAGTAGTAGTTAGAGTAGATCTGGCCAAAAAGTGTAATCATTTAAGTTGTGGGGGGAGCCCCTGTGGGAATAGTCTTTTGCATTCATGAATACATCAGTTCCTTTTTGTGATGAAATCATTTTGTAAGCGATGAATTTGTGCAAAAAATGAACAAATTCTTAAATTTCGTTATGGCAAACAGCTTTTTAGCTCTTCTCCCTCTTTTTGTAAAAGAGGTTTAGTGCCTTCTGACCCTTCTCGTAGTTAAGGTCACAAAAAACTCTAAGTGCGGGCGAGACAATTCTGATCACGCTGGTGAGCAAGGAGGCCATAGCCGCTGGGCCATGGGTTTCCTACAGTCCTACTAGTTATACTCAGATTTTGTTCCTGAAATCCTAGCCCTTAGGACTTACCATGAGAAAAGAGGGAAAACACAGAGAATGTTTGCAAGATAACACAGAGAGTGTTTGCAAGATAAACGTACTTATATCATCCCCCGAGTGAGGTCTGACTCCTCACATTTTGCAGGGGTCGGATGTCATGAAAGATCGAGGATTTCTTATGACAAAAATTGATAAGAGAAAGTATATGTTTATTTAAGGGTAAAAACGACATAGCTGCTCAACGTTCTAGGCATTGGTGAAGAACTCGTCGTTGATGGTTTTCAACTTATAGGCGCCTAGCTAGAGTACTTCTGTGATGACGTATGGCCCTTCCCAGGGCGGGGAGAGCTTGTGACGGTCCTTGTTGCTCTACACGAGGCAGAGAACTAGGTCTCTGACGTTGAAGGCTCGGTCCCGCACTCATCGGTTGTGGTACCGACATAGCGCCTGCTAGTACTTGGCTGTGCGGAGGAGGGTGACGTCGCAAGCTTCGTCTAGCTGGTCCATGGCATCTTCGTGGGATGCCTCTGCTCCATGTTCGTCGTATGCTCTGATCCTTGGCGCTCCATAGTCGAGGTCGGTTGGGAGGATGGCCTCAGAACCGTAGGCTATGAAGAAAGGTGTGTAGCCGGTGGCTCGGCTGGGAGTTGTCCTTAGGCTCTAGAGCACCGCAGGGAGCGCGGTTGTAACACCTCGGGTGTTTAAATATTAAAATCTGGCATGTCATCATATGCATTGCAAAGCATTTGGCATTTGGTGAAAACTTTGATATGCATACACTAATACAAGTTTATATATTTATGTGGTATGTGTTGCAATATATTGTTTGCCTCAAGTTCAATGTTTGTTTGGATTTTGAATTTTTTTCGAGAAAACCCCGCTTTTCCACATTTAAATCCTACCTTGAAAATTCATTTCAAAATCTAAGCATATTTTGGGGTTGGGCCCAAAAGCAAAAGTGTAGAGCTTGGCAAGTTATACAAAGTTTGTTTTTGGAGTTTTTCAAGTTATTTAGGAAAATTTTGAGTAATTCAAAAAGGCGTAATTCGTTAAATTTCCCTATTCAAATTCAAAAGTTCATTTCAAAATCTAGACCGAATTAGGAGATGGTTATAAAAGTAAAGTTGTAGAACTTTTGATTTTGAACAACTTTTATTATTGGAGATTTTTGAGTTGTTATGAAAATTTGGGAGTAATTTGTGAATTTTGGCGAATGGCAAACTTGTAATTTCGATGAACAGTGTTCACCGCTTGCGCTACACCACCGGCGAGCTTCGGCTTGCTTCCAGTCGCGCGCGTGGCCGTCTGGGCGTCGCGTTGGCGCGCTGAAGGCTTCATCGTGGCTTCCTTGCGCTTCCTTGGCTGCCCTATAAAGCTCTGGAGCCGCCGCCGTTCTTCTTTCTTCGTTCTCTGTTTTTCCCGTCGCCGCTGCTCCATCTCCGGCGAGCCCGTGCCGTTGTTGTCGTGCTCCACCGTCGCTGATAAGCTAGTCCTAGCTCCGCCTGAACCTTGCGCGTCCATCTGACCCACCAATTTGGCTTGTCTTCACCGGGAACTCGAGTTTCACAGCCTTCTTCCTCACGGTCGGTAACCTCACCGTCGCATGCGCATCTCCGTGGCCAGAGCCCGTCGGTGAGCCGTTGCCCTTGATTGGTGTACCTTTAGCTTCATCTCGATGCTGTAGTGCTCATTTCACTGTTGATTGGCCATTTTATCCACTGCAGTCGCCGACACACCGTCACCGACGATCCTTGCTCCACCGCCATTGCTGTTCACGTCGACCCGCGTCTACGCTGCTTCTCTAGCCTTGCTTTCTGCTCTGTAGTGTTCGTGGTGAGCTCCTAATGCTTCTTGTGCCCTTTGATTAACTACTACTGTACTCCTGTCACCGACGTAACGTCGCCGAGCCACCACGTCCGCCATGGCCGACGCCAAGCTCGTAACTCGTAGTAATTCGTCTAGCTAGTGCCTTTAGTCGATGCGCCGTGATGATGTGGTCATTTTGGTACGTTGGCCGTCGCCGTTGATCTCACCGTCGGCGAGAAATCGCTGGTCAGAGCCGTCGCTGCCATAGTCAACGTCGGAGGTTGAAGATGACATGTGGGACCCGTTGTCAGTGACTCAGCGTTCAAATGGATTTTTCTATTTTCAGATTTGAATGAATAGTGTCTGTTTTTGTTATTTTTGTGTAGATTTATTTAGAGCTCCAAAAATTATGAATTTTTTTGAGTGACTTCTCTGTGAGGTATAGTATTTAAGAAAAATATGAAATAGTGTTTTTCAGTAATTTTTAAATGTGATAAAAATTGCTCAATTTATTCATAAATGGATTTCCATGATTTTTCTAGGCTTATTTATTTATCCAAAAATTATGAAATTTATTTTTCCACTTAGTTAACATGTAATGAACATGTACTAAAATTCTGAGCTCAATTGGAATAAGTTGATTTATTTCATAATTTTGAATTAAATAATTAATTCATAAAAGCGAATAGTAACCATTAATGATTTAGGTTTTTGTTTGGAATTTTGGATTGAGTGATGACCTTGGGTCATTTGTTGTTAATGATCCTTGGCAGTTGATGTATGTGTTACAAAAAAGATTTAGTTTGTTTGACTTGCAACTGTACCGCGAAGGAAAGTTGTATTCAAATTATTAATTTTGCTTCCATCATCGAGCATCATATTTCGTATTCCGCATCATGTTAAACATGGCATTGTTATTACGTGTAGTGAACGAAGGTGAACATGTGGTAGTTAATCCAGTTGTTGAGGTGGTTAATCCGTCTGTTGAAGTCGGATCGAATACTTGTGAAACGTCGCAGGAACCGGACTTTTCTGTCAACGAAGGCAAGCCCCGGATGCATACAACCCTACCTTGTATTTTATAAATTAATTTTGCTTTTGCTTTCTGTTACTGCATTAAGTGATTAGGAGTTAAGTAAAAGCCTAATTGGTGCATTACCACCCTTGTTATTCCATATTTACCATATTACCTGCTTTAAACTCGTATATGCCTAGTTTTGCTTAGCTATGCGTAGAACGATGAAAGTCGGGTGACTACCTGCCACCTGCAAGTTTTAAATGGGACATTGGTCAATATTGTTAGCATGTGATATGGGAAGGTGGAGTAATAAATCTAGACCGGGCGGACTCGGTGTGTGTGAGCCACAAGACATGGAGGTCTTGTGAGCGGGTTCTTTCCGCCTGTGTCGATTAAGGCACGTCCGTTGTTGAATTGTATGAGGTGAGAATTTGTAGTACTAACCATATACTCCGGTAAGCCTGAACTTGGAAATTCTATTCCGAGAATGGCTACTCGCACACTGGGAGTGGAGAGATGGCGGGAATAGCGTGTACCCACGTGGCCATGGGCTGGAATGGTGGAGTACTGTATTCTCGAGTGGCGTGGACCCATTCTTGTTTTAGAGGATCCGAGGGTAGGTTGATATATGTGAGTCGGGGACCTGCATATGTCGTGTGGTCTGGAATCCCCAGCTATGTTTAATCGGTTCGAATCGTCGTTGCTCCTCGGTTAAGGAGACTCAACTCACTGTTCATCATCGTAGAATTAATAACCGGAACTTGAATAAGGCTTGTGAAGGTGTTGGATATGAAGTTTCATGATCTCAGTGCGGATCGTGTCAGCTTTGTATATAATTCTTGAGAAGTTTTCTATATAAAGAATATTGTTAAAAGAGCTTTTACGCAAAAGAACTTTGATCATTGTTAAAGCTATACCTTGAATCCCTGAGCCTGCATTCCTGAGTTTATCAGTTAATATTTCGGATAAGTCTTGTTGAGTACTTTTGTACTCAGGGTTCGTTGACCCCTTATTGCAGGTGAGCCTCATGAGCAGATCTATTTTGGATCGTGCTGCATGACTATCGTTCGTTCTGACGATGAGAAGTAAATGTGTGATCCTTGGGCAGGATGTTTATTTTGTGTGATATGTCTATATTAATTATGCCACTCCACTACTACTATGGGTTGTAACAATTATCATCGAACTTAGTTTGTAAGGTTTGAAACAACTGGTTTGTAAGCTATGTTATCGTAAGACTTCCGCTGTTTTTACTCTGGTTTTGATATTTGAATAAATGTTGTAATACTGCAATGACTCTGTAACGTGATCCTACTCGGAAATCATGGATGATTCGGGGTTCCCCGAGGACACCCGACAGTCTTTTTAAGTTAATGGAAACATATGCATAAATGTCAAAGGTCATCGGACAGTGACAGGTGCATGTGGGCCCTATAACTTAGGAGGTTCTGCCACAGAATGGTATCAGAGCGATCGTTACAAG